>NC_086331.1:10763111-11067581 GCF_032445375.1 Bacillus rossius redtenbacheri | reverse complement strand
GGGGAATGACAGCGGGCGACAGAGCTGCGCTCTAACATGTGAATAACAACTAAGACGATACAGGGCGTTACGGCAGCGCACTGCAGCGGTGAAGTTCCCAAGCTGCTCATCATACGCTTCTGAAAAACGTAGAGTAAATCCTATCCACTCGCGACTTCTATACAGTATATATATTCAAAGCTAGAACTAAGTGTTTGTTTGGGAAGGGTCTGGGTTAGGGAAGACTCTAGGTGCGTTCCATACCGAAGCCTTTACGCATAATCATGCTGGGATTAGCCATGCAGGGAGACGGTCGCATGCATCATGAGTAGAGACCTGCAAAATTCGCGGTTTCGATGGCCTTCAGGATAGACTGCACATACCCCTGTACACTCGGGCAAATAACGCAAGTTCATTGGCTGCCGACTTGTAAGTCGTCTCAGCTGTTTTGTCTGTGGTTCGATCCTTCTTTGGTTGAGGGTTTATAACTGTTTTGAGATTCGTCCAGATGAACAGTAAGCCAATAGCAAAATTATCTAAGAGGTATATGTGTTTGAATTCTAGCCTATCACCGAATTAATCCGCGAATTGTGCAGGTCTCTAATCATGAGCTTTGTTTGGGGATTTGCCGGGCCATGGCAGCGATTGATGCTTGATGATTGATGATTGATTGATTGATGATTGATACTGGTTAAGTTGGGTCCAGGTGAAACCTGCATAGACACAGGGCCCATTCATGCGGGGTTAAACAGTGCAAGCATTAAGCCGGCAGGTTCAGTACCGGACAAGAAGGATGGTCCAGGAAGAAGAGTTGGTCGGGGCAGAAAAGACTGAACCATGCTGGGGTCGGGAGCTATTGGTGTTTGTGCGCGCCTGGGTTGGTACCAGTGGCGCATGCGCCCCTGGCGGCGGCCGACAGCGTTCGTCGCCCTTCGCGCGGGGAGGGCAGCAGTGTTGCCAGATGTACTGAATTCGGGTACACGTACCCAAATCTCTGTACCCGGTACCCGAGACCAACCTCTCTGATACGCAATTGTACCCGAATTTACCAAAAACTAAAATATTACTAGTGTGTATAAACCTGTTCTTATGTGTTAACTTGTGCTGCGTTTTTAGTTTGTACTAGCTGAACCACGAATGCAAAAATTAAATACGGCGGTAGTGAAAGTTTTATTTCTAAATGGAGCAAGATCTCGCAATTGAAATTGCCCGATAAACGCGTGTTACATCTGACACATAACAGATTCTAATATTTATGCCTCTAAGGTGGCACTGTTTTGATTTGATAGCTCCGAGTCGACTTTAACACTATTTAAACCGCATCGCAAAAGAAAAAACTAAAAAAAAGTGAAAATATTATTATTTTTTAAAATCTTCTGTTAAATTTAATTTTAACCATTTAATATAATAAGTGTGAGTGATGTGAACAGGCGGCTGAAGCTAAGCTTTTGTATCAAGTTAGTCACTGCGCTATTACCAACCTCGAAATAAAGCACCAACCAGTATGATTTAAAGGCATGATCCGTATTCTAGCCATAATAATTGGTTTTCGATAACCTAAAACTCGTTATTTTGCATCTTAAAATATTTTATGGTTATGAAGCTTTTAGTTTATCGAAATTTTCGTTTTGGTTGTGGACATACATAAAATTATTTGAAATGATGATCATATTGTTACACTTCTTTTTATTTATTTTGGCAGAGGTTAATTGTACCATGCACGCGTAAACGTTTGTGGTTTTTGTTGCTGGATAACTTGAAAATACTAATTGAATTAGTTTCAAAAATGGGACGAAAATGATATTATGTGTGGGTTATAAAATAAAACCTCTCAAAAATGAGACTATTGAGAAAAAAACATTTACATATCCCGGGAAACAAAACATCTGAAGGTGAAATCTGAGCTTTCTTCCTAAAGCGGGGAGCTTCTTTTACCAAAGATGCCTGCAAACATAAGTTATGACTAAGTAAACTGATACATATAATATTTCCGACTTATCACACACACTTGGTTCAGTTTTGCATCCCATTACAATACTTATTGAAATTATAATCAAAGATATTTAAAGAAGGCACTCGGCTGTTATGGCGGAGTTCTAAAAAAAATATGTTAAGAGAATTCCTCGAAACAGTTAATTTAATTATTAAGATATATCACGCCATTAAGGATTTCTTTAGAACCAAGTGACTTTATTTCATTAATAATTGTCTTGCATTGTTATGTTTACAGTATTCATTTCACGTGAATATTATTTTTGAAAATCCAAATTAGCGACGGGGTTCACTAAACACCGGCTAGTGACGCGGCTCATGTCTCTGTCACGCGCTACCTCAGGACCCAGTGACGACCTGACTCATCCTCTGCCCGCCTCTGCCATGTAGACGGCACTCGCTGTGCGAGCACCCGCTCTGCGCTCGGGAAGATCCTCTTTGTAGCCGTGCCGGTGCAGTGGGTCCGGGTTACCACTACTCGCCCAGCGAGTGGCCACTCCTTGGTGGAGGACTCCAACCCACGTCCCTGCCCGCCTCTGCCATGTAGACGGCACTCGCTGTGCGAGCACCCGCTCTGCGCTCGGGAAGATCCTCTTTGTAGCCGTGCCGGTGCAGTGGGTCCGGGTTACCACTACTCGCCCAGCGAGTGGCCACTCCTTGGTGGAGGACTCCAACCCACGTCCCTGCCCGCCTCTGCCATGTAGACGGCACTCGCTGTGCGAGCACCCGCTCTGCGCTCGGGAAGATCCTCTTTGTAGTCGTGCCGGTGCAGTGGGTCCGGGTTACCTCTACTCGCCCAGCGAGTAGCCACTCCTTGTTGGAGGACTCCAACCCACGTCCCTGCCCGCCTCTGCCATGTAGACGGCACTCGCTGTGCGAGCACCCGCTCTGCGCTCGTGAAGTTACCTCTTTGTAGTCGTGCCGGTGCAGTGGGTCCGGGTTACCACTACTCGCCCAGCGAGTAGCCACTCCTTGGTGGAGGACTCCAACCCACGTCCCTGCCCGCCTCTGCCATGTAGACGGCACTCGCTGTGCGAGCACCCGCTCTGCGCTCGTGAAGACCCTCTTTGTGCCTGTGAAGTGGGTCCGGGTTACCACTACTCGCCCAGCGAGTAGCCACTCCTTGGTGGAGGACTCCAACCCACGTCCCTGCCCGCCTCTGCCATGTAGACGGCACTCGCTGTGCGAGCACCCGCTCTGCGCTCGTGAAGACCCTCTTTGTGCCTGTGAAGTGGGTCCGGGTTACCACTACTCGCCCAGCGAGTAGCCACTCCTTGGTGGAGGACTCCAACCCACGTCCCTGCCCGCCTCTGCCATGTAGACGGCACTCGCTGTGCGAGCACCCGCTCTGCGCTCGGGAAGATCCTCTTTGTAGCCGTGCCGGTGCAGTGGGTCCGGGTTACCACTACTCGCCCAGCGAGTGGCCACTCCTTGGTGGAGGACTCCAACCCACGTCCCTGCCCGCCTCTGCCATGTAGACGGCACTCGCTGTGCGAGCACCCGCTCTGCGCTCGGGAAGATCCTCTTTGTAGCCGTGCCGGTGCAGTGGGTCCGGGTTACCACTACTCGCCCAGCGAGTAGCCACTCCTTGGTGGAGGACTCCAACCCACGTCCCTGCCCACCTCTGCCATGTAGACGGCACTCGCTGTGCGAGCACCCGCTCTGCGCTCGTGAAGACCCTCTTTGTGCCTGTGAAGTGGGTCCGGGTTACCACTACTCGCCCAGCGAGTAGCCACTCCTTGGTGGAGGACTCCAACCCACGTCCCTGCCCGCCTCTGCCATGTAGACGGCACTCGCTGTGCGAGCACCCGCTCTGCGCTCGTGAAGACCCTCTTTGTGCCTGTGAAGTGGGTCCGGGTTACCACTACTCGCCCAGCGAGTAGCCACTCCTTGGTGGAGGACTCCAACCCACGTCCCTGCCCGCCTCTGCCATGTAGACGGCACTCGCTGTGCGAGCACCCGCTCTGCGCTCGGGAAGATCCTCTTTGTAGCCGTGCCGGTGCAGTGGGTCCGGGTTACCACTACTCGCCCAGCGAGTGGCCACTCCTTGGTGGAGGACTCCAACCCACGTCCCTGCCCGCCTCTGCCATGTAGACGGCACTCGCTGTGCGAGCACCCGCTCTGCGCTCGGGAAGATCCTCTTTGTAGCCGTGCCGGTGCAGTGGGTCCGGGTTACCACTACTCGCCCAGCGAGTAGCCACTCCTTGGTGGAGGACTCCAACCCACGTCCCTGCCCACCTCTGCCATGTAGACGGCACTCGCTGTGCGAGCACCCGCTCTGCGCTCGTGAAGACCCTCTTTGTGCCTGTGAAGTGGGTCCGGGTTACCACTACTCGCCCAGCGAGTAGCCACTCCTTGGTGGAGGACTCCAACCCACGTCCCTGCCCGCCTCTGCCATGTAGACGGCACTCGCTGTGCGAGCACCCGCTCTGCGCTCGTGAAGACCCTCTTTGTGCCTGTGAAGTGGGTCCGGGTTACCACTACTCGCCCAGCGAGTAGCCACTCCTTGGTGGAGGACTCCAACCCACGTCCCTGCCCGCCTCTGCCATGTAGACGGCACTCGCTGTGCGAGCACCCGCTCTGCGCTCGGGAAGATCCTCTTTGTAGCCGTGCCGGTGCAGTGGGTCCGGGTTACCACTACTCGCCCAGCGAGTGGCCACTCCTTGGTGGAGGACTCCAACCCACGTCCCTGCCCACCTCTGCCATGTAGACGGCACTCGCTGTGCGAGCACCCGCTCTGCGCTCGTGAAGTTCCTCTTTGTAGCCGTGCCGGTGCAGTGGGTCCGGGTTACCACTACTCGCCCAGCGAGTGGCCACTCCTTGGTGGAGGACTCCAACCCACGTCCCTGCCCGCCTCTGCCATGTAGACGGCACTCGCTGTGCGAGCACCCGCTCTGCGCTCGGGAAGATCCTCTTTGTAGTCGTGCCGGTGCAGTGGGTCCGGGTTACCACTACTCGCCCAGCGAGTGGCCACTCCTTGGTGGAGGACTCCAACCCACGTCCCTGCCCGCCTCTGCCATGTAGACGGCACTCGCTGTGCGAGCACCCGCTCTGCGCTCGGGAAGATCCTCTTTGTAGCCGTGCCGGTGCAGTGGGTCCGGGTTACCACTACTCGCCCAGCGAGTAGCCACTCCTTGGTGGAGGACTCCAACCCACGTCCCTGCCCACCTCTGCCATGTAGACGGCACTCGCTGTGCGAGCACCCGCTCTGCGCTCGGGAAGATCCTCTTTGTAGCCGTGCCGGTGCAGTGGGTCCGGGTTACCACTACTCGCCCAGCGAGTGGCCACTCCTTGGTGGAGGACTCCAACCCACGTCCCTGCCCACCTCTGCCATGTAGACGGCACTCGCTGTGCGAGCACCCGCTCTGCGCTCGTGAAGTTCCTCTTTGTAGCCGTGCCGGTGCAGTGGGTCCGGGTTACCACTACTCGCCCAGCGAGTGGCCACTCCTTGGTGGAGGACTCCAACCCACGTCCCTGCCCGCCTCTGCCATGTAGACGGCACTCGCTGTGCGAGCACCCGCTCTGCGCTCGGGAAGATCCTCTTTGTAGTCGTGCCGGTGCAGTGGGTCCGGGTTACCACTACTCGCCCAGCGAGTGGCCACTCCTTGGTGGAGGACTCCAACCCACGTCCCTGCCCGCCTCTGCCATGTAGACGGCACTCGCTGTGCGAGCACCCGCTCTGCGCTCGGGAAGATCCTCTTTGTAGCCGTGCCGGTGCAGTGGGTCCGGGTTACCACTACTCGCCCAGCGCGTGGCCACTCCTTGGTGGAGGACTCCAACCCACGTCCCTGCCCGCCTCTGCCACGTAGACGGCACTCGCTGTGCGAGCACCCGCTCTGCGCTCGGGAAGATCCTCTTTGTAGCCGTGCCGGTGCAGTGGGTCCGGGTTACCACTACTCGCCCAGCGAGTGGCCACTCCTTGGTGAAGGACTCCAACCCACGTCCCTGCCCGCCTCTGCCATGTAGACGGCACTCGCTGTGCGAGCACCCGCTCTGCGCTCGGGAAGATCCTCTTTGTAGCCGTGCCGGTGCAGTGGGTCCGGGTTACCACTACTCGCCCAGCGAGTGGCCACTCCTTGGTGGAGGACTCCAACCCACGTCCCTGCCCGCCTCTGCCATGTAGACGGCACTCGCTGTGCGAGCACCCGCTCTGCGCTCGGGAAGATCCTCTTTGTAGTCGTGCCGGAGCAGTGGGTCCGGGTTACCTCTACTCGCCCAGCGAGTAGCCACTCCTTGGTGGAGGACTCCAACCCACGTCCCTGCCCGCCTCTGCCATGTAGACGGCACTCGCTGTGCGAGCACCCGCTCTGCGCTCGGGAAGATCCTCTTTGTAGTCGTGCCGGTGCAGTGGGTCCGGGTTACCTCTACTCGCCCAGCGAGTAGCCACTCCTTGGTGGAGGACTCCAACCCACGTCCCTGCCCGCCTCTGCCATGTAGACGGCACTCGCTGTGCGAGCACCCGCTCTGCGCTCGGGAAGATCCTCTTTGTAGTCGTGCCGGTGCAGTGGGTCCGGGTTACCTCTACTCGCCCAGCGAGTAGCCACTCCTTGGTGGAGGACTCAAACCCACGTCCCTGCCCGCCTCTGCCATGTAGACGGCACTCGCTGTGCGAGCACCCGCTCTGCGCTCGGGAAGATCCTCTTTGTAGTCGTGCCGGTGCAGTGGGTCCGGGTTACCTCTACTCGCCCAGCGAGTAGCCACTCCTTGGTGGAGGACTCCAACCCACGTCCCTGCCCGCCTCTGCCATGTAGACGGCACTCGCTGTACGAGCACCCGCTCTGCGCTCGGGAAGATCCTCTTTGTAGCCGTGCCGGTGCAGTGGGTCCGGGTTACCACTACTCGCCCAGCGAGTGGCCACTCCTTGGTGGAGGACTCCAACCCACGTCCCTGCCCACCTCTGCCATGTAGACGGCACTCGCTGTGCGAGCACCCGCTCTGCGCTCGTGAAGATCCTCTTTGTAGCCGTGCCGGTGCAGTGGGTCCGGGTTACCACTACTCGCCCAGCGAGTAGCCACTCCTTGGTGGAGGACTCCAACCCACGTCACTGGTCGTCGCGTTGCTCGTCGCTTTGAGGTCCACTCGCCCAGTGAGTGGTGGGTGTTGGCTGGTGGACACGAATCTGTTACGTGGGCGATAGCTTCGCCGATGACTTCAGGCGTTACTCGTTGTCGGGGCCCCCAACCCACCCCGAGAGTAGCCACTCGTTGGTGGAGGAACCCAACCCGTGACCCACGGGCGAGTAGCTCAACACACCATACTGCCGTCGTCCGCCATGTTTCTCCGTCGCGCCGACCAGCGCCCTGTCCTCGCGGCAGACTGGCGGCGTCGATAGTCGAGGCGAGTATCCCGGTCACTCCTAATGGACCGAGTTTCCTTAAACACTCGATGGCTGCAGTGGTCGATAAGACCGAGAACATTCCAATACTTCCCAGGTGTGTTTTTGTTGCGTCATACACGCTCGCTGGACGGTTCACCGACTTAGGGCGCTTACACACGGGCCACTTTCAGTCTCTCTGTCGCAGCGACTTAAAAAGTCTCTCTTGATGGAACCAATGCTTTGTAATTGATCCATGCACAGGAGCGTCATTTTTGTCGCCGCGACTAAAAAAGACGAAACTGGTTGTATTTCTGTCGCGAGTCGCCGCGTACACACAGTCGCCTGAGCGATCGCCGAGGACAATGGAACACGCGTGTTCAGACCTGTCCCTCCTCGCGGGCGACATCAAGTGTAGCAGCGACTGCCGAGAGCAGCGACACGGCTTTCAACAACCAATATAGAATCTGAACTGTTCATTTCAGAGGTAGAAAAACCACCTGGACTCTATAATTGCTCAGTAAAAAAATTATAGTAATAGAAATTTAAAAACGAAGTTGTGAGCAGGTGTGTGTAAAGTGTTAACACAAACTGGAATGACCTGGATGCAGAAGAGAAGAAAGAGAAAGGCAAAGTTTTATTTATTAACAGATTCTAATAAGTCGCTGACTTACTAGCGGACGCACCCATTGCTGTCTTCATTTGTTTTTTTTTATTAACATGTGCGTTCCGAACAAGGAGTACAGGAAGGCATGCTAACTACTGCGACAGAATGACGCTCGTGTGCTTGATTCAAGCGACTGTCGCCTGAAGCCGCGACTTTCTGTCGCTCAGTCACTGCGGTAAAGTCACCCGTGTGTGAGTGCCCTAAAGGCTACTCGCTGCTGACGTAACGGGCGTACGCCTCGTTACAAGTTAGAATCTCCGTCATCAAACACAGTCACTTCCATAAAAAATAAAGTCATTTAAAACTGTTTGTACGATGCAAACACTACACTACAGTCAATGCTTAGGCCGTCTACCAAATACGGCGCAGACCATTATCGAGAAAAAAAGGCTTCACCCGGTTAACATGTAATCATGTAGACGTGGCCACAAACCTATTTACAACATTCCGCACGTTCATTAGGATCATTTTTCCATTTCAACGCTGCCAGCTGACGAGATGCTTGAATTTTGGAGACACATTTCCCTGTATAAGCATTTATGTATGTAAGTTTTACGATCATGCCTAAGCTTTGCACTAATAACTCATTAAAATAAAATTTTCTCACTCTGGTATTTATTTAAACATTTTACGAGATACTATACGTAAGTTAATTACACTTCTTTGCTTCGAACAGTTTTTGTTTCAAAAATCAACCTTTGAAATGTACACACGTACGTTAAAATGTTATTATTTAAGCAGCTAAACAATTAAACAAATTTCAAAACTTACCTAATTAATAATATTTGACACGAAATAAACCTTGCGGACATTTAGAGGGTGTATTTTCATCCGTCCATCAAAAGTATGAGTTTGCCAAGCTTTTGACGGACGGACGGACGGACAGCCGGACGGAGGGAATTTTCGGGCCGTTGTATTGGCTGCAGGTTGTAACCCTTCTTCCTCCTTAATTGGAAGAGGGGTTGCGTCCCCGACTCACTCTGGGCGCGAAGGGAAAAAATAAATATTAAAACCAGGCATAAAAAGCTAAACAATATAAATTCCCCACACCACTGCCCAGGGGTCAGGCCAAAAAATTGAAAGGATATATTAGCAGAGTAACCATTAAACAAACAAGAGGCAAGACTTTGGACGTATGTTATTAAAAAATAGAAATTTGCAAAAATAATTTTTACTATACATAACCATACAAGCTTAGTTACAAAAGCTGACGTTAATAATGGCAGCATCTTATCCCCATTTGCGATACTAACAATAACCTTTAAAAAATCGTAAAAATATAAATACTGATAACAACAAGTATAAAAATATATAAGGGCGTGAGGCGTGGCCACTATAAAATATCAAAATTTACTGACTGCCCTAATACCAAAAATCAAACAAGACAATCAATACAAATATATAAAAAATCTACAAAAATAATACTGAAGTACAAACAAATTATTTAAATAAAGTTCTTAAACTCTCAATCAACGGTTTAGTCTTTCTTCAGATGTTCGTTGCTAAAGACTTGCCAAAAAAACAAAGTTAATATCCTAGGCGTGCGCTGGCTTTCCTGACCTTCCTCACCAACTCCAGAGTCTAATGCCACGCCGGGCCATAGGTACGAATTCACAAAGGCGTGAACGATGACCAAAAAAAAAATTATCTTATTTTTTTTTTTTTTTAAGGGAAATGTAGCAAAAACTCTTCACGTAACATAACTATGTTACCACCGAAGTTTTTATCATATACTTCAAACAAAGTCTTACTTCTTTATTAACTTGCCAATGATTTCATAAAAACGTAGAATGGCCGCACCAACCAACATCAGGCTGCGCATGTAGTCCAATACCGATCACATACTTTTAATAATACTGCACAAGCTGATATATTAGCTAAATGCAACTTTAAGTATGCCAATTCCGAAGACAAACTCTCAAAAACAAATTGCAAAATGTTCGTTTCTTCCAAACTTATACTTTTATTACAACTACAGGCAAACGGGCGACCTTTTTTAAAAAAATCCCACACTGGAACAACGTGTGAAAACAAATGGGCCTCTTCACCAAACTGGCTAATAAAAGTTCCGTCCAAATAAAATTTAGTATGGGAAAATACACAGTTCACTAGGTTTGCCAAAAACCAGTGCAGCACCACGAGGGTAAAAATCAAAATTGCGGCCTCTCTTTACCTTGATAAGTTCAGTATCACAGGGCAATCCATTGCCCTGTCACCCAGCGTGGAGCCTCCAGCCCAATACTCTTCGTCGCCCGTTGCCGTCCGGCACACCAGTCCGCGCCGTCACATGGCTCTGTCCTCGACGGTCGCTCGGCACCCACTCACACCGGCCCAGCTGATTTTTTCTTCCCGGCAAGCCGAATGTCTGACGTCATCAGCCAACCGCCGGGCGCTCGCCAAGTGGTAATTACGTGAAACACAATCGATGTTCTTAAACTCATAATCGATAGCTACCAAAAGGCGTATAACTAATTAACAGAAACAAATATAATTAAAAAAATTTACAGATAAATTAACATTTATTAAAAAAGCGTAAAAATACGTGAAATAAAAAACCATATAAAACTAGAGACCAGCAACAAAAATAAATTACAAGTAAAAATGTGGCCCTGCCGGCCACAACCTCCGCCTTGAACAAAAAAAAAATTTAAACAGCAACCTTAAAAAACTAAAACGTCAAAAAAAAACCTTGGACTTGGAGACAAAGTATTCTCAAAAACTTCTAATCCAACAAACCAGCCCAAACTCAAACAAACAAACCTGCAACAAGGAAAACTTGCCTCCAAAGCCTCAGTCAAAATTTCAACGCTCAAAAAAAAAAAAAAAAACAAGAGAAGGATTTTCCAACAAGTAACGGAAAAGACAAACTAAACTCACAAACCGAACAAACGGGATCTAAGTATGCCAAAACAAACAAACAAGCTCCAAAGTCAAGTCCGAAACGTATTAAACAAAACCTTCTCTTTTAAAAACAAAAAAATCAAAAACTAAAGACCACTATAATTCCTGGTGCTGTTCTTGCTCCCGCTTCTTTTTAAAGCAAACTTTTTCTGAATGACCATTTTTGCCACAAAAACCACAAACAAATTTATTAACCTTCGAAACCGAGCAATCCTTAGCAAAATGCCCTACCTTATTACACTTAAAACAAGTCTTATCAATTTTTTCACTACCCGGCGTTTTAAAACAAACCGGTTTAAAATTGATTTTGCCTTTACACTTATCGAATTCACATTTAGCGTAAAAAATATTATCAACCTGGATAGCCCAAGTGTTGAGTTCCTCCACACTATTAGGTCTGCCAATAAATGCGCATTCGTGTCTGATGGCAGGATTTAGATTTTCCAAAATAATAGCTACAAAACGGTGATCATCTAACTGCAGACCAAATACATTAACGTGATTTCTAATATCCTGTATAAATTCTAAGGTGCTTTCATTTTCCCGTTGAAAACGGAAAATCAATTCCTTAATTAGATCGTCCTTCACCCTCTTAGGGCACAAATATTCCCACAAATTCTCTTTCACTACCGACCATCCAACAGACTTATTTATACCTGACGTAATCACGTCTCTAGCGATCCCGCTACATTTAGTCGAAATACACCTTAACAATTCTTGCTCATTTTGTAAACAACAATTAGTTTTCAAACTATCTACCCCCAAGCAAAACTTTATTAAATCTCTTGGCCCACCGGAACATAAAGATGGCAACCTATCCAGTTCCTTAAAAAGCAATTTACTTTGCATAGCAGTATTCAATGAATTTACTTGGCTGATCTCCGAATTCTCCACATTTTCCTCAACAGGTTTTTTCCTCCCTTCTTTAATGTGGGTACTTAATTTCCTGCGTAAGGTATCAATGTCATCCTCCAGACCACTCTCTACTCCCGCTGCTTGCAAATTAGCGTAAACCTGTTCTTTGGGAAGTTTATAAATCCAAGAAACTGCCATTATTAAAAAAATCAAAAAAGTCAGCAAAATCGCAAAAGTCCAAAGTCTCTGCCTAGCAGAGTTGCGCAGGTTGTAACCCTTCTTCCTCCTTAATTGGAAGAGGGGTTGCGTCCCCGACTCACTCTGGGCGCGAAGGGAAAAAATAAATATTAAAACCAGGCATAAAAAGCTAAACAATATAAATTCCCCACACCACTGCCCAGGGGTCAGGCCAAAAAATTGAAAGGATATATTAGCAGAGTAACCATTAAACAAACAAGAGGCAAGACTTTGGACGTATGTTATTAAAAAATAGAAATTTGCAAAAATAATTTTTACTATACATAACCATACAAGCTTAGTTACAAAAGCTGACGTTAATAATGGCAGCATCTTATCCCCATTTGCGATACTAACAATAACCTTTAAAAAATCGTAAAAATATAAATACTGATAACAACAAGTATAAAAATATATAAGGGCGTGAGGCGTGGCCACTATAAAATATCAAAATTTACTGACTGCCCTAATACCAAAAATCAAACAAGACAATCAATACAAATATATAAAAAATCTACAAAAATAATACTGAAGTACAAACAAATTATTTAAATAAAGTTCTTAAACTCTCAATCAACGGTTTAGTCTTTCTTCAGATGTTCGTTGCTAAAGACTTGCCAAAAAAACAAAGTTAATATCCTAGGCGTGCGCTGGCTTTCCTGACCTTCCTCACCAACTCCAGAGTCTAATGCCACGCCGGGCCATAGGTACGAATTCACAAAGGCGTGAACGATGACCAAAAAAAAATTATCTTATTTTTTTTTTTTTTAAGGGAAATGTAGCAAAAACTCTTCACGTAACATAACTATGTTACCACCGAAGTTTTTATCATATACTTCAAACAAAGTCTTACTTCTTTATTAACTTGCCAATGATTTCATAAAAACGTAGAATGGCCGCACCAACCAACATCAGGCTGCGCATGTAGTCCAATACCGATCACATACTTTTAATAATACTGCACAAGCTGATATATTAGCTAAATGCAACTTTAAGTATGCCAATTCCGAAGACAAACTCTCAAAAACAAATTGCAAAATGTTCGTTTCTTCCAAACTTATACTTTTATTACAACTACAGGCAAACGGGCGACCTTTTTTAAAAAAATCCCACACTGGAACAACGTGTGAAAACAAATGGGCCTCTTCACCAAACTGGCTAATAAAAGTTCCGTCCAAATAAAATTTAGTATGGGAAAATACACAGTTCACTAGGTTTGCCAAAAACCAGTGCAGCACCACGAGGGTAAAAATCAAAATTGCGGCCTCTCTTTACCTTGATAAGTTCAGTATCACAGGGCAATCCATTGCCCTGTCACCCAGCGTGGAGCCTCCAGCCCAATACTCTTCGTCGCCCGTTGCCGTCCGGCACACCAGTCCGCGCCGTCACATGGCTCTGTCCTCGACGGTCGCTCGGCACCCACTCACACCGGCCCAGCTGATTTTTTCTTCCCGGCAAGCCGAATGTCTGACGTCATCAGCCAACCGCCGGGCGCTCGCCAAGTGGTAATTACGTGAAACACAATCGATGTTCTTAAACTCATAATCGATAGCTACCAAAAGGCGTATAACTAATTAACAGAAACAAATATAATTAAAAAAATTTACAGATAAATTAACATTTATTAAAAAAGCGTAAAAATACGTGAAATAAAAAACCATATAAAACTAGAGACCAGCAACAAAAATAAATTACAAGTAAAAATGTGGCCCTGCCGGCCACAAGGTCACGTGATTGAAGGAGCGAAGCCTAAGATGTACATCAAGTTCTGTCCCTGCCCGAACACGCCCGAATATTCACCTTCTGCCAACCTCGGGTTTATATATATTTATATATATATATATATATATATATATATATTCTCTGTTTATTTTAATGTAGCTATACTAACCTAACTAACCGTCCATAGTGTTTTAATGTAGCTAACCTATCTGACCCCTTTTAATATTTGAATTCATTTTTCCTGTGCGATTGATTTTTGTTTTACTAACCTAACTAAAACTAAGTGTATTTTGGAGGGGTCCGGGTTAGGGAGGGACCTAGGTGCGTCTCAGGCCGAAGCCTATACGCCTAGTCATGCTGGGATTAGCCACTCAGGGAGAGGGTCGCATGCATCATGTGCTAGGAGGGGATTGGCCAGCCATGGCAGCGATTGGCGCCATGACTAACTCCCCTCACTCTTAAATCTAGACTATAACTAGAGATAGGTTGGGCCCAGGTAAAACCTGCATAGACACAGGGAAAACCCTAGGCACATTCATGCGGGATGCAAATTGGCATGCATTACGTGTAGGAGTTTACAGGAGACAGAGGATGGTCTGGATGAAGTGTTGGACAGAGTAGAAAAGAGTCTACCATGCGGGGGTTGGGCACTTGGACTCGTGGTCCGCTTTGCTAATTGTCCAGTACTGGATTTAGTGACCAGGGACGCAAGCGCCCCTGGTGGTGAGTGGTTGCACTGACCACTCACTCCGCCGCCAGTCAGCACATTTTCCTGTGCAAAAATAAAACAAATCCCGAGGTTGCCGAAGGTGAATATTCGGGCGTGTTCGGGCAGGGACAGAACTTCATGGACATCTTAGGCTTCTCGATTGAAGGACGCTTGACGGATGGACATGGCCGGACGTCGTGCTGAGTGAGCAACACCAAGTGTACTCGTGAATATAAAGGGCCAGTTACAATACTGTACACATCTAGCGGGCAAATGTCCATCTACAGGATGAGTCTGAATTCGGCCGACGAACTTCGGTTGCAGGTTAATCACGACAGAATAAGTTGAAAACATATATACGACTTATGGTCTAAAGTGCTCCCCAAGGCTGGTATACGTCTTTAAAGTTAGGGCTGAACAATAATTTTTATTGTAAATAATAACGTATTTAAGATGGAACACTTGAGTGTCTGAGTTATATTTAATCGATTGAAGTTCTACAAACACCGCAAATGTTGTCGCTGCCGCAAAATTATTTAACTGAAATAATTGGGGGCAGTAACACGTCACAAAATTATGTGAAAAATAAAGGTGTTGCCCCCAATTATTTAAAGGAAATAATTTTTATACAGCTACAAAATATATGGGTGGTTGACGAACTTCGTTCAATTAAACATTAGCCAGACGCTCAGTGTTCCAACTTAAGAACTTTATCTATTATTTACAATAAAAATGTTATTCAGCTCAGACTTCAAACACGTCTACCAACCTTGTGAAGCACTTTAGACCACAAGACTCGTATATGTTTACAACTTAAATTATTTTGTCGTGATGAACCTGCAGCCGAACTTTGACGGTCGAATTCACTCATCTGTAGTATGGACTGTTTAGCAACAGCGATCATTTCCCCCTCCAACACTGTTTCCATGACTTAGTGACATTTTGTCTGTAATGAAAAGAGAAGTTCAAGCCGCTGAGCATTAAATAAGTAACATACGCATAACATATTTATTAATCAAATAGTATGATTAACAAATTGAAATTTTGCAAGAATGTGTAACATTAATCTGCAGTGGTTTCAAAATGCACGCCTGTTTTATGCACGTGTCTGCCAAATTTTATGGTATGAAAAGAGATTATTATTCAGCCCAGTCATCATAGCCATCTTGTAATATATTTTATTTAAGGTAAAAATTATGTAGAACCGCTTAAAAATAGCCGAAAATGGCATTTTCACACTGATGAAACAAAAAATCATACATTTTTCATTGTCGGAATATCTTTGTCACAATCTTTTTTGTTTAATCATATTGGAACTTATTAAATAGTGATTAATTCATTTGTCCTAATCCACGCTCAAAAAATCTTGGCAAACCGTCAATTTTAGAAGTAAAAATACGTTTTTTACACTAGTGACGATGTATATTGATCTTAACGGATTTAAAATGAACTTAACACGAAGCCATGCAATAAGTTGGTTACGTAAGTTCAGCACGGGACTCAAATTCAAAATGCCTCGTTTCATTGTTGCGAATCATATAGCTTAATTTAGTGTTCACCAGTTAGAAAAAGATATAATTTTGTCCTCATGCTTGCTAATTTCTTTTATTCCATTTGGAGACTCATGGAAACTTTGGCTATGGTACAGTAAATGGTTTCAAAGTCATATTTTTTGGATGTGTGAAAATTGCGTTGCCGGGTTTTCGTTTGTAAAACACTGCATACATGTGTAGCGGGGGTTTTACTTTTCTGTCCTGTATCAGTATCAAAACCACGGGTTCCAGAGTTGGTATCTACATCCACTTTCCGGCATTCGCAGTTTGTTATAACAACCAATAACGTTGGACATACTTGATGAATATTTCCGTACTATAAATATATGCTAATTTGTAGTATCACTGATAGTTCATCGCGGTGATATAACGGATTACGACGGTGAATAGCCTTAACATTTAATTATGGCTTTGTAGAGATTCACACACTTGGCTAGGAGGGCACACCCACATACCTGCTACGTTTACTTTTCCCGTTGTTTATTTGAACTGAACAACTCCCAGCTGTAATCTGAGAGACCAATTAGTGGTCTCATAAACTACAGCTCACGTCATATGGACTTTTGAGTGACGTCACCTGGCGTGTTGTGCAGTTCAGTAATCCCACAAATGTTGGTTTAGGTGCCTAGACGACTCGGGACTGCGGTGGGTTACTGATTGTAGATGGCACCTCTGAGGCCTTGCGCGCCGAATGGTCACGGCTCTGGTGGCATGCTTGTCAGACTGCTTCCATGACGCCACATCCTAGCTCTCGGTATACGGCATTTGGTAGGAGTCATTTCGTGAAAGTAGAACAGAAATGCGGGACAACGGTGCTGCGTCTGCGCAGAAGTCTCAGAAACCTCTAAAAGATGGCGGACGCACGTGTAGGAACATAAACCCGCGTATCGTCACTTTGGTAAATATTAGGGTGCATACCAAACGTATTGGTGTGCAAAATGAAACTTTATGATAGTGAAACTACCCTGAAATATATTTGTTAAACTAGTAAAATGTAATCCCAAGTTTCAAATGACCTTAAACTAAATGGCTTGACAATGATTATAATACGCATTCTCCTTACTGTTTCCCAATGGTCTTGGTAGGCTGAAAGAATTAGCGTATTTTTTATTCTCCATAGATGGTTACAGTTGTGCTAAACAAACAGACACATGATCGTGGGTAAACAATGAATGGTGGCGGCAGTGTGAATTACAGGTATTGTAATGTAAGGTTTAAACTGTTATTTTTCATGAATCAGTGGGAATTAAGAAGTCATGCCTTCAGGGTAAATTTAGGGACGTGTGTAGTGTGTGTAAACCATGTTTTCCAATTATTTTTCTTTCCGTACTAAAAAGCCACGATGTCCAAGTGTTACCAAAATATGTCAGGTTAATATTTTAGTGTGGGAAATTTATAGTATTAAATGTTTAGTGAATTTTAGCAAGATGGACAGTATTTTAATAAAATTCCTTGTCGAAAATCAAGTCCAAATCAGGTTTATATTGGACTGCAACTTTTAGTTTTAAAAATACTTCAAAGATAGCGCCACATTCATAATGCTGTAGAGAACCAACCAAATGTTTAATATCTTAGACGCCATGCACATTTTTCGCCAACTGGCTAGTAAATTATATGTAATTTTAAAGTTGATATTTTATTTTGTTATGGCTATTCAAGTTTACAAAATGTATTCCAGGATAGTTTCAAGGCCATAAAGTTTATTTGGCACAAAAATACGCTTAGTATATCTCCAGTGGGTCCACCATCTTGAGGACTCGGCTCGAGGCTATAGTAGCTTCTGCATGCATGCGCATTAGATTTTCAACCTGTCAGCTTTCCTTAGTGTAATGCGCGATTATTTCATTGCATCTCTGGTGCATACTAAAATTTCACCCTCAATGTCCCTAAAGAAGTCTAGCCTCAACAAAATAGTACCATCTTGTTAAACAGGGTTATAGTTAGGTTTTAAAAAGTGGAAAACCATTTACAGTTTTTCCCTAAAATGAAAACTTTCCATATATTTACCATGTCTAGCATTGTTAAATTTGATGTCTGAGTTTCATGTTATAAGTTTATCTGCAACATGAGAACACATGAATTTGCTTGTTACCGAGGTGAGATGTTAACACATCATTGTCGAGTGCTGAAAGTCTCGCTCACAATTATTATTATTATTATTTTTTATTATTGCCCGGAGTTTGTGTTCACCGAGTTGTAGTCTGCTGTACTTGGCTCGAGGCTATATTTTCCTGGACTCGATGGCTGCGTCAAGGGACTGAGTCTTTTATGAGAGTCGTCCACCAGGGCCGGCGCGTCCATACAGGCGAACTAGGCAACCGCCTAGGGCGCCAAGTAGCTGGGGGCGGCGCAGCACGACACATAACAGCTCATATAATATGTTTAACGATTATTGAAACTAGATGAAAATAGATTTTTGTAACAGTTTGGATTGTTTATATTGATATAAGTAATTATTTAAAGTCCACGGTGACCTGTTTATGATTTGTAATAAGTAAAAAAAGTAAAAAAAAAACACAAGCCTGCTTACATTTGATTGTTGACAAAATCTTAGGCTTACGTGATGTATTTTGAGGCAAGGAAAATTTTTTTTGTGGTGTCCTAGGGGGGGGGGGGCATTAAGGTTTTTCGCCTAGGGCACCAATTTACCTTGCACCGGCCCTGTCGTCCACACTGCTGCTACCTATGTATCAGTGGCTCAGAGCTGTTTAGGACGAGTCAGAGTAATCGAACCTCACGGACCGCATTGTCTTGGGCGATTCCTACTGATACCCAGTGGATTTCACTGATCTACAAGTGCTAACCAACTGACAGTAAAAACTTACAGGTAAAATTATAATTCAGTTAGCTGCCCATCGTAATCGGAAGTAACCCCGGAGGTTCTCCGGATATGGCTTTGTGGCTGTTAAGTTGCTTCCACGCACATACTTCTGCACATTTTATGAGAGAATTTAAAAAATGAAACAGCACAAACAATTTAAGCGATTATTATAAATAAAATAATGTATAGTTTCTCAAGCTAATAAACTATGGACTTATTTTGAGGTTAAAGCACATGGTTTGTTGTTGGTAGCCAGTATAATTGCCAACTGTCAAAAATTTTGTAAACTGGAAACACTCCATGGAGAATAACTGTTACATACATTTCACGTGGAAAGCTTCTTTGCGCTTAACTCTTTTTCCTTGAAAGATTTTTCCACTTTATATCAAACAGCAGTTAAAAATAAGAGTTCAGAATATCAGAGAAATATAAAATAGAGATAAACTGCAGTCGCAGCTAAAAGTAGTCTGTTTGATTTCCATTTTGTTTCCTTCCATTGGCTTTGAAATTCCTACGCGATGATACGAACGCGTTTAGCGTGTATTTATGCATCGCAAACTTTGAACGACCGTTCCTGGTACGAGCAGCACAGGCGACCGACTGCTGCGTCATCGCGCGCAGACTGCTCTGGCGGCTGGCAGCCGCGGTATGTAGGAGAATGGTTTATATTTCGTGCCTCACTCCTCTAAAAACAGTTTTTTTTTTCGCTTCCTCCTCCCCTGGAAATTCCTTAAACCACGCTCGGCGCCCGTTTAGGTGGGCTCTTCATCTCCCGTGTCATGTTTGCGAGCGGACGTAACCTGGCTATCCCCCCCCCCCCCCTGTGCTGGCGGACAGCCTCTTGCGTCTGCGCAGACGTATCTGCTCCAGAGTCGCATGGCTGTGTGACAATCCTCGTATCCACGCTGGTTATTCTTCGTACACAGCTCCATTGTTGCCATTCAGTCCAAGAATGAAGTATGGTTGTGGCGGAGGATGTTGGCGGCACCACGCCAAGGCAGTGGATCCCAATCTCAGGCATGTCCTGACTAATTGAGCGCGAACCAGGTACCCGCTGGTTATTCTTCGTTCACGGCTCCATTGTTGTCATTCAGTCCAAGAATGAGACGTGGTTGTGGCGGAGGATGTTGGCGGCACCACGCCAAGGCAGTGGATCCCAATCTCAAGCATGTCCTGACTAATTGACCGCGAACCAGGTACCTGTGTGCGGGTTATTCTTCGTGCACGGCTCCATTGTTGCCATTCAGTCCAAGGATGAGACGTGGTTGTGGCGGAGGATGTTGGCGGCACCACGCCAAGGCAGTGGATCCCAATCTCAAGCATGTCCTGTCTAATTGAGCGCGAACCAGGTACCTGTGTGCGGGTTATTCTTCGTGCACGGCTCCATTGTTGCCATTCAGTCCAAGAAAGAGACGTGGTTGTGGCAGAGGATGCTGGCGGCGCCACGCCAAGGCAATGGATCCCAATCTCAAGCATGTCTTGACTAATTGAGCGCGAACCAGGTACCTGTGCGCGGGTTATTCTTCGGTGCACGGCTCCATTGTTGCCATTCAGTCCAAGAATGAAGTGTGGTTGTGGCGGAGTATATTGGCGGCATCACGCCAAGGCAGTGGATCTCAATCTCAAGCATGTACTGACTAATTGAGCGCGAACCAGGTACCTGTGTGCGGGTTATTCTTCGTGCACGGCTCCATTGTTGCCATTCAGTCCAAGAATGAAGTATGGTTGTGGCGGAGGATGTTGGTGGCACCACGTCAAGGCTGTGGATCCCAATCTCAAGCATGTACTGACTAATTGAGCGCGAACCAGGTACCTGTGTGCGGGTTATTCTTCGTGCACGGCTCCATTGTTGCCATTCAGTCCAAGAATAAAGTATGGTTGTGGCGGAGGATGTTGGTGGCACCACGCCAAGGCAGTGGATCCCAATCTCAAGCATGTCCTAACTAATGAACGCAAACCAGGTACCCGCTGGTTATTCTTCGTGCGCGGCTACATTGTTGCCATTCAGTCCAAGAATGAGACGTGGTTGTGGCGGAGGATGTTGGCGGCACCACGCCAAGGCAGTGGATCCCAATCTCAAGCATGTCCTGCCTAATGAACGCAAACCAGGTACCCGCTGGTTATTCTTCGTCCACGGCTCCATTGCTGCCATTCAGTCCAAGAATGAAGTATTGTTATGGCGGAGGATGTTGGCGGCACCACGCCAAGGCAGTGGATCCCAATCTCAAGCATGTCCTGCCTAATGAACGCAAACCAGGTACCCGCTGGTTATTCTTTGTACACGGCTCCATTGTTGCCATTCAGTCCAAGAATGAAGTATGGTTGTGGTGGAGGATGTTGGCGGCACCACGCCAAGGCTTGAATCCCAATCTCAAGCATGTTCTTCCTAATTGAGCGCGAACCAGGTACCTGTGTGCGGGTTATTCTTCGTGAACGGCTCCATTGTTGCCATTCAGTCCAAGGATGAGACGTGGTTGTGGCGGAGGATGTTGGCGGCACCACGCCAAGGCAGTGGATCCCAATCTCAAGCATGTCCTGACTAATTGACCGCGAACCAGGTACCTGTGTGCGGGTTATTCTTCGTGCACGGCTCCATTGTTGCCATTCAGTCCAAGGATGAGACGTGGTTGTGGCGGAGGATGTTGGCGGCACCACGCCAAGGCAGTGGATCCCAATCTCAAGCATGTCCTGACTAATTGAGCGCGAACCAGGCACCTGTGTGCGGGTTGTTCTTCGTGCACGGCTCCATTGTTGCCATTCAGTCCAAGGATGAGACGTGGTTGTGGCGGAGGATGTTGGCGGCACCACGCCAAGGAAGTGGATCCCAATCTCAAGCATGTCCTGACTAATTGACCACGAACCAGGTACCTGTGCGCGGGTTATTCTTCGTGCACGGCTCCATTGTTGCCATTCAGTCCAAGGATGAGACGTGGTTGTGGCGGAGGATGTTGGCGGCACCACGCCAAGGCAGTGGATCCCAATCTCAAGCATGTCCTGACTAATTGAGCGCGAACCAGGCACCTGTGTGCGGGTTGTTCTTCGTGCACGGCTCCATTGTTGCCATTCAGTCCAAGGATGAGACGTGGTTGTGGCGGAGGATGTTGGCGGCACCACGCCAAGGAAGTGGATCCCAATCTCAAGCATGTCCTGACTAATTGAGCGCGAACCAGGCACCTGTGTGCGGGTTGTTCTTCGTGCACGGCTCCATTGTTGCCATTCAGTCCAAGGATGAGACGTGGTTGTGGCGGAGGATGTTGGCGGCACCACGCCAAGGAAGTGGATCCCAATCTCAAGCATGTCCTGACTAATTGAGCGCGAACCAGGCACCTGTGTGCGGGTTGTTCTTCGTGCACGGCTCCATTGTTGACATTCAGTCCAAGGATGAGGTGTGGCTGTGGGGGTGGAAGGTGGGGAGGGGAATCCCGCTGGGGAAAACCGCGCGGCGGGCGAACTGGATCCGGCTGTGTCCCCCCCCCCTCCCGGCGCCTGCAGCCGAGCGAATCACCAGCCCCTGTCTGGCTGTTCCGGGAGACAGCAGCAGGCGCCCGCCAGTCTGATGCGGCCCGTTACGTCGGCACCAACTACCTGCTGCGTCGACCTCGCGTCGTCTATCAGATGTGTAGCTTATTTCTGCCGGTTCCACAAACATCAACATTAGACAAAATATTTGGTTAGTCCTTACAAGGGAGACCTAAAGCTGGGTTTACGATTGATTTCCTTAAGAATTATAACTTAACATCGAGCACACGATTAAGTCAAAACTACATTTTCCAGTTTATGATTGACATAGAAGTCGTTAATTCTAACCAATCACAGCACAAAACACATGGTCGGCCATTGTTAGAAACGGAGAAGCAGGTTTGAAATAGGTTATTGACAAATGGGATATCTATTTTTCGAAATGGATGCTGATTACAAATGACAAATATACGAATTCTTACCAAAAATACTGCCTCGCTCGGTCCAATAATAAGACATAAACTTCCGGTTGAAAGGTTCCGGTTTGTTGTGATTGGTCGCTTCCCTTAAGTCTTAACGAAAAATATAAAATATAACCATTTGTGTTAAGTCTTAAGTCATCATATGGTTCGCACGTGACCCGTCAAAATTCACACACGAAAATCATAAACCATTCAACTAGTTTACATAGAGTCATATGGTAAGTACACGACTAAGTTTTAAGTCTTAATTCTTAATTTTCAATCGTAAACCCACCTTAAGATGCACATAAAGTTCTGTCATTCCCGATTACACCCGAACAATTCACCTTCGGCCAACCTCGGGATTTGTTTTATTTTTGCGCAGGAAAAATGAATTCAAATATTAAAAGTGGTCGGTTAGGTTAGCCACATTAAAACACTTTAAAACACTATGGACGGTTAGTTAGGTTACTATAGCTACATTAAATTAAACAGAGAAATATAAATATTAATAAATAAACCCGAGGTTCGGAAACGATTGTACATCACAACAAATAAATAACTTTTATCTTACTAATTATACTTTGTGTTTGCAATGTGTAGTTAAGTACACTGAACGCGCGAATGTTGTAAACTGGGGGAGTTATGGGCATTTGGCCAAGGGACTGCCTGCCCTTAGAGGTGTCGAGACAGCTGTCACCCACACAGCGTGCAGTGAGGTTTTTTCTGTTTTTTTTCCCCCTAACCTAACATAAAGCTATGAGTAGGGGCATGCAGATTTCGCGAAAAGATTTCGAGACTAGATGAAAGTTAAAACACTGTAGCATAGTCTGTGTTTGGTGATTGGGAGAGTTTCTCCCAGGATAAGTAAACGCGTCCTGAGTGGCTCGGTGAAATAAGGCAACGACTTCTCTCGCAGACGGCCGCCAATCACAAGGAAGAAACCACAAGTGCGGGTATATCTTGTTGCAGTCTAATAAGTGTTCAGATATTTTCGCGAAAAATGCCTGCTCCTAGCTATGAGTGTTGGGAGAGGTCTGGGTAGGGAAGACTCTGAGTGCGTCTCAGGCCGAAGCCTATACGCTCTAATCATACAGGAGAGGTAGCATGCATCATGTGCTAGGAGGGTATTGGCCAGCCATGGCAACGTTTTAGCCATGACTAACTCCCCCACTGACTATTCTAGATTAAAACTAGATAAGTTGGGCCCAGGTAAAACCTGCATACACACAGGGAAAACCCTGGGCACTAACATGCGGGATGCAAAAATTTCATGCGTTAATAACAAGCAGGTTGATTACAGGAAACAAGGATGGTTCCGGAAGAAGAGTTGGACAGAGTAGAGTGCAGTGAGGTCACGCATCTAGACTCGCGTGTGGGTCTGTGTGGGTCTATGAGGGTCTGCGAGTTCGGGAAGCCTAAGATGTACATCAAGTTCTGCCCCTGCCCGAACACGCCCGAATATTCACCTTCGGCCAACCTCGGGATTTGTTTTATTTTTGCGCAGGAAAAATGAATTCAAATATTAAAAGTGGTCGGTTAGGTTAGCTACATTAAAACACTTTAAAACACTATGTACGGTTAGTTAGGTTAGTAAAGCTACATTAAAATAAACAGAGAAATATAAATATATATAAATAAACCCGAGTTTGGCCGTGTTCGGTCGTGTTCGAACAGGGACAGAACTTGATGTACATCTTAGGGTTCCCCTGTGAGTTCAGCCTCACCTCCCAAATTACTCCTCCACAGTCCTTGACTTGGTGTTTACGAGTAGTAAAATAATTTATTCATATAGCACGTTGTACCCCAAACAGCACACAGTGCTTCAGATATTCTCTTTCGACAGCTGAATATTGTGACGTAATGAACTACTCAAACACATGCAATGCAGCTCAGTGGCGGATCCAGAGGTTCACCTCGGAGGGGGCACTCTAGGATTTCAGAGTAGCCAGAGAAAAAATGTCTTAAAATTACTAAATTTGAATTTAATCTACTCACACTACACATAACACCCAACCACCAGATTTTATGATTCTACAAGAAATTCGTTAATTATATTAAAATATTTTATTGGTTTCAGAAACAATAATTTTTGTCGGCAATATTAATGTAGCAGACAACTGGTTTTTCGGGGGGGGGGGGGCACTTGCCCCTGGTGCCCCCCTTTGGATCCGCCACTGATGCAGCTACAGAATAGCTCTCATATTTTAACTATTTTATAAATTAATCAAGAATAGTAGGCTGTCAAAGGTTGAAAGTTCCTTACAGCTGCTGTCGTAAAAGGCACTCCTTTGTGTTGAACGTTACTTGAAATATTTGAAATTTCGTGAAACGTTTCAGGAACGTGTGAGGAGGAACATGTGTGGTGTATCGGACCTCCTGACCTTTCCCAGACCCCCGCTTGCGCATCAAGCCCAATTGGCGGTTTCTAGGTACGGAACTGTCACCAAGTCGTTATCTCTGCGTGACAGCTCGGCGACTGCTGCCAGCCACGGACGCGACACCTCACCTCAGATAACCACACATTCCGTTTTGCATACTTGACATTCCCCTAACACTAAAAACTAACCTTTCCGAGTAACACGTCCAGACATCTGTTTTCCAAACCGACAAACTATTTCAGACCACAGAACAAGGAGGGAAAAAAACAAGTGCGACTCTTACAGTGGAAACTGAAACCATGTTTCACGCGACATGTGTCGCTATATGTTGGGCGGGCCCGTAACTACCAGCAAATAAAAATTCGGAATAGAGGTTCTCATACAAAGTTTTTTAAAGTTAATACTTCTTTTGGTTATATTAAGTTATCTCCTTGGCGGCGCAAAACTAATTTAATCGATGCGAAAATACTTAATGTTGTTTTTTAATAAACCGTCATGTAATAAATAAAGGAGTAGGAGGTGCAAAAACTCATTGTATCACACACCAAAAAATTAGTGGCTACCTAAATAGAGCGAATTTTCACTGGTTTGTTTGTCTGATAATAGCGTATACATTACTTCTCCTAATAAATTAATGCAGTTATGTTAGCAATATATTATGAAAACTACTATCTAGCGGACGGGCCCATAACTACTTCAAAAAACTAGGTCCCAGTCTCGGTGATTAGAGTTTCTCCCCCATGTTTCAGACTCGGCAGGGCACCTAACCGCATTTCCTAACCCACGGCCTCCCGACCACAGAACAGTTAACTACGTGCTTAGTAAAAGTTGCACTCTGACTGTACTCAGGATTAGGGATGGCTACGATATATCGGAAATATCGATATTTCCGATAATTTGCTATCGATATTTTAGTGCCGATAATGTTTTGATATCGATATTTTGTTCCGAATAAGTATATCGCATGTGAATATACAATATATTTTAAAGATAAAAACAATTTTATTAAAATTATCTGTAAATATGTTTGGCAGAAAAAAAATAATTAAATGGTGGACCGAACACTTCGGAAAGAACCAATTTTTTTTTGTAATGAGGGGTAAAAGGGAAATATTGGAGATCACATTAAGGAATTTTATAGGTTGGTAGGTTGAAGCGTTGCAATATGACAGGTTGACTGTTGGGCGAGGGTAGCGGTTGGTGACATGGAAGTAGATGCGTGGACGTATGTCTAATAACTGATTTTATATTCGTATTCAGTGTTATCAGTGTAGCAATGTAACTGAGTGGTGTTGTATTAGGTAATTCCTCGATATTAGCTTAGATGTACCAAGAAATCAATATAAAATATACTTAAATAATAATTTATAATATGTAAAGCAAGGGTAAACGTTTCTATATTATAATGGACCGATATATCGAAAATATCTATTTCCAAGCCGATGTTTTATCGGTATCGAAATAATTCAAGTGATATTTCGAAAGACCGATACATATAGTGTTGAAAAATTTTGCCATTCTCAAGCAGGAGGCCTGTGGTTCTAGCCTGGCGCGGGGACATCGCTGCTTCCTTGAGAGCGACTTACACTCGGTCGACTGACTGACTTACACTCGGTCGACTGACTGACAGACAGACACTCGATCGACTGACTGACATACAGACACTCGGACGACTGACTGACAGACACGCTCAGACGACTGACTGACACACATACTCGGACGACTGACTGACAGACACACACACACTCGATCGACTGACTGACAGACAGACACACACACACTCGGACGACTGACTGACAGACAGACACACACACTCGGACGACTGACTGACAGACAGACAGACACTCGGACGACTGACTGACTGACAGACAGACACTCGGTTGACTGACTGACTGACAGACACTCGGTCGACTGACTGACTGACAGACACTCGGTCTTCTGACTGACTGACTGACAGACACTCGGTCTTCTGACTGACTGATTGACAGACACTCGGTCTTCTGACTGACTGACTGACAGACACTCGGTCTTCTGACTGACTGACAGATAGACACTCGGTCTTCTGACTGACTGACAGATAGACACTCGGTCGACTGACTGACAGATAGACACACACACACTCGGACGACTGACTGACAGACACACACACTCGGACGACTGACTGACAGACAGACAGACACTCGGACGACTGACAGACACTCGGTCTTCTGACTGACTGACTGACAGACACTCGGTCTTCTGACTGACTGATTGACAGACACTCGGTCTTCTGACTGACTGACTGACTGACAGACACTCGGTCTTCTGACTGACTGACTGACAGACACTCGGTCTTCTGACTGACTGACAGATAGACACTCGGTCTTCTGACTGACTGACAGATAGACACTCGGTCGACTGACTGACAGATAGACACTCGGTCGACTGACTGACTGACTGACAGACACTCGGTCGACTGACTGACACACACTCGGTCGACGGATCATTCTGAGAACACTCGCGATGTGATTGGGCTGTTCTAAGTTGCAGGCCAGCAAATATTTGCCAAGTGGATCCTTGTCTAGTGCACACGAGCCTCCACCACTGTCCCGATCAATCACTGCGTTGAGCGTGTGTCTGCTGTTGGTACGCCAACGAACACGCGCTTTTTTCACGATGAACACGAGAGACTAAACTGTATTGCAACTGGGACGTACGAAGTGACACGACATTTGACAACTGAGCAACGCGTCTTTTGCCGTCCGTCACAAGTGGTTTGACAGTTCTTTGGGGGGATAAAAGGGGGTTGTCTGTAAAGTCGGTTTACGGACGATAATTTTACGTGATAACGCCATAAGAAAACATTGATGAAAAATTGCATACTTTTTAATTTTCAAATATTATTTTTACAGTTTTTGCAAATTTAATTTAAATAATTTGTTTTAATATAATCACGAACAATTAGTTAAAAAGCCCGCCTTAACCTGTTTGATATTATAGAAGATTTTCTCGCACGGTGGTTGGCCGGTTCTTGCACGCTCGGCTCAGGCGGAACGTGACAATTTTTCGTGCGTGCAGCCAGCGTTCATCGATTTATAAGACGTTATCACGTCAAAAAAACAGTTCAACGTGAGACTCTGCCTATATCACGCCTATATCATTACTAGGTCTATGGGACGACACTAATCACCCGCTGTCCTAGACGTGACGCAATAACCTGTAAGAGCAGTTAAGAAAACTATCTGCATCCGAGTTTAAACTCCGGTAGTTGAAGGGCACGATGTTGGCAACAGTTCAGCGAGAGGAGAACTAACACAAAAATATCAGGTGCTGAGTGCTGTGACTTGTCCACATGACTGAAGTAATGAATTGTTATGTTAATAAGCCAGGCCTTTACCAGTGGGATTTTCTTCTTCCAAACATAAATGCGTAATAAGTGTATTTATACACGCACGTATTTCTGTAATATTTCAAACTATTATGTATATTTCCATTGTTAAGTGTGTTTGTTTGACTTTTTGATTTCACCTTGATAATGTTTTGATTCTTTTGAAATTCTTGCTACACTCAACAATTGAATCGCCAAAAGCCTTTGTTATTAGTGTTATTATCTGAAACTAATTTAAAAATGGTGAACATCTGAAGTTATTTTATTCCAGCTAATTTTCATGTTTCTTTTTGAAGACCAAACTGATTCAGACGGCTAACAGCGATTTTACAGCCGGAAGTCACCAAAACTTCTCAATACCCAGTGAGAGTGGCTATTTTATTCTACAAATACATATCGCTTTTGGTACTTTTTATATAATACTAAAAGGAATAGAGTAACACATAAAATAAAACATTGGTATTACTGCTTTGCAAATTTGCTAAATATATATGTATATATAGATATTGTAAGTCATTTGAATGAATTTTTTTGGGCGTGCTATTGTGAACAATAAGTTGTGTTGAACACTTAAAAGAGTTTAATAATATTGTTAGAATGCTTCTTTTGAATACGAAGTAATCCAAAATATTATTAGTTTAGCTACAACTGCGTTTTTTTTATTTAATCCCAAGCTAAAATTGTTTCATAAACTAACTTTGACCGTTTGACACTGTCCCAAACATCACATTTTTTCAAATGCTACTTTTCCAAACTCTTTTTTTTTTTTTTTCAATTGAGTTCCATTCAGAGCATTTTCAAAATTACTTTACTGTACAAAAAAAAACTATTTTATATAAATAGATTTACTCTAGTGGAATAATCAGAAAAATATTTTTGTATTTTTTTAACCATTAATTATTGTTTTTCTTTCTGTGGGTTACAGCCAACAATGTCGCTATTACCTCAAAATAAGTAGCAGTGGACAAAGTGCTATTGGGCAGGCTGAAATAACGGAGTTTTAATAGTGAGTGAGTGAGTGAGTGAGTGAGTGAGTGAGTGAGTGAGTGAGTGAGTGAGTGAGTGAGTGACTCTCTCATATGACGAGGTTCGAGGCTTCCATTCAAACCCTCCGGCATGACGCGGCTGTCCAAATGGAGGTTCCGTTGTCTCTTTGCGAAACCGTGGCACTTCAACCCTGTCCAATAAGAATTATCATATTCAGTTGTTAGCACAGAACAAGGAGGGAAATAAAGAAGTGCGACTCTTACAGTGGAAACTGAAACCATGTTTCACGCGACATGTGTCGCTATCTGTTGGGCGGGCCTATTACTACCAGCAAATAAAAAATCGGAATGGAGGTTCTCACACAAAGTTTTTTTAATTAATACGTTTGTTTATTTATATTAAGTTATTTCCTTGGCCACAGAACAAGGCGGGAAATAAAGAAGTGCGACTCCTACAGTGGAAACTGAAACCATTTTTCACGCGACATGTGTCGCTATCTGTTGGGCGGGCCCATAACTACCGGCAAATAAAGAATCGGAATAGAGGTTCTCATACAAAGTTTTTTGAAGTTAATACTTCTTTTGGTTGTATTAAGTTATCTCCTTGGCGGCGCAAAACTAATTTAATCGAAGCGAAAATACTTAATGTTGTTTTGTAATAAACCGTCGTGTAATAAATAAAGGAGTAGGAGGTGCAAAAACTCATTGTATTACACACCACAAAATTAGTGGCTACCTAAATAGAGTGAATTTTCATGGGGTGTTTGCCTGATAATAGCTTATACATTACTTCTCCTAATAAATTAATGTAGTTATGTCAGCAATATATTATGAAAACTGCTATCTAGCGGACAGGCCCATAACTAATTTAAAAAACTAGGTCTCAGTCTCGGTAATTAGAGTTTCTCCCCCATGGTTGTTAGTAAGAGTATGAAATGCTCTGGGTAGTGACATTACATTCGGGCCACTGTTTTGAAATAACCTTTGGAAACAATCGCTGCCACTAACCGTGTGTTGTTGCACTTGAAACATTTCTGGGCATGTGCTCAGTCACGTAGGCGCCCAACGACGAGAGAAGTTTCAGTTCTAACCGTTTTTAAGTGTGACCACTGAAGCTGAGGTTTATTTTTGTATTTGTTTTACTTGAACTAGAATGATTTATAACTGATGGGAGTACAGCTAGGCAGAAGTAAGGAAGGAGACGAGAGCTGACTTGACCAAGTGCTAACCAAACCTGAGCAATCTCTTTGCTTTCGCCGTCTCTTGAAGTCGTCTAGGTTTGGCAGGGAAGCCTAAGATGTACATCAAGTTCTGTCCCTGCCCGAACACGCCCGAATATTTACCTTCGGCCAACCTCGGGTTTATTTATATATATTTATATCTCTCTGTTTATTTTAATTTAGCTATACTAACCTAACTAACCGTCCATAGTGTTCTAAAGTGTTTTAATGTAGCTAACCTAACCGACCACTTTTAATATTTGAATTCATTTTTCCTGCGCAAAAAATAAAACAAATCCCGAGGTTGGACGAATGTGAATATTCGGGCGTGTTCGGGCAGGGACAGAACTTGATGTACATCTTAGGCTTCTCATGTTTGGCATGCTTAATGCTCTCGTGGCACATCAAAATTTTTCTTATTCAAACAGTTTACCAATGAAATTAATATATTCCAAATATATTTAGTGTAAATGTAAAGAATTAGTAAAAACTCTGCCTTCAAACCAGCCTCTAAAAGTTAAATGATGTGTTTACAACCAGACGTTTTCATGCCGTAGATGTTTCCTCGCATCGCTCACTTCTTCCATGTGCACTATAAGTTTAAATTTAGCCTAACAAAATCGATAAAAAAACTAGAAACAAAATTACAGAAGAATCTTACGTCAGATTAAAAAAAACATTCTGAGCCAATAACTTTACTGGTTTTCGTAAGTTTTTAACATTTTGAGTTTGAATGTTTAATTCTTATATCTATATATTTCTCTGAAAATTCCCGATTTGCTTTAAGCCCCATTTCGACGAAGTTTTTCACCAAACCATGAAAACACAAATTAGGAACATAATAAGAATTTATATATATATTTTTTATAAATTTTGTACTCGTTTAAGGGGAATAGATACCCATAAACCTTGTACTTACCATAACTCGAAAGAATTGCATTCCGTGGCGAGACGTGGCATCAATTAGAGACCTGCAAAATTCGCGGTTTCGATGGCCTTCAGGATAGACTGCACATACCCCTATACACTCGGGCAAATAACGCAAGTTTATTGGCTGCCGACATGTTAAGTCGTCTCAGCTGGTTTGTCTGTGATTCGATCCTTCTTTGGTTGAGGGTTTATAACTGGTTGAGATTCGTCCAGATGAACAATAAGCCAATAGAAAAATTATCTAAGAGGCATATGTGTTTGAATTCTAGCCTATCACCGAATGAATCCGCGAATTTTGCAGGTCTCTAGCCGCATCATGCATCTAGAGACCCGGGAATTTCGCGGATTCATTTAGTCGCAAGCTGGAATGCAAACCTTCACACTCTCGCACTGTGTTCATGATTGGCACGCAGTTGTTTGGACACGCCCGTCTACGACCGTGAGCCAATGATGCCCAGCTAGGAGAGAAGTAAGCGAATCAGGTAGTGCCAAATAACAAGGATAAAAATGTTCTCGCTAAGAAATCAACCAATGGGAAAGTAAACATGGGTCGAGCACACCTATAACTAGGAACACCTGTATTTCGCGAATACATTTTGTGCCAAGGTATTTCACAAAATATTGTAGCTTTTTCTAAGAGTCGTGGCAAATTGTGAGGGTGCAGCAGTACGGTGACCACATTCTCATTGGCCCCGTCAAGAGCGGGACGACACCTCTCACCGACCTCAGCCAATAACCACAGGAGAAAAGCTACAGTATTTTGTGAAATACCATGACACGAAATGTATTCGCGAAATAAAGGTGTCCCTACCTATAACTTTGAATTCTATCCTGAGGCCAGAATAATCCGCGAAATTTCCGGGTCTCTATGCATAGCGTAGGTCATGTTGCTCGGCCAGTGTTCGCCTGAATGAAACGAGTAGCAAGGTGTGTTACGAGTCGGAAGAAACTGGGTTGAAGACGCCTCGGGGACCACAGCGTGTCCACACGAATATGGCCAGTGTCCGTGTCCACACGAATATGGCCAGTGTCCGTGTCCACACGAATATGGCCAGTGTCCGTGTCCACACGAATATGGCCAGTGTCCGTGTCCACACGAATATGGCCAGTGTCGTCAGAGCGGGTGCTGGAACGTTCAGGCCCTGCGGCTGGAAATTCCTGTCGGTCGCCACTCGTTAACCCGACAAAAAAAAAAAAAAAAAAAAGCTGATGTGGTGCGGGGCCTGGGGAATTCCACGCCGATTTACATCCGAGCAGGTTCCCCGGTGTCGCAAAACATTGCATGCATTCCCGCCTTTCTCCCCCACTCGCCGGGAAATCGAACACGGGTGTAATTATCAAGTCCAGACTGGAATCTCTCCTCCCTTTTTTTCACTCGCTTCTTGTAGCGGCTTGTCTAGCTCCCTTCACCGAGGCACGTCATCACCTGGTGAGCTCGTCACATACGGTGTGCAGAGCTTCAGGAAAAACAACGCAATTTGAAAACTGCTCAAGATATACCAGTGGGGTCTGCTTACGTAAAGCATTTAAAGTTAGCTGAGGGCCGAAAAGTACTTTTGATTTCGGATTAAGTTTTCTAACCGTATTTTTATAAGAGTTAAAATGGCTAAAACGCACGTTTTCAGAGTAATTTTTAGGCGTAAAACAACCGGTACGGATCCTTGAAAGCAGTTAAGGGACTTGCATTGCACCTTTATCTTCATTTCTCGGCCATATAATGTTACGGTCACCGCTCAAGTTTCACAGTTATCCTGTGACGACGAGAAGACTGCGCGCCAGTCCAGAGGCGACACCGCGCTAGAAGCACCAGCGAGCGTCGCGCTTATCATCTCGCCTCACTGACACACTTACACCCCTGACGAGGCGACACTGTGTATGTGACTGCATTCTCACGAGGTCTGTGCCGATGGACAAGTCAGGAATCATTCCGGGAAAGCTGGATTGTTTATTGCCTGGACTAGCCACAGCATAATTCCTCGTCTCCAGTTTCTGTGAAACCAATCACATAACTGGCTTGCCGTCAACTTCACGCCAACGAGCTTTGATTGTCCCGGATGACTGAGCGCTTGTGGTTTGTCAAAGTTGGTGAAATGTTATTCATACAGATAGTTAAATATGCACATTACATTATTAGTTATATTTCCTAACTTCAGTGAACTTCGAAATTACTTTTTCATTGAGACGCTCATGAAATAAAAAAAAAAAATAGTAAATGCAGGTTTGTGAGTTTTAAATATTAGTTTAAAAAATACCTCGCACACTTTGGGACACTGGTAAACTTGATTTGAATATAGTCCAGTTGTAAACTATAAATTAGTTTAGTTTGTGGGGTAGTAATACATCCATACCTATTAATTGAAGAGTGTAAATACGTCTCTCTGTATCATGGCGCCAACAGAAACGCAAAACCTCGTGAAGGTACAATGCTGTGTCACAGTTTTGCATTCTCGAGGGAAAATATCCATGAGAGAAGTTCACTTATTGCAACCTATGTTATCTCAGAGAGACTAGTGTTTTTTTTTCCATGGATGTAGTTGAAATTCAGATAGCTATGTTTGACCTATGGATATGGAAAGTTATTGAAGAATGTTATAAAGTTCAGTTTTTACGTGCGGGCGTGTTGTATTAAGCATGGATGACACAGTCCCGAGGCAAAACAAAAGAAATGGCGATTGTAGCGCAGGTGCGGGACTGGTAGAGCCGTTCCGCAGGCGATGCAGTGTAGGGCAGTGCAGGGCAGTGCAGTGCAGGGTAGTGCAGGGCAGTGTGGGCAGTGTAGGGCAGTGTAGGGCAGTGTAGGGCAGTGTAGGGCAGTGTAGGGCAGTGTAGTGTAGGGTAGTGTAGGGCAGTGTAGGGCAGTGTAGTGTAGGGTAGTGCAGGGTAGTGCAGGGTAGTGTAGTGCAGGGTAGTGTAGTTCAGGGTAGTGTAGTTCAGGGTAGTGTAGTGCAGGGTAGTGTAGTGCAGGGCAGTGCAGGGCAGTGCAGTGTAGTGTAGTGCAGGGCAGTGTATGGCAGTGTAGGGCAGTGCAGTGTAGTGCAGGGCAGTGTAAGGCAGTGCAGGGCAGTGCAGGGTAGTGCAGGGCAATGTAGGGCAGTGCAGGGCAGTGCAGGGCAGTGCAGGGCAGGGTAGTGCAGGGCAGTGCAGGGCAGGGTAGTGCAGGGCAGGGCAGGACAGTGCAGGGAAGTGTAGTGCAGTGTAGTGCAGGGCAGTGTAGGGCAGGGCAGTGTAGGGCAGGGAAATGTAGGGCAGGGCAGTGCAGGGCAGTGCAGGGCAGTGCACACGACCACCGGCTGCTCTTGTCGCGGGTAGGGTCTGGATAAACTTCTGTGACCAGCCACCCTCGCAAGTCGCAGCCAAGGCGTAGCGCCCTTACATTCGCCAGGCTCGGCGCTTTAGCAGCTGCCAACATTCACCAGTGTCCCAAAGCTGTTTTACTCTTTCGTTTATTCACCTGAAACATTCGGAATGGCATTTTTCATCTTGTACTAGACTGGTCGCAATACCTGGTCGAGAAGAACAAACCTTTTACTTCCCTCGCGCTATTTCATAAACAAGCAAATAGAATTATTGACATATTAATCAAGTTTAGCACGGAAGAGAGGGCCGATAGCAGCAGAATGCAAAAACACACTTTGCCGAAGTAAGCAGGTGGACACACTTTTATATTCACATAAGTTTCGTCACAGACGAGTGCGAGTATGCTAATCTATGATCTTGACAAGGATTCAGTTCCGTTCAAAATCCTTTAATGATGGGAAACAAAAATTTTCTTTGCTATCCTCACTTAGTATGTATAAAAAAACAAAAACATTTGAAGGAAATATAGTATAATTAACCTCAAATTTCCTTGTCCAAAAGTTGTCAGTCAGGTGACATCAAGGTTATAGGTTTCATGTTTCTGGTAAGAACTGTCACCGCAAGAAAGGAAAGTACTAAGGTTGGCCTTGAATAATAAATAAGATTTTTACAGCGGCTGATGTACAATTGTTAGGATGATGTAACCTAGGTACACTCCGTTCAAAATAAGGTGATACTTTTAAGTGCTGCAAAGAACATAATTTTACAGCGGGATAATATTATAAAATTGAAAAATAAATAAGTTGTTGAGATATGATTAGCTATTCTGTTACTATACAAATATGTTTATTTTATTAAACAATATTCAGCTGTAAACGTCTGAATATTGCTTGCAGCATCTGCCAAAATAGTTTCACCATATCTTGAACAGAGTGTAGAGTGAGGAAAGTAAGCTAGGAATACACTAGACACTAGTTGAGCGGTTTTAGTTAGCAGACCGGCTCGATAGAAACTTGTTATACGTCTAGCGTAGCGGAAGGCTCACAACTACTTAAAACACTTTGTGGTAAAGTACACAATGTTCATTCTAACGATGTTTTAAAAAATACTTAGGCTTACTGATAACAACTAGTTCAATGTAAGGCGCCTGTATAAAACCTAACAGCATTTTTTTTCACGAACACTACCCGATATAGGTAAATGAAAAAATTCTTGACATGACGATGAAGCAATGGCTGTAGCCAGTGCGGGTGGATTAGCATATTAATTTCGTTATTGTTTTAAATCTGTGTTGTATTTATGTGTGGCGGTGTCTTCACCGATACATATTATTCTGATTGTCATTAAAACAACAGATGAAGAAGAATTCATATGTATAACCTGATAGCATAGTGTGTGGAAATTTCTCTAGGCACTATGATCCAAGTAATGACCCTAATAAGCATATGATGATGAATAAAGACATAGCCCGGGCACCTGATGAACCGCGTGTGTTTGATGTCGTCACAGCATGAGTTATGCTTGTCTCACCTTAGGCTTTATCTAATATACTTAAGTCTGCATCTTGTAGCCAGACACTGTGCCTTGCAAACAAGTCTCTGCGAGATAGCTCACTAGCATTACTTGCCTCACTTGACGCCTGCTTTAACTTGGGACGAATTTCGAAGCATGCTCAGCCGAGAAGATTGGCGACTGCAACAACGTTCTGACTTCATAGAAGTGTATCTGCTGTGACGTGCAAGTGATTCATCGCCGAGATTTTCAGAACTTTGGTCCAAGTATTTTCAGTAAGAAAATAGGGAAGCCTTCATTTCACAGACGAGAGAGCCACACCTGAAGTTCCCCGAAGTTCATGCCTGCTTTTTTTTCTTCGGTCTATCTCATTGTATAAACTGGTGTGGCATTAAATTTTGCGGTCGATTAGGATAGGTTAGCTACATTATAAATACTTTAAAACATTGTGGATGGTTGATTATATTAGGTAAGTATAGCTACATTAAAAATACTGTAAAATAATTTTATGGTTGCTTAGCAAATAACTTTTTAATATGTAGCTATCCAGGGCTAGGAAACAGTGTACTTGATTTCACAGTATCTTTAATGTAGCTATCCTAACCAAATCAACCGTCCACAATGTTTTAAAGTATTTATAATGTAGCTAACCTAACCTAATTGACCATTAGTTATCATGAGTTACAATGAACAAAAAAATAAACCCCGAAGATGCACGATCGGGCGTTTGGTTTTCTCGTCTGTGAAAAGAAGGCTTCCCAAGAATATATTAAGGTATGGATAAGACAGAGGCGTCTGCTTGCCTTCCTTCTTTATCGCTAGTCGTGAACGTGGGTCTGCCTCGTCATGATGTGCCGAGCCCCTCTGCAACTCTGCAACTCGGCTCCGTCGCCTGGACCATCGCTGGTAGAGGCTACTCGTTCAGGCACCGCAGTGAGTTCTCTGTGCCGTCGCCTCCGCAAGACAACTCGCCCGGCGAGTCTCCAACTCGCCGGCTGCTGGCTGCTGTGTTTATTGCCAACGTCTTCGTTGCTGGTCCGATTCGGGCCCCTTTTACACATTTCCTCAGGCCGATGAAGTCATTTTGAACCTCAGTTCACTTTGGCACACTCAGAACCTCGCTGTTCCCAGCGGGAAGCCTTCTTTTCACAGACGAGAGAGCCAAACGCCCGATCGGGCATCTTCGGGAGGTTTTTTTTTGTTCATTGTAAATAAATATGGCGGTGTTGATAAAAGGATACTAATGGTCCACTAGGTTAGGTTAGCTACATTACAAATACTTTAAAAACATTGTGGACGGTTGATTTGTTTAGGATAGCTACATTAAAGAAATACGGAAAAAAAGCATGAACTTCGGGGAACTTCGGGTTTTGGCTCTCTCGTCTGTGAAAAGAAGGCTGCCCTTCACTGACTACGCGGCTCTGTGCTGACGCGCGGAACGTTCATTGGGCCCCGGTCCTGTAGCAGGCATTGGCCCACGGTCGTGTGCCCCGCTACAACATGTGAGAACCCCGACTCTAAAATAACGAAATATTTATGGTAATCATTTTGATATAGATCATACAGTAAACATATCTCCACGATGAACTTATATAAGTATAAAGCTTAAGTTTCTGGGAAGTTTAAAGGTACGGAGAAAATTACTAATTTATTATGTGAATACTTCATAATGAGAAAATTGCCTGACTTCTTAAAGAGCTTAAGAGCAATATAAAATTAGTTTTTCCAAGTATTTCTTTTGAACCATATGTCGGTATGGCTTTTGTATATTCGAGAATGGGAAACTTTGAAAAAGCAATATTTATATATAATATAATATACATAATATAATATATTATAATATAATAATGTATAGTGCATTTTATTTATTTATCAGATTTTAGTGCCGTATGTTTGGGGTCTGAAATTCTGTTGACTCGTAGAAAAAACGAATAGAAAATTCTAATAAAGCGCCGCCTGACGAAGGTAATTAAGCTAAGGAAGCTTTTTAAGCTAAGAAAGTTAGGCAAGTTGGGCGGTGTTGGGGAAGTTAAAGGTACGCGAGCTTGCAAAAGGGGAAAGCTAGGAACACACATGCCTATATGTCAGATGGGAATGTGACACCTACGTGAGAATTGGTTTGATGACCGAGAGCTGTAAAGTGCTTCCCTGTCTGGCTGACCGGGCCTTGCAGCTCGCACGTAATGCTGCTCTGACTTATGTCCACTCACGTCCAATGTAACGTCTTCCTGCTCGAACCTTTTATCATCATTAGAGACCCGAAAAATTCGCGAATTCATTTCGCGATAGGCTAAAAATACAAATAGTTATACCTCAGTGCTGCCTCTGTTATTGGCTCACAACTCACCTGGATGACTCTGGGCCAATGAGAAACGCCCCACCAAAGCTTTATCGAATCACAGGCTGCTACGTTGGGACGTCTCACAAGACAACAGCCAATGAGTGGGTGACATTTGACCGAGTGTAGGTAGAACTATGGAGTTCATCCTGCAGGTCATTGAACCTGCGAATTTTTCCGGTCCCTAATTATCATTCACGGAATAAGTTATAGTTTCAGCGACTGATGAAGTGTTCTCTGACCGCCCTGGGCTAATTATGAGGATGCGCCCCCGCCAGGTGTGTGTGTTACGGCCGGCCGAACAAGCAGTATATTAGTTTTGACTCTGTTTACTAGTGTGAACATTTTAACATGGTTCATACTACCTATAAAAGTTAAAATCAGAGAGTCCCAACCTTTTTTCAGTTCACAACGCATTTAGTTTTAGTGTTTTGTCTCGGTCTAGTTGAAATATGTAGGGTAGATGCAATGATGCTAGATTAACAGTGCATGCGAAGACACGATTTCAGCCCCCCCCCCCCCCGCCCCTAGGCTGCAGCCTAATTAGCCTAAGGGTTAATCAGGCCCTGTATAGTTTTATGGGTAATATCGGACATTACAATTAGAACGCATAGGCCCTACTTGGTTATTTTCCGACACAAAAACTCGCTAAACCGTCGGCCTTGGCAAGAGACAAGTGTTCATAAGATTCTTAACCAAGGCAGTACAAACAAATAAGAGTAAATGATTTCTACCAAGTGGAGCACGAGTAGAACACATTTGTGTCCACCTCAAAATAATTTGTAAATATCAACCAAATTTTGTGACACCAAAACATTTTACAGTGTTCACTGAATTATTTTTCTTACATCACAAAATATATTTCATGATCATTACTTAAAAAATATTTTACGGTGCTTATAAATCTCGGTTTTTTCTGCATGTTTGCTAAAACAATATTCGCACGATGTCGCATGCCAAGGCAATGATCTTTGTGCAAAAAAACCTACACAAAACGTTTTATAATACACAATTACTGCAGACACATAAAATGTATGTAATTAGTTGCAGGTGATTATTTAACATGTAATCGCCATGTACTTAATTTATATAGGAATAACTTATGAAAATAACGGTTTATTGATTTTTCTAATCACGAAACTAGCACGTATTTAAATTTACAGAACAAAATTCACTTCCATTCTTGCAACATACCAAAAGTGTGCAATAAGTCGTACTATATGTTTGGATGGTTGTGGTGACAAAGCGACAAACGTTGACAATATAGCAGTAAAGTTTACTAAGGGCCGGTTTCACAAAGTCTGTTTAAAGTTTCGGTTATCTAATCGAACGATTAATTTAAACAGGACATTAAAGTACTGATTATCATTTTACTGTTTCCCAACGTATTTTTAACGAGTCTTTAACTAAACAACGGTTAAGGGAAATATGGCAACCAGGCGATGACGTATTGGATCGCAATTGGCTGTCGTGCTACCTTCGTTTGTTACTTTTGGCCAGTGTTTAAGGTTCGGTTAGAGAAAATTGTAAACAAACATCAATATGGACGAAAATAAGCGGCCACGATCCGGAAATTTTCTAGCTTCGGAAACGGAATTACTTATATCTTTAGTGGAAAATTTTACCTAAAACAATGTCAAACACTTCCAACTGTCTTTCTATTTTACATGCTTTATATTAGCTTCACCTGTATGTTTGTTTGTCTGTCCGTCTGTAACTCATTCGACTAAGAGTGAGTGGCTTATCACTGTAAAATGTCCCACCAATTTCATTACGTTCGTTAGCCGAGCGGTCTAAGGCGCGCGACTTCTGTGACGTCAGCTTTCGGATTCAGCGATCGTGGGTTCTACTCCCGGCCAACTGTAAATGATTCGGAGAGACTTTACCATTTCTTTGTGACGTTGCAACTCCAAATAGTTATCTCAGATGGTAATAGGTAGTGTCGGTAACTCATTTCCCTATGATAATTATACATAAACTAGCTGCCCGACCCGGCTTCGCACGGCTATACTAATGGAAAAAAATTAAGCCACATCACCCATTTACAGTAATGGTAAATAATAAAAAAATCAGTGAAAATTTATTACAATGCTGTATAATGTACCGGAGAGAAAATGAATAGCACCGATGGTTTCCCGACTCGTGCACGCAACGTACAACTGATGTACCCGTACTTCGCTACGGCAGTCTACAGGCAGATCACGCTTGCGCCGCTCATTATACATGCCCCTCCTTGTGGGTACGCCACTGTCGCGCGATGCCCGTTGCCATGGAGACGCAGAAGGCATGAACAATGCAAAATCCTGTTGCCTTGTTTTAACCACCCATGGGATCTAATTTTCGGAAAATGTCATCCTGCGTAACATAAGGAACATTACTGTGAAGTTTCAAGTCTGTAAAATATAAATACTTGAAAAAAAAGGGTAATTTTTGATATTTAGATACCAGCTAAATTTCAACGGTGATGAGGACTGCACTAACAATGAAATAGTCGTTGTCATAGAGACGAATGAAGCATCAACAAAGCAACAGCCGTTGCCATGGTGATTTCCTACCAAAAAATGGAAATTTTGATATATTACCCCCCCCCCCTCCCCCCTCCGAAACTCCCCTTGGGATCGGATTTCCGCAGAATCCGTTCTTAGTGAGCGTCTACATCACAAAATGAATAATTATGCTAAATTTCAAGTCAATTGGGTGTATAGTTTTAGAGATCTCGTGATGAGTGAGTCAGTGAGTGGTATTTCGCTTTTATAAATCGCAATAAATTAAAATTGCGACTATAATTTGAGATTTAAACTATCCTATCTCTCAAGTTGGATCGAACTGCACATGGTGTGCGAATTTTATTATAATCGGTTAAGTGGTTTAGGAGTCCATTGAGGACAAACATTGTGACACGAGATTTATATATATTAAGATATAGTTTAAAAAACTAAAAAAACATGCTTTTAAAGAATATCAAACTAAAAAGTTAAAAATAAATATAGTTTAAAAAACAAAAAAAACATGCTTTTAAAGAATATCAAACTAAAAAGTTAAAAATAAATATAGTTTAAAAAACTAAAGAAACATGCTTTTAAAGATTATCAAACTAAAAAGTAAAAAATAATTTTAAAATTTAATTTATGACAATAGTATATAAGCAATACTAGTATAAATGAGAAAAAAGCATGGGGCGCTTAATATACAAAAAATATGGCACAAAGCAACAGTGCTAGGACCGTATTTTTGCTAAGCCGAAACCTCATTGCAAATTCACTGTCATTCATTTGAAAGTGATTTGGCCTTACTCGAAATATTCGTGGTCTATTTAAATAATCAACAATTTCTTCATCATCATCTTCAAACAAAATGTTCAATTCATTCGCCATCATCACATGCGGCACTTAAATCAATTATCTCTGTTTTGCACACTATGTGGTTTCAAACAGCTTCAAAAATATACATAACCTCAAAACTATCAGCAGTAGCCAACTAATCAGAACCTCTTCTTGTGTTTAACTTAACCATTGGTTACCATCAGTTAATCGGCCGATTACTGTTAACCCTATATTGAGAAACAGGTAATTCTGCTAACCAGCACTTAAATTTTAATCAGAAGATAACCGGACGATAACCAGACTTTGTGAAACCGGCCCTAAATGTACAAAAGGTTACTTTAATGAATCGCGTGTTTATGTAATCTATAATTGGGCCTACGCAAACCAAAACAGCGTGTGTGGCCCCATTTGACGAAATCAAAGTAGCTATGTAAAAGTTCGTGATTACTAGATAACCCGAGATAAAATGAATGCCAAAGAGCCAATTAGCTACAGTGTGCAATTCCAGTCTAGTATATAAGTCGTTTCCTACACAACAGCTTGGCAATGACAAACTGACATACCTATGTAACTTATGCAGCCAGTATTAAAAATCTGAAAATTCTTTATTTGTCGGTTGTGATACAAATTCCCTGAGATCAACATGATATTTCCTGATGGCTACAATTGGCCGGCTTTCCGTGTTCCCCCAGATAATAGCGGCGGTTTCAGGCTGGATCTGTTTAAAAGCACAGAGTTATTTCTTCTGCGTGCTACCTTCAGTCCTGTTGTAGCGCTCAATCCTAGCTCGAGCTTACTCAAGTGACACTAAGAGCGTGTGAATGGCAATTTTCGTGACAGCCTCTTCAGTTTGCGCATGACGGCGCACTAACTCTTCTGAACGAAAGAAAAGAACTGCAAGCATCCCTTCTTAGACCTTCCAGTTAACAGACGGTCAACGCGACATAACCGCCGAGCAACAATCATTCCAGTTGTAAATCATTCGTCTGTTGATTGTTCAGAACAAATTCAAGCTGTGCTGTTTGGATCGTGTAAACTGCATTCTGGGACGAGTAAAGGCCCGTCTACAATAGCAATGTCCTAAACTGTGTCCGAAGGACACTCGTCGCTGAATGGTCCACGTGACCCTCTGACGTCATGCGTCAAGTGGGCGAAGGTCCGAACCTACCTGGTCCGAAGACATTCGTCAATTTGAACTTTTTGTCCCGACCTGTGTACTTCGGACACAGAAAAAGAACAGAACACTCACGATATTTGAATTTCCGGTTCCCGTTTGAAAACGTGGTGTTTGTTTTTGTTATTGAAGGAAATGGAAGGTGTTGTAAGTCAAGAAGAGCCACTTTGCCTTACTGAATAAATATATAATATTGAACTCCCACAACTTTCATAAGTTCAATCTCAAACTACAAAGCATCAAAACAATAAACAAAAACATTTTGTTTGGCACATTTACTGCGCTCTGGTGACAACTTTAGAAATCAATACATTCGGACATCGGACATCGCAATTGTAGACAGGGCAGGTTTTCGGTGAGACAATGTGACGTCACTCACATTCGGATAAGGACACGGACCACGCACAGGTTCGGACTATTGTAGACGGGCTCTAAGGCACGCGCAGTGTTTACCTGGGCGAGAAGCGGTCGGGACAGTGGGAGGCGGGAAAGGGCGCTGCGAGAGTTGAGGTTATGTGGCACAGGCACATTCGGAACTGGTCTCAGGAATGGACTCGCATCCGGCGCCGCGCTGGGGAGGGGGAGTGTGTTGTTGGGGGGGGGGGGGGGGGGTAGGGGAGTGGCAGGTGGGAGGGGGTCAGGAGGGGAGGTGAGCTGGATGGCAGCTGCCGGAATGTGCCCGGAGAACTGCCGGCGACGAGGAGTGAACCGCGAGTCACCTTGGAGGCCGTTGCCGGATCTTGACGGGGGCATGGTCGCACGCGATACACACGTCGCTGCCACAGCCGGAACAACGCGGCCCTGGACATAATTCCACACAAACACGCGCTGACCGTGCGGGCTCCCAGTCGACGCGTACTCTTAAAACTGTCGGCAACTCTGTATCTTATACATATCAGTGCAGTACTTTATCGTATAACACTGCTATAATATCGTTCAGCTGACGCAACGATACGACAGGCGACAGTCACCGACATTTTTTTTATTACGCGTGTGGCTGAGGAATTTTGCAATAGAGCTGATTTCTAGAAAAATTAAAATCATCCTAGCTAATGTCATTGAAATAATAACCTATCCCGCACAATTTTATTCCGTCGAGAAATTTATTTTCAGTGTGTTACGAGTTTTAAAGGTCAAATTTTGAGCGCTGCCATAAACATTTAAAAATGACTTACTGTTGACTGCGAGTGAATAACGTTATGACACTTGCCAAAGGAAGCTCGGTTTGCAATAAACAAAAACATAAGCGGATGCGTAGTAGGCTATGCTCACGGCTGTGCGCATGACCTGTGCGAAATCTGTTCACAATTGACTTAAAATTCATTAATTTTTAGCCAAGGAAATTTCGCAATATACTTATCTGACGTGTATAGGTAATGTTTGTAAATATAATTTTATCCATCTGGTAACTATACCGCGACAGCTACTAACAGCCTATGAAAACCGTAATTCAGTATATAAATTAATTTAGGTTATAATATATTATGTAGAAGTTTTAGTGAGCATTTCTAACCTCGCAACATATTTTTAGTTTTTTTTTTCAGCAACCTTTATAATTAAGCTTTGCAGATAATTTGCATGATATGTATTTTAAGCAAAAATTATCTTAGAAAAGTTATATCTCGACGATTTCTTACCACTCTTATGATAAAGAGAGACACAAACAGTTCCCACCTCCGCCACCATGCGTCCTTATCAGAAATAAAATATATTAATTTATTTTCCCAACATACGACATTGTTATGCGTTCTGAATCTGTAGGTTCGAAACCATGACTGTCAAATCTTGTGCATACGACCCATGTTCTAAGTTACTGTTATTTATTTGTGTGTGTGTCCACCTCAAACCATCGTTGAAGTTTTAGTGTGGACCATGAAAGTAATTTGATGTATCGTTAGTTGTTAAGTGGTACTAAGCTGTAAAAACTTGTTTTCTGTGAATGTTGAACTAAAATTCCGCTTTGGTAAAATATTACGCGGTGGGTTAACTTATATCCTGAATGACGTAACTATAAGGAAAGCTAGATGGTTGTATTCAATCACATTTTTTTTTATGCTGGGCTGACTTGTACGGTCGTGACTTGAGACGAAGGAAAGTATTTTGCCATTTAACTAACCTGCAAAGTTTTTAATGGGATTTTACTTCCCTGACTCTGCAAGTGGTCCTTAGAGTGCAATCGTTGGACGTGTGACGTGAAAATGTTGTAGTTTGTCTGGCGTTTACGTTCAAAATACCTTCCTTCAGAATTTTTGTTAAATTTTTTTGCAAATATAGTTTTTGTTATATTTAATTTAATGTAAAACATTAAAATGCGTAAAAAATAAATGTTAAGGAACATGTAGTTTGTCTACAAAGAAAGCTTAATTTGGAAACAATATAAGAAAACTACCACAACATTTGTATTGCTTGTCACCAGGCCCAAACCATTGCTGTTTCTGCGATTAATTTTATTTTGTTTTATGGTGTTTGTAGAAAAAAAATAGTTTTAACCATTGAAAAATAATACTTTATTAAATTATTTCATTTATAATCACCCTATTTATATTACATACATAGGTAGACACATCTTACACATTACGTGTGTTCTACCGTACATGTACAAATTACTAACCTACGCAATTACAATAGTGTAAAATAAATATTTTTTTTTTGCCTGGAAATTAAAATATGCGCTACTCTCCGTCAATATTCGGATTAATGCATTGTAGAGTAATGCAAGTTTTTTTTTTAAATCATTTAGTGATGCTTAATGCCGCGTGTTATCACTATTGAAAGAATTTCTTGTCTTGACGAATTTTCTCGATGGTCTTACTGCATTCCTTTTATACGTACACCTCTTCCATGCCAGTGCACCTCGTAAATTACACGGATTTACATGGCAAACAACCAGCTACTCAGGTTAGACGTACATGGAGAGACGAGTTCCCGGCGGTCACAAATCACATGGTGTCTTGTTTCCCGCGCTAAACGTACTCCCTTTGGATGCGTTTTTTTTTCGGCTTTTTTTTCGCATTCAAACGAAACGGATTACGCAGTGATGCTTACAAGCTATCAAACGTTTTGACGTGACAACGTCTAATAAATCGATGAACGCCGGCTGCACGCACGAAAAAGGATGACTTATTGTCCCGTTATGCACATTGTCCCGTTACGCTCATTGTACGCTTGCGCCGCATCTATCTCTATTCCACTCGATTGGAACAACCATCGATTTGACTTTTTCGAGGCACATTAAACTTGAAACACTCCCATTCGTTTCCTACTTTTCCTATCATCGTCCTATCCTTAAAAGAATAACACAGATAGTAAGAAGTTAAATAGCAAACATGTATAAAATTTATAGTTAAAATAATCTGTTCGTTAAAGTAATAAACATATTTGAATTAATGAGTGCAAATAAAAGTAAATTTATCAATTAAAATGTAGATTACATTTCACTCCTTCTTTGTATCCATACAAAATAGTGATAATTCAATAAAAATGATTCAATTTTATTCATAAAAGTATGCAATCATTTCATTAATGTTAAGTTATGACGTAACGTTAAACTATCGTCCGTAAACCGACTTTACAGACAACCAATTTTTTTAAGGAATAAAAAGATAATAAATTCTAGAATCATCCTTACAGTTAGTTTCAAGCACCTGTACAAGTGAGTTTTTTGAAATGTATCGAGTGGTATTCAACACGGCTAAAGGACGACTAAAGTCTGACGGAAAGTAAATTCTCGATTATATTGGTTCATAATGGGGAAAAGGTCTGTAACTGGATTCCTTTTTTTTTTTAACCATAAAAAAGTTGCACTGTGCAGACACAATGGCCAGGCATGTCACGATCGAGGAAGACAGACCTCCCTGAAAGGGAAGCTGGGTATATTATTTGGAGGCCAATTGCTCCAGCAGAAGAATGAGAGGCAAAGAAAGAAGAAAATATATCTTACTCTCCTGGCGGCGGGCTGCTTGATTCAGAGCACGAGTCAAGGTCACCGCTACGTCTACAACATAACTGCTTAGCAGCGGTCTCTGCCAATGACAATGACATCAAACCCACCAAAACCTGAAATGGCTACCTTCAAGTACTGCAGCCACAGAACGAACGACTTAGGTTCGGGTGAACACAGCACAATACAGGTCTTACGCAAACTGAGGGGCATAAGTTTAATGCCTGTCAGGAAAGGTAAAAAATTGGTTGTCTGTAAAGTCGGTTTACGGACGATAGTTTAACGTGACAACGTCATAACAAAACATTGATGAAATGATTGCATACTTTTATGAATAAAATTGAATCATTTTTATTTTAATAATAAAAGAATAAATACTTTAAATTATACTAGTAATCAGATTTTTAAAATGCAAGAATAATTATCTTTTATTGCTGAAATTGTTGTTGTAATAAGCAATGAAAACTACATTAACTTTTCACTTCACTTTATAAATAGTCGACGAAACAGTTCACGTGTAGATAGATGTAAGTTGATTGCTGCCGCTGTCGTTCTTCTCCTCGGACGCATAGGCCAATCGAGTGGAAGAGAGATAGATGCGGCGCAAGCGTACAATGAGCGTAACGGGACACAGCGTAACGGAACAATGTGCGTAACGGGACACTTTCTCGTGCGTGCAGCCGGCGTTCATCGATTTATTAGACGTTGTCACGTCAAAACACATCTTTGTTAAGCAACATATGCCCAGAAACGAACCCCGCAAATTGACAGGTGCACGAATTCTAATTCGGCGGGGTTCAGGGACCACTCGACCGGCCGAGCGACGACAGATGCCCCGTGGGAAGCAGGCGACGAGCGGTTGCCGCGATGACAAACGAACATCGAACAGCGAAGGAGGAGATGCAACTGGGAACCACAGAGGAGCTGGGCGGAGATGGACAAGATCGACTCCGGAACAGGCGGGTGACGTCAGAGCACGCGGCGAATTCAGTGATCGCTGCCCAGTGCTTGCCACCAGCTCACAATAACAATAACAGCTAAAACAATAACAACTAAAACAATAACAATCACTTGTTCCCAACCCTTAATATTCGGTGATCTCTGGGTTCATTTCTCAATTTTTTTGACGTTACAACGTCTAAAAAATCGATGAACGCCGGCTGCACGCACGAAAATGTCCCGTTACGCACATTGTTCCGTTACGCTGTGTCCCGTTACGATCATTGTACGCTTGCGCCGCATCTATCTCCCTTCCAATCCACTGTTTATAAAGTGAAGTGAAGAGTTAATGTGGTTTTCATTGCTTATTACAACAACAATTTCGGCAATAAAGGTCAATTATTCTTGCATTTTAAAAATCTGATTACTAGTATAATTTCGAGTATTTATTCTTTTATTATTAAAATAAAAATTATTCAATTTTATTCATAAAGAATGCAATCATTTCATCAGTGTTTTGTTATGACGTTGTCACGTTAAACTATCGTCCGTAAACCGACTTTACAGACATCCAATTTTTTTTTTAATTTTTGTAATATAATTAGGAAATGGGTTTTAATAAATCCACTATACTAGGAGATACCAACCTCTGTATCAAATAGTCTCACTTGGGAATCTCTAGTCTCTGTCGTGAGACGAGCGAGACGCCCTCAGCTAGCGGGTACTGGAAACAAGCTGACACATCGCCTCGTGCCCGCGCTGTGGACAGAAAACCCAAGGTCGCAGACCAGGATGCGCGCGCCGTCTCGCGCTGTAAGTCCGGTCCATGACCGCGGTAATAATTTGCCCGCCTAGCTTCAGGCGTTGTTACTGCCTGCGTTGGGACGGAAACTAGGAAGAACTGAGGGCGACACCGCCCTGCTGTGGACAGGAAACCAATGTTGCCTACTCTGTTGGCTGATGCCTCGCTAATGTAAGTCCGGTTTATTACCGCGGCAATAATTTGCCCGCCTAGCTTCAGGCGTTGTTACTGCCTGCGTTGGGACGGAAACTAGGAAGAACTGAGGGCGACACCGCCCTGCTGTGGACAGGAAACCAATGTTGCCTACTCTGTTGGCTGATGCCTCGCTAATGTAAGTCCGGTCCATGACCGCGGTAATAATTTGCCCGCCTAGCTTCAGGCGTTGTTACCGCCTGCGTTGGGACGGAAACTAGGAAGAACTGAGGGCGACACCACCCTGCTGTGGACAGGAAACCAATGTTGCCTACTCTGTTGGCTGATGCCTCGCTAATGTAAGTCCGGTCCATGACCGCGGCAATAATTTGCCCGCCTAGCTTCAGGCGTTGTTACTGCCTGCGTTGGGACGGAAACTAGGAAGAACTGAGGGCGACACCGCCCTGCTGTGGACAGGAAACCAATGTTGCCTACTCTGTTGGCTGATGCCTCGCTAATGTAAGTCCGGTTTATTACCGCGGCAATAATTTGCCCGCCTAGCTTCAGGCGTTGTTACTGCCTGCGTTGGGACGGAAACTAGGAAGAACTGAGGGCGACACCGCCCTGCTGTGGACAGGAAACCAATGTTGCCTACTCTGTTGGCTGATGCCTCGCTAATGTAAGTCCGGTCCATGACCGCGGCAATAATTTGCCCGCCTAGCTTCAGGCGTTGTTACCGCCTGTGTCGGGACGGAAACTAGGAAGAACTGAGGGCGACACCGCCCTGCTGTGGACAGGAAACCAATGTTGCCTACTCTGTTGGCTGATGCCTCGCTAATGTAAGTCCGGTCCATGACCGCGGCAATAATTTGCCCGCCTAGCTTCAGGCGTTGTTACCGCCTGTGTCGGGACGGAAACTAGGAAGAACTGAGGGCGATACCGCCCTGCTGTGGACAGGAAACCAATGTTGCCTACTCTGTTGGCTGATGCCTCGCTAATGTAAGTCCGGTTTATTACCGCGGCAATAATTTGCCCAACTAGCTTCAGGGGTTGTTACCGCCTGTGTCGGGACGGAAACTAGGAAGAACTGAGGGCGATACCGCCCTGCTGTGGACAGGAAACCAATGTTGCCTACTCTGTTGGCTGATGCCTCGCTAATGTAAGTCCGGTTTATTACCGCGGTAATAATTTGCCCGCCTAGCTTCAGGCGTTGTTACCGCCTGCGTTGGGACGGAAACTAGGAAGAACTGAGGGCGACACCGCCCTGCTGTGGACAGGAAACCAATGTTGCCTACTCTGTTGGCTGATGCCTCGCTAATGTAAGTCCGGTCCATGACCGCGGTAATAATTTGCCCGCCTAGCTTCAGGCGTTGTTACCGCCTGCGTTGGGACGGAAACTAGGAAGAACTGAGGGCGACACCGCCCTGCTGTGGACAGGAAACCAATGTTGCCTACTCTGTTGGCTGATGCCTCGCTAATGTAAGTCCGGTCCATGACCGCGGTAATAATTTGCCCGCCTAGCTTCAGGCGTTGTTACCGCCTGCGTTGGGACGGAAACTAGGAAGAACTGGGGGCGACACCGCCCTGCTGTGGACAGGAAACCAATGTTGCATACTCTGTTGGCTGATGCCTCGCTAATGTAAGTCCGGTCCATGACCGCGGTAATAATTTGCCCACCTAGCTTCAGGCGTTGTTACCGCCTGCGTTGGGACGGAAACTAGGAAGAACTGAGGGCGACACCACCCTGCTGTGGACAGGAAACCAATGTTGCCTACTCTGTTGGCTGATGCCTCGCTAATGTAAGTCCGGTCCATGACCGCGGCAATAATTTGCCCGTCTAGCTTCAGGCGTTGTTACTGCCTGCGTTGGGACGGAAACTAGGAAGAACTGAGGGCGACACCGCCCTGCTGTGGACAGGAAACCAATGTTGCCTACTCTGTTGGCTGATGCCTCGCTAATGTAAGTCCGGTTTATTACCGCGGCAATAATTTGCCCGCCTAGCTTCAGGCGTTGTTACTGCCTGCGTTGGGACGGAAACTAGGAAGAACTGAGGGCGACACCGCCCTGCTGTGGACAGGAAACCAATGTTGCCTACTCTGTTGGCTGATGCCTCGCTAATGTAAGTCCGGTCCATGACCGCGGCAATAATTTGCCCGCCTAGCTTCAGGCGTTGTTACCGCCTGTGTCGGGACGGAAACTAGGAAGAACTGAGGGCGACACCGCCCTGCTGTGGACAGGAAACCAATGTTGCCTACTCTGTTGGCTGATGCCTCGCTAATGTAAGTCCGGTCCATGACCGCGGCAATAATTTGCCCGCCTAGCTTCAGGCGTTGTTACCGCCTGTGTCGGGACGGAAACTAGGAAGAACTGAGGGCGATACCGCCCTGCTGTGGACAGGAAACCAATGTTGCCTACTCTGTTGGCTGATGCCTCGCTAATGTAAGTCCGGTTTATTACCGCGGCAATAATTTGCCCAACTAGCTTCAGGGGTTGTTACCGCCTGTGTCGGGACGGAAACTAGGAAGAACTGAGGGCGATACCGCCCTGCTGTGGACAGGAAACCAATGTTGCCTACTCTGTTGGCTGATGCCTCGCTAATGTAAGTCCGGTTTATTACCGCGGCAATAATTTGCCCAACTAGCTACAGGCGTTGTTACCGCCTGTGTCGGGACGGAAACTAGGAAGAACTGAGGGCGACACCGCCCTGCTGTGGACAGGAAACCAATGTTGCCTACTCTGTTGGCTGATGCCTCGCTAATGTAAGTCCGGTTTATTACCGCGGCAATAATTTGCCCGACTAGCTTCAGGCGTTGTTACCGCCTGCGTCGGACGGAAACTAGGAAGAACTGAGGGCGACACCGCCCTGCTGTGGACAGGAAACCAATGTTGCCTACTCTGTTGGCTGATGCCTCGCTAATGTAAGTCCGGTCCATGACCGCGGCAATAATTTGCCCGCCTAGCTTCAGGCGTTGTTACCGCCTGCGTTGGGACGGAAACTAGGAAGAACTGAGGGCGACACCGCCCTGCTGTGGACAGGAAACCAATGTTGCCTACTCTGTTGGCTGATGCCTCGCTAATGTAAGTCCGGTCCATGACCGCGGCAATAATTTGCCCGCCTAGCTTCAGGCGTTGTTACTGCCTGCGTTGGGACGGAAACTAGGAAAAACTGAGGGCGACACCGCCCTGCTGTGGACAGGAAACCAATGTTGCCTACTCTGTTGGCTGATGCCTCGCTAATGTAAGTCCGGTCCATGACCGCGGTAATAATTTGCCCGCCTAGCTTCAGGCGTTGTTACCGCCTGCGTTGGGACGGAAACTAGGAAGAACTGAGGGCGACACCGCCCTGCTGTGGACAGGAAACCAATGTTGCCTACTCTGTTGGCTGATGCCAGGCTAATGTAAGTCCGGTTTATTACCGCGGCAATAATTTGCCCGACTAGCTTCAGGCGTTGTTACCGCCTGCGTTGGGGCGGATATTAGGAAATACTGTTAGCTACACACACGCAAATTTTTTATTCACTTCGGTGAGGAAATTTTTATTTGAACCTTCAGCATGATGTTAAATATGATTGAATAAGGTCTTAAAATTTGTTTGGTCTTGGGTTTTATTTTTTTACGGTGCAGATTTATGATTTGCGTGATGCTATTAAATCTGCGACTTAATTTATAAGCGTGGAAAAGATTTCCATGCGAAATCCTACTCGTTAAACACAACGTTCGTTGGTTTTCCCGTTTACGAAGTTTCCCAGCCGCTTATGTAAGCAGATAAAATTCGCTGCCCAGAAAACTTTATTGTACTTTTACATTATATTTATTTGGAAACCTTTTGCCAAGAAATAGATTACAAAACTACAATAACAATATTGTATATTTGTAGAACTCATTGCTATGATTATTTTTGCGTATTAGTAATACGTTTTTGGAAACTACTAAATAATTATTTTCGCGCGCGCATAAAGAAATTTTGATTTGTATCTCATACAAGTAATAATTTTTTAACTATTGAAAATATAATCAACTATTAAACAATTGGAACTTATTTAGTGTGATATAATTGCAAACATTTATTTTGTAGCGATACACTGTTTTCATGTAAATGAAAAAATATATACAAAAATCTGTAATTTTACATGATTATTTCTGTCAATTTACAAGAAAAAAGGAGGGGGTTGTCTGTAAAGTCGGTTTACGGACGATAATTTTACGTGATAACGTCATAAGAAAACATTGATGAAAAATTGAGTACTTTAAAATTTTCAAATAATATTTACAGTTTTTTGCAAATTTAATTTAAATAATTTGTTTCACGATAATCACGAACAATTAGTTTAAAAGCCCGCCTTAACCTGTTTGATATTATAGAAGATTTTCTCGCACGGTGGTTGGCCGGTTCTTGCACGCTCGGCTCAGGCGGAACGTGACACTAAGTCATGCTTTTTCGTGCGTGCAGCCGGCGTTCATCGATTTATAAGACGTTATCACGTCAAAAAAATAATAATGTTTACGCTGTGGATGTGAACGTTCTGACATTTCAGGCACAGTGCTGCTTCATCAAAAAAAATGTTTGCTAGAAAGGATGTTAAAAAGTTTATGTTGATCCCTAGGGTCGTTCAATTGGAGGTTTTCAAGGCGCGGAAGTGTAAAATGCTTATGTTGAAAAAATGCTTATGATGACGGATGTCATAAGGCCCAAATCAATATTTACCAGTAACGAAATTAATTGGAAGTCGGGATCCAATGTAATCTGATTGCTGTTTACGTGCGAAAATAGTATCTAAGGTCGATATTCCAAGACACTAAAACAATAGGACAAGGCCAGTGTCAGATTTTTAGGCAACGGATTTTTGTGTCCTATCCGTTGCTTTTCTGTTGCCCAAATTGCGAGCATGCGCAGAGCTCACTTTTTCGTTGATTTCGACCAAATGACTGAACAGCATCTGTCGCCATTAACTCGTATATAGTCATTTTTGTGATCGGGGGACGTACCAAGCGTGATGGCGGGCCAAATGAAACTTTATGATAGCGAAACTATCCTGGAATACATTCTGTACACTTTAATGGTCATAAAAACAAAAAATCGCAACTTTAAAAGTACTTGAGAAAGTTAAAATTACACAATTTAATTCGCGCGCTAGTGCTGCTATCTGTAGTATATTTGGCGTTGCAAATGTATCGATGGTTGCCAAAAGGCCGCTAGAATGCATTGAAATAAATTGCTAGCCTCGTGCAGGGCCACAGTTTATTAAAACAGTTGATTTTTCGTTACCTAACTTATTGGTTTGGGCACGTTCTTTAATACGGTGTGCGAGTTAGGTTACGGTTGTATCCCAACAAGGTAGTGCTTATTCGCTACCTTACCTGGTTGTCTTGGAATACCGCCCTAAGTAGCTTCCTGAGCAGACCTGTATTCCAAACAGAACCGGGAAATCCCGGTCCTTTTGTTAAGGTAAAATAACCGGGAATTTAAAATCGATTCCCGGTTCTTTCGGTACTTTCGGGACTCGACATCTACAGCATGAAATTTAGTATAAACTCACAATTGCTATGGTTTGGTAAATTTGCAATAGCTCTTGGTGTGTTTTTCTTCGTGTTTGTAAATTCACCACAAGTGCCAGTTAAATTTTACTGCATCGTTTAGCAAATTTACATATTAATTAATTAATTAAAATATTAATAAGTATTACTTACAAATATATTTTGTTTATTGTAGCTAAATAGCTGTATTTTGCCCTTCTGATCATTAGTCAAGCATCTTATTCTCACGACAATCGTGCACAATAACAATCACGAAGAAATGGGAATACGACTTTCGTAACATAATGTAAATAAAATGGGGGATTGTCAGTGTGAATAGTAACATAAGTTGTATATTCCTAGTTCCGTGGTAGTGATAAATCTGTTGGGACAAATTTTATGTACTTTTTACAATGGCGTGTGTGTATATACAACTAAAGTGTACTTTCAAAAATTAGGATATTTATTTTACACTTGTATGTTAAGTTTTATATATACATCCAAATTTGTTATCTAACGCATAATTTATTGAAATAAAATATTTACTGTTTATATTTTTATAGAAGTCTGACAGTTTCCTCATCTATAAACATTTGTGTAAAATTACACAAACCGTACTTGCTATTACACTACAAATATTTAAGTTAGTAAACTGTTGTATATGTTATTTTACGAAATATGTTTACAGTGAAGCCTTGGGAAGTCATGTGTGTGTTTTGAATTAATTTTTTCGGGATGAACCTGCAACCGAAGAAGGTCGGTCGAATTCAAACTCACCCTGTATATACTTGTAATTAGTAACTAACGCTTGTTGTATTCATTGTTCTAGTTTTTTTTCTGTTACAAAAGTTATGTTTTAAAATTTTAATTTTTTTTTTTAAATTTAAATGAAGTAGCTTGGCTTCTGGGTTGTAGCCGTGTCCTTGGCGAATAATTCACCGACGTTTCGGTCGACATTGCAGTCGCCATCATCAGGGAGCAGTTACCTACTGGTGAATTATTCGCCAAGGACACGGCTACAACCCAGAAGCCAAGCTACTTCAGACAATGGCCGTGAAAGCCTGCGAACATTATTATTAATTTAAATATTTTTATATGTACGAAATAAATAAGTATAGATACTGACGCGCGTATGTAAGCTCACTCGCCTTTGTTTAATTAACTCTAGGCTGCAATGCAGAATAATGTGGTTGATTGCAACGCTGCTATCTCATCACCGCATGACCGCATCACACGTTACATCACGACCCCCGGAGACGTTGTCATGGCTGAAATTAACAACCTGTGGAATTTATGGAGAGACTTTATTGTCGATAGCGGCTGTGTATTGGAAACTCCCAACGACAAGAAACTGAACTGTACATTTTTTTTTTTTGACGTGACAACGTCTAGTAAATCGATGAACGCCGGCTGCACGCACGAGAAAGTGTCCCGTTACGTACATTGTCCCGTTACGCTGTGTCCCGTTACGCTCATTGTACACTTGCGCCGCATCTATCTCTCTTCCACTCGATTGGAACAACCATCGATTTGACTTTTTCGAGGCACATTAAACTTGAAACACTCCCATTCGTTTCCTACTTTTCCTATCATCGTCCTATCCTTAAAAGAATAACACAGATTGGAAGACGTTAAATAGCAAAAATGTATAAATGTTATAGTTAAAATAATCTCTTCGTTAAAGTAATAAACATATTTGAATTAATGAGTGCAAATAAAAGTAAATTTATCAATTAAATTGTATATTTCATTTCACTCCTTCTTTGTATCCATACAAAATAGTGATAATTCAATAAAAATGATTCAATTTTATTCATAAAAGTTTGCAATCATTTTCAATGTTTTGTTATGACGTTGTCACGTTAAACTATCGTCCGTAAACCGACTTTACAGACAACCAATTCTTTTTTTAATAGTGAATCCAACTTCACGTTTTGACGTCAAGTCACACCCGATTTTTGTTCGGTTAGACGAAGTCGGAATGTTTTTACCACGGCGCAAATCACTGAGGGGGAGTGCGTTGCGAACCGGTTTTCCCCATCTACTTCCCCTCAAACCCCTCTGGGGATGGTCTACCTCACCCCGCGCACACAACCATCAAGCCATGGGGGAGAAACTCTTTACCGAGACTGAGACCTAGTTTTTTGAAGTAGTTATGGGCCCGTCCGCTAGATAGTAGCTTTCATAATATATTGCTAACATAACTGCATTAATTTATTAGGAGAAGTAATGTATAAGCTATTATTAGGCAAACAAACCAGTGAAAATTCACTCGATTTAGGTAGCCACTGATTTTGTGGTGTGTAATACAATGAATTTTTGCAAAGAAAAGAAAAAAAATTGTCAATGCAGTTTTGCACTGTTTATAATGGGAAAAATTCATAAATGCAAAATAAAAAATAAAAATGAGAACATAAAATCACATAGAACAAGCCTAGATCATAGATCAGCTGATGTCAATTAGATAAACCCAACGATGAACCTAAACATGTATTATGGGCAACACAAAGACAGCACAGACGAACACATTTAAACTTAAATATCAGATAGTACAAGAATTCTGTGGAAGGAATTTAGTCATGAAAAACAAAATAACAGCACAGATTGAACTCAGTGGGCTAACAACGGCGGGGCAGTTTCAACAATTAACACTAAATTCAGACAGACAACAAAAACTGGACAACACACAATATATACGAACACAACGATGAAGATAAACAGATATTTGTGCATGAAATGACCTGACATGGCACAATGTTGCTTGTGTGGCCAGTTAATTGTTAGTAAAATATACCTTTTAAATCAATATTTTCAAAAACAAGTCATACTTTTTCCTAACATAGGATGCAGCAAACTTAAGCGGTTTTCCAGATGAAAAGTAGCATCGCGATTGTTATCTTATTAAAAAAAATGTGTTGTGTGCATAAAATTAAGAATGTACGTAACTAATAATGTAGAGTCCTCAACAGTTTTAGAAAGAGAATGCATGGATGCAAGTCATTAAGTTTGAGAATAATGTAATTATGACAAGTATATTCGTCTAAGATGAAAACAGAATTTTATAGGATTTCAGTTAGTAGTAAATTTGAGTGTTTTGGAGTCTGAAGATGCATTTTTCAAGCACGCGTTTGAAAAATGCAGTCGCGGGAAGCATACTGCCGACTACGAGTGTTTGAAAAGGCTACAGCGAGATTCACTCAGCAGGTGGACTTTCCCGGTTGCAACTTATCCTGCGGCCGTAGTCCTTTTGTCTTGTAACTGCGCACTTTGCGGTCTGAGGGGGAACGAAGGGAAGCCTTCATTTCACAGATGAGAGAGCCACACCCGAAGTTCCCCGAAGTTCATGCTCGCTTTTTTGATTTTTGATTTCACAGTATCTTTAATGTAGCTATCCTAACCAAATCAACCGTCCACGATGTTTTAAAGTATTTATAATGTAGCTAACCTAACCTAATTGACCATTAGTTATCATGAGTTACAATGAACAAAAAAAAAACCGAAGATGCACGATCATGCGTTTGGCTCTCTCGTCTGTGAAAAGAAGGTTTCCCGGGAACGAACGCCACGGGAGGAATGTAGCTCATACGGTTTAAGTGCATAGTGTGGTGTGTTGTGAGGGAAGCCTAAGATGTACATCAAGTTCTGTCCATGGAGCTAATATACAGTAATACATCTGGAGAGGACAAGGGAAGGCCAGCAAAGGATGCGAGGTGAAGCCGGGTATCGGCGTTTGTTCCCTGCTTCCTACGCTGGAAGAAAACGAAAACGAGCCAAACTTGTCTCGCGCGGTCGAAAAATCCTCCAAACTAAACTCGCAACAGCTCCGAAACTATCAAAACAATCAAACTGAAAATTTTACTGGATTATCTGTAAACATTCTTCCCCACACCGCTTTAATATTTTTTTCGAAACATGAATACTTTCATTTTTAAAAATTAAATACCTATTTACTGCCAAATTTTTTTGTGAATACGCAGAGTAAATTTCAACATCGAGGAAAAATTTTTGTTTGCAACTATAGGTGGGGGACACCTGCGTATGAAATTAGGAAGAAGCTTCAAATTTTATTTATATACCACTCTAGACGCATTCAACCCAATACTTTTATTTTTACAGAGAGTTGAAGTGGGAATAATGTTTCAGTGGGTTACACTACCGACATATGTCTTCGTAACGCACTTCTTTTTGTTATTATACTTCTCAAATTTTATAATTTCATACACAACGTTTATAAAAAACGAATTCTTACTTACTTCATTTAATCTATTACAAATCTCTTGTAATATACGTGTATTAGTAGAAGTTAGATGTCTTTTAAATATCATGTTCATGTTCCAGTCTACTTACTCAACCAACGTAACATGCAAACCTTAGCTTAACACTGGTAGAGAATTGTTTGTAATAACTGTAATGCTATGCATATACTGACAATGTAAGAAACTTTCAATTTTATTAATTGTTTGCATAAGAATTAATAATTTTAAAAAATCATAGAATAGGCATTTATAGACTGAAAACCTTTCACGTAGTTTCAAGTAGCGTACATAAAAGTTTTTAAATATATATAATTACCAAATATTGTTGAATATATTTAACATTTTTATACATGTTACAACACAATATAATAACAAGCCTATATAGGATATAAAAAGACAGACGCCAAATTTAACATTTTGTATTTCTTTTCTCTGTGTGAATAAAATAACAGTTCTTAACGTAGTTGCTAATACATACTGTACTATATTTCTAAAAAAAATACGAAAACCCCTGACATCGTCACCATAACAATGATAAATTTGCAAAATAATTAAGGCACGTCTTTTAATGCTACGACGCACACTCTTAAGAGAAATGTTTTAAACTTATGTTGGGATTTATCTAATATCTTAAAAGCATTGTGAAACCGTTCCTTTGAGGGAAACCTTAATATATCGAACACCATATCATCCTTTAATCGAGTTAGATTTTCGCTTCTTAAGACCCATTTGTCTTCAAAATGCACTGTACACAATGCATTGTTCGGAGACGCAGTCCAATTTTTCCGCTTTGTCGCTTTTTCCCAGATCTGTCGTTGATCGTCACGTTTTGGAAATCTATGAAAAAAGTAAAGAATTATACAACTGAAACTACTTCTCTTTGTTAAATAGTTTTCTTAGGTTTTTCGAAAAGTTCGAAGATTAGTTACTTCTGTTTAAAACATTTGCCACTTTTTTCTGATGCTTCAAAAGTTTTGGGAATTAATTTAGTTAACAAATGAAAAAAAAAATCTTTAATACATGTGAAAAGCAACGCCATCCGGCTTGGAATTCCATAGATTTGTACAGCCATATGCGCTACAGGAAATCACCATTGTAGCCGCACACCAGCGCCACTCAAACCTCAAGGACAAGTGGGCTGGGGCTGCGTTTGCAGTAGAAATACGCTCTCTTCCTCTTTCTTTTCAACCCTTCTTCGCAACCGGCTGGCTTCGCTCTCGCCCTACACATGTCCACTCCAGATCTTCTTACATGCTCCTTGGTTCTGTCCCTGCCCGAACACGCCCGAATATTCACCTTCGGCCAACCTCGGGTTTATTTATATATATTTATATTTCTCTGTTTATTTTAATGTAGCTATACTAACCTAACTAACCGTCCATAGTGTTTTAAAGTGTTTTAATGTAGCTAACCTAACCGACCACTTTTAATATTTGAATTCATTTTTCCTGCGCAAAAATAAAACAAATCCTGAGGTTGGCTGAAGGTGAATATTTGGGCGTGTTCGGGTAGGGACAGAACTTAATGGACATCTTAAGGCTTCTCGTGTTGTGAGCATCTACGGTCTTTGTTCACACAAGTTCAAAATCCCTATGTTGAAGAGATACTAAGCCTATATTCATTCTTTCTTTTATTCATTAATTCAGTTCAAAACATTGGTACGTTAAAATCATCCCACTACTTACCATTAGTCCATCCGACTTCAACAAACTTGCAGGATATTACCTTTTGAGAGAGCACCAAAGCTACGCGTACTAGTTTATAAAGGATGAAATTCCCATGAAATGAGACAGCTCATTATTATACTGTTCGACTTAGGCGTCGCCCCTGGGGCTTTCGAAATGAAACAACGCAACACACGTGGCCAAACTCGCATCTAAATTCGAACTACGCTGAAAGGTTGCAGAAAAATCAGTTATAGTTGTCGAGTGGAAAATGTTTTCTTGACGATTCTCTTTAAACTCCCAGAGGGCTGAGCTTGGGCCAGTGAAAATGCTGAGTGCTTGTACTGAACATGGCAATGCAAAAACGTTTGTTGGGGGAGCACACATACGCAAATGGCAAAATAAATAAGCGAGTTCGTCGTGGGTGATTACAAGCCTTAAATATTGCATACATTTACCGAATATTTTAAGCATACATAACGGCATATAAAAATAACACAATTCTTTTTCTCCTATAGGCAAACTAAATAAAAAAATATATATTGAAGCCAAACTTAAATTGCACACAATATAACCTTAATCACCAAGTCTTAAATCATATTTATATGACAAAATAATAAAGTCAGTTTAACATAGATTTTCTGTATGCAGTTTATACAAATAATACGTGATACTTTTGCCACAAAGGTTATGTAATCAACGTAATGCACAAATTAAAAGTTAGTGCAAATATTTTCCTTCGGCACTTGACCGCCTTGAAGTGTTCTACATTTAATAAAGAAGTTGGCCTTAGGCCTGGTTTATAAACTACGCAAGGCACACTAACACACACGCAAGTATGGTTCAACTTCCAAGTTTTCGTGCTTTTGGCTTGCGTTTCCAACGGCCATTTTTGAATGGAAGTGTTCCGAAAACTGTTACAGACGCAGACGTTTTGTGCATAAGAGCTAGCGATATTCTATTTTAATATACACACAACGTCAATTACTTGTCAAAAGTTTCGCACAGTGAAAGAAAATAACTTTTAAATCATATTATTTACAATATATTTTGTTTTCGTAATATGAATTATCAAAAGAAGCCTGGGGTAGAAATTTTCATACTGTTTTAAAATTTAATGTTATGGGTTGGTAACGTCTTGCGACTTTCGTGCTTTATAAACGACCGTGATCTTCTTGCGTTGATTGGGTAGTTAATAAACCCGGCCTTACAGACTGTCTCCAAGGAATTTGTTTGAGTGGTTGGTGACCCTGTAACCGTCCATGCCAGCTACGGTTTGAATTTTGGAATGTTTCCTTGCGCAGGAAAGGTAGGCACGTGCGGGCAAGCTAGGGAGATAGCTGCTCGGGGGAGCGTGGGGCGAACTGGTTTTCCGCGAACAAATAAATACCCCCCCTGGCCCCCTACCAGCTGTGTCACAAGGCTGGCCAACGTAAAAACGCTAATGTAATCACCCGCCCAAAGGCTAATAACTTCCACGAAAACTCGTGCACATTCTGCTGAAGTGTAACGCAGACGTTATCGACTGCGCGGGCGGGAGGTGAGGAAGGCGCGGAAGGCGCGGAAGACAGTGGAAGGGGCAGGGGGAGGGGTGGCAGCGGTGGAAGGGGTGAGTGGAAGGGGTGGTGCGTGCAGCTAGCCGCCCCAGGGGGAAAACACCCTTCGTGGAAACACCTCCCTCCATCCCCGCACTCTTCGCGTGTTCTCACTGCCGACATTCCTTTCCTCGTGGCCCCTGCATGAATGAGCGTCACCTGTTCGCCGTGCTCGCCATTCACGTCTAATGTCAGCTGTCATGAACCTTTCTCTTTGGGCGGCACGCCTCCACAGGGGTGTGTCTGTGTTGGTGAGGCGGGATGAATGCGCGACGTTCCCTGGTATTTCCAACGCGGTATCGCCTCTAAGCGCAAGGCTCTGAACTGGCGTTTACTGAAATTTGAGCGGTGACCGTAACATTATATATGGCGGAGAAATGAAGATATACGTGTCTTGCAAGTCCTTCAAGTGTTTTCAAGGATCTGCGCCGGTTTTTTTTGTGCCTAAAAATTTCTCTGAAAACACGCATTTTAGCCATTTTAACTCTTCTAAAAAAACACAGTTTAAAAACTTAATCCGTGAACCAAAATATTTATCGGCCCTCGGAGAATTCTTAAACGCTTTTTTGTAAACAGACCCCACTCGGATAACTTGAGTAGTTTTGAAATCGCGTTTTTCCTGAAGCTCTGCGCACCGCGCGCGTGTGTGTGTGTGTGTGTGCCCGGGTAGGCGGGCCCTTAAGGCCGTTTCTGACTTACACAAACTGATATTTTTCGTTTGACCTAGTCGAGAGGGCTGTTAAAATTTTTAGTTGCGGCCTTAAAGACAATAAGAAATACTTATATATATATATATATATATATATATATATATATATATATAAAAGCTTGATTCTTATAAGTTATGGAAAACTCTTGTAACTTTAATTGAGAATTTTTTGACGTGACAACGTCTAATAAATCGATGAACGCCGGCTACACGCACGAAAAAAAGTGTCCCGTTACGCACATTGTACGCTTGCGCCACATCTATCTCTCTTCCACTCGATTGGAACAACCATCGATTTGACTTTTTCGAGACACATTCAACTTGAAACACACCCATTCGTTTCCTACTTTTCCTATCATCGTCCTATCCTTAACAGAATAACACAGATTGGAAGAAGTTAAATAGCAAACATGTATAAAAGTTATAGTTAAAACAATCTCTTCGTTAAAGTAATAAACACATTTTAATTAATGAGTGCAAATATAAGTAAATTTATCAATTAAATTGTAGATTTCATTTCACTCCTTCTTTGTATCCATACAAAATAGTGATAATTCAATAAAAATGATTGAATTTTATTCATAAAAGTATGCAATCATTTCATCAATGTTTTGTTATGACGTTGTCACGTTAAACTATCGTCCGTAAACCGACTTTACAGACAACCAATTTTTTTTATGTACGCGAATAAATCATTTCTTTCAATGTATATATGGCTGTTATTAATATAAAAATAAAAACTTAATTTGTTCCCAGTAACTTTTTTTCTGACTAAATAGTTCTGACGTGCGAGGTGAGGTCTCGGTTGGATCGCAACTGAAGCGCATAGAGGCGAGTGGGCTCTTGATTGCGCGTTCCAGTGTCGATCTTAGCGCCAGCAGCTCGCGCGAGGCAGGCCTTGTCACGTGGATTCGACACTTGTGTTCCACCCTATACTTGGTCGCGGAAACAGGTTGGGCCCGCGCTGTGATCACGTGCGAAGCCGTGACGTATTTGCCGTCGTGGAATCTGTGTGAAACCAGTACGTGAGTACGTTGCCGAGGTCCTGCATGCCAGCACTTGGAGTGTTCCTAGGGACACCTTTATTTCGGAATACATATCGTGTCAAGGTATTTCACGAAATACTGTAGCTTTTTCTAAGAGTCATGGCTAGAGACCTGCAAAATTCGCGGTTTAGATGGCCTTCAGGATAGACTGCACATACCCCTGTACACTCGGGAAAATAACGCAAGTTCATTGGCTGCCGACTTGTAAGTCGTGTCAGCTGGTTTGTCTGCGATTAGATCCTTCTTTGGTTGGAGGTTTATAATTGGTTGAGATTCGTCCAGATGAACAGTAAGCCGATAGCAAAATAATTAGGGGCAGGCATTTTAGGCGAAAAGATCTGAACACCCATTAGACTGCAACAAGGTATACCCGCACCTGTGGTTTCTTCCTTGTGATTGGCGGCTGCCTGCGAGAGAATTCGTTGCCTTATTTGACCGAGCCACTCAGGACGCGTTTACTTCCGCACTGAGTCACTGTGATTGGTGATTTTACACTCAATATGTACTTGGGAGAAACTCACCCAATCACGAAACGCAGATGATGCTATAGTGTTTTAACTTTCATCTAGTCTCGAAATCTTTTCGCGAAATCTGCATGGCCCTAAAAATAATCTAAGAGGTATATGTGTTTTAATTCTAGCCTATCACCGAATGAATCCGCGAATTTTGCAGGTCTCTAGTCATGGCAAATTTGAGGGTGCAGCAGTACGGTGACCACATTCTCATTGGCCCCGTCAAGAGCGGGACGACACCTCTCCCCGACCTCAGCCAATAACCACAGGAGAAAAGCTACAGTATTTTGTGAAATACCTTGACACGAAATGTATTTGCGAAATACAGGTGTCCCTAAAGTGTTCCCAGGCGCAGTGCGCGAAGTGATCCCGCAAAGTTTATCCTCTGCCTTCCGAAGTTCTGCTGCCAGGGACAACTAGTTCGTCCTGGGTGTTACCTAGGTCGTAAGAGACGCCACACTCGTCACACACACAACCACGAAGTCCATTTACCTCATGGCTGATGCTCTGTCATTGTTGCGAAATCGTTACACTCTACTCGATTCAAATTGCACACAGCAACCGTAAAGTCTTGACTCAATTTGTTTCATGCAAGTGGGCCTTAAGTCACGTCGACAATGAGGTCAATACAAACGGGTTTACTCGAGAAATGCCGTTCCAAATTGTGGGAAAAGAAAAATCGGAAACAATCAATGATTTACGTTTAGTGAATACGTAACGTATCGGTTTTTACTCGGTACCAAACAAACAACTGTATTATCTTTTAGGTATACTGTACTTGCTTCCATCCGGTTGAAAAGTCTCGTCACTGTTAGTGGTGATTAGCCCAGCTTCTGAGGCGCAATTTCAGTCGGTGGGCGTCAGATCTCTTGTAAAGTTCAGTTACACGTTCTCTTACAGTAACTGTTATCACACAGTAACGATCCTTGATCTCTTTACTCGCCAACGTTATTTTTTTCTGGCAAAATTTTTGTCGTTTGCTACCAACTAAATAAATAGTGCTTCCAATCGATTATAAGCAGTTCGCTTATTGTGTGATGATTATAGAAGATTAGGTTAGTAACGTAAACGCGCCGGTTGGTTCAGCAAGGAAGAAATGTGAGTTTGAAGAGCTGTTCGCTTATTGTGTGATAATTATAGAAGCTTATGTTAGTAATGTAAACGCGCCGGTTGGTTCAGCAAGGAAGAAATGTGTGTTTGAAAAGCTGTTCGCTTATTGTGTGATGATTATAGAAGCTTAGGTTAGCAACCTAAACGGTCCGGTTGGTTCAGCAAGGAAGAAATGTGTGATTGAAGAGCTGTTCGCTTATTGTGTGATAATTATAGAAGCTTATGTTAGTAATGTAAACGCGCCGGTTGGTTCAGTAAGGAAGAAATGTGTGTTTGAAGAGCTGTTCGCTTATTGTGTGATAATTATAGAAGCTTGGGTTAGTAACGTAAACGCGTCTGTTGGTTCAGTAAGGAATAAATGTGTGTTTGAAGAGCTGTTCGCTTATTGTGCAATAATTATAAAAGCTTGCGTTAGTAACGTAAACTCGCTGGTTGGTTCAGAAAGGAAGAAATGTGTGTTTGAAGAGCTGTTCGTTTCTTGTGTGATAATTATAAAAGCTTGGGTTAGTAACGTAAACGCGCCGGTTGGTTCAGCAAGGAAGAAATGTGTGTTTGAAGAGCTGTTCGCTTATTGTGTTCAAATTATAAAAGCTTGGGTTAGTAACGTAAACGCGCCGGTTGGTTCAGCAAGGAAGAAATTTGTGTTTGAAGAGTTTTTCGCTTCTTGTGTGATAATTATAAAAGCTTGCGTTAGTAAAGTAAACTCGCCGGTTGGTTCAGCAAGGAAGAAATGTGTGTTTGAAGAGCTGTTCGTTTCTTGTGTGATAATTATAAAAGCTTGGGTTAGTAACGTAAACGCGTCTGTTGGTTCAGTAAGGAATAAATGTGTGTTTGAAGAGCTGTTCGCTTATTGTGCAATAATTATAAAAGCTTGCGTTTGTAAGGTAAACTCGCTGGTTGGTTCAGCAAGGAAGAAATGTGTGTTTGAAGAGCTGTTCGTTTCTTGTGTGATAATTATAAAAGCTTGGGTTAGTAACGTAAACGCGCCGGTTGGTTCAGCAAGGAAGAAATGTGTGTTTGAAGAGCTGTTCGCTTATTGTGTGATGATTATAAAAGCTTGGGTTAGTAACGTAAACGCGCCGGTTGGTTCAGCAAGGAAGAAATGTGTGTTTGAAGAGCTGTTCGTTTCTTGTGTGATAATTATAAAAGCTTGGGTTAGTAACGTAAACGCGCCGGTTGGTTCAGCAAGGAAGAAATGTGTGTTTGAAGAGCTGTTCGCTTATTGTGCAATAATTATAAAAGCTTGCCTTAGTAACGTAAACTCGCTGGTTGGTTCAGCAAGGAAGAAATGTGTGTTTGAAGAGCTGTTCGTTTCTTGTGTGATAATTATAAAAGCTTGGGTTAGTAACGTAAACGCGCCGGTTGGTTCAGCAAGGAAGAAATGTGTGTTTGAAGAGCTGTTCGCTTATTGTGTGATAATTATAAAAGCTTGGGTTAGTAACGTAAACGCGCCGGTTGGTTCAGCAAGGAAGAAATTTGTGTTTGAAGAGTTTTTCGCTTCTTGTGTGATAATTATAAAAGCTTGCGTTAGTAAAGTAAACTCGCTGGTTGGTTCAGCAAGGAAGAAATGTGTGTTTGAAGAGCTGTTCGTTTCTTGTGTGATAATTATAAAAGCTTGGGTTAGTAACGTAAACGCGCCGGTTGGTTCAGCAAGGAAGAAATGTGTGTTTGAAGAGCTGTTCGCTTATTGTGCAATAATTATAAAAGCTTGCGTTAGTAACGTAAACTCGCTGGTTGGTTCAGCAAGGAAGAAATGTGTGTTTGAAGAGCTGTTCGCTTCTTGTGTGATAATTATAAAAGCTTGGGCTAGTAACGTAAACGCGTCTGTTGGTTCAGTAAGGAAGAAATGTGTGTTTGAAGAGCTGTTCGCTTATTGTGTGATAATTATAAGAGCTTGCGTTAGTAACGTAAACTCGCTGGTTGGTTCAGCAAGGAAGAAATGTGTGTTTGAAGAGCTGTTCGTTTCTTGTGTGATAATTATAAAAGCTTGGGTTAGTAACGTAAACGCGCCGGTTGGTTCAGCAAGGAAGAAATGTGTTTTGAAGAGCTGTTCGCTTATTGTGTGATAATAATAAAAGCTTGCGTTAGTAACGTAAACGCGCCGGTTGGTTCAGCAAGGAAGAAATTTGTGTTTGAAGAGCTGTTCGCTTCTTGTGTGATGATTATAAAAGCATGGGTTAGTAACGTAAACGCGCTGGTTGGTTCAGCAAGGAAGAAATGTGTGTTTGAAGAGCTGTTCGCTTCTTGTGTGATAATTATAAAAGCTTGGGTTGGTAACGTAAACGCGCCGGTTGGTTCAGCAAGGTAGAAACGTGTGTTTGAAGAGCTGTTCGCTTCTTGTGTGATAATTATAAAAGCTTGGGTCGGTAACGTAAACGCGCCGGTTGGTTCAGCAAGGAAGAAACGTGTGTTTGAAGAGCTGTTCGCTTCTTGTGTGATAATTATAAAAGCTTGGGTTGGTAACGTAAACGCGCCGGTTGGTTCAGCAAGGAAGAAACGTGTGTTTGAAGAGCTGTTCGCTTCTTGTGTGATAATTATAAAAGCTTGGGTTAGTAACGTAAACGCGCCGGTTGGTTCAGCAAGGAAGAAATGTGTGTTTGAAGAGCTGTTCGCTTCTTGTGTGATAATTATAAAAGCTTGGGGTGGTAACGTAAACGCGCTGGTTGGTTCAGCAAGGAAGAAATGTGTGTTTGAAGAGCTGTTCGCTTCTTGTGTGATAATTATAAAAGCTTGGGTTGGTAACGTAAACGCGCTGGTTGGTTCAGCAAGGAAGAAATGTGTGTTTGAAGAGCTGTTCGCTTCTTGTGTGATAATTATAAAAGCTTGGGTTGGTAACGTAAACGCGCTGGTTGGTTCAGCAAGGAAGAAATGTGTGTTTGAAGAGCTGTTCGCTTCTTGTGTGATAATTATAAAAGCTTGGGTTGGTAACGTAAACGCGCTGGTTGGTTCAGCAAGGAAGAAATGTGTGTTTGAAGAGCTGTTCGCTTCTTGTGTGATAATTATAAAAGCTTGGGTTGGTAACGTAAACGCGCTGGTTGGTTCAGCAAGGAAGAAATGTGTGTTTGAAGAGCTGTTCGCTTCTTGTGTGATAATTATAAAAGCTTGGGTTGGTAACGTAAACGCGCTGGTTGGTTCAGCAAGGAAGAAATGTGTGTTTGAAGAGCTGTTCGCTTGTCCTAGCGCAGGTCGAAGTGGCACAGCCACGCCGAGTGGAAGTCTGTGTCACGTCACGTCCAGGGGAAGCCTACAACTCACGTAGTTTCGGTTCCGTGCAAGAATTTTCGTAGATTTCCGAAGTTTTGCGTTTTGGTATTAACGCCACTTCAGCCGCTAAATCAGAAGTTTCCAATGAAAAAGAGCATGTTGTGACTGACCTAACCTAACCTAACCTAACCCTTCGATTTTTTTAATTTCAATTTTTGAGAGAAACCCGAAGTTGCACGAACGTGGTAGGGAACCGAAACTACGTGAGTTGTAGGCTTCCCCACGGCCGGACACACGTGGCAGACTGCTAGCTGGGCCGTGCTGTAGCACAGCCGAGGGACGCCAGAACTTTGTGACGCAGGCGCGCCTTGTCATAGTTGCGCGACCCCCGCCTGGTTCGTTAGGCGCTTCCCGGAAAGCAAGCCCTAACGTGTCGCGCCCTACCTGCCGTTAATCAGGTTAGGTGGGGGTGGCTCGCCGCGCATTAGGCGCTCTGCAAGCAAGGCGGCGGCGCCGGCGGTGGCGGCGTAATTAGGCCCTGGAGGCCTGCTTCCGAGAACCTGTCCTTCCGCGCGTACTGCAAGGTACTATCGACCCTTGGACCGAGCGGCCGCCGGTCTCTGAGAGTACGTGTGCACGTGTGTACGTGTGCACGCGTGCACGTGTACATGTGTACGTGTGCACGCATGTTTTCTTGTAATAAAAATTATATTCATACTGTAGGTCAGATAGGAACTGTTTACATTTATCTGTCGTATACTGAGAAGAAATTGTCGAAATGTTAGCCTACATTTATCAGGTAATTTTTAATAAAATTAAATAACCGTTATAATCTATATCAGTGATAGTACGGGTAGGATGCACCGTGTGTACCTGCAGAGGGTGGCCGACAGCAGAGGCCCGCAGAGCCAAGCAGTGCACTCAGTAGTTGTCAGTGTACAGCATGTAGAGACCTGGAAGTGTGTTGTTGCTGACACCCAGATGTTTCCAGATGAACATCAGCCAGGAGGAGTACAGGAGGATGCACCGTGTGTACCTGCAGAGGGTGGCCGACAGCAGAGGCATGCAGAGCCAAGTAGTGCACTCAGTAGTTGTCAGTGTACAGCATGTAGAGACCTGGAAGTGTGTTGTTGCTGACTCCCAGATGTTTCCAGTTGAACATCAGCCAGGAGGAGTACGGGAGGATGCACCGTGTGTACCTGCAGAGGGTGGCCGACAGCAGAGGCCCGCAGAGCCAAGAAGTGTACTCAGTAGTTGTCAGTGTACAGCATGTAGAGACCTGGAAGTGTGTTGTTGCTGACTCCCAGATGTTTCCAGATGAACATCAGCCAGGAGGAGTACGGGAGGATGCACCGTGTGTACTTGCAGAGGGTGGCCGACAGCAGAGGCCCGCAGAGCCAAGCAGTGCACTCAGTAGTTGTCAGTGTACAGCATGTAGAGACCTGGAAGTGTGTTGTTGCTGACTCCCAGATGTTTCCAGATGAACATCAGCCAGGAGGAGTACGGGAGGATGCACCGTGTGTACCTGCAGAGGGTGGCCGACAGCAGAGGCCCGCAGAGCCAAGCAGTGCACTCAGTAGTTGTCAGTGTACAGCATGTAGAGACCTGGAAGTGTGTTGTTGCTGACTCCCAGATGTTTCCAGATGAACATCAGCCAGGAGGAGTACGGGAGGATGCACCGTGTGTACCTGCAGAGGGTGGCCGACAGCAGAGGCCCGCAGAGCCAAGCAGTGCACTCAGTAGTTGTCAGTGTACAGCATGTAGAGACCTGGAAGTGTGTTGTTGCTGACTCCCAGATGTTTCCAGATGAACATCAGCCAGGAGGAGTACGGGAGGATGCACCGTGTGTACCTGCAGAGGGTGGCCGACAGCAGAGGCCCGCAGAGCCAAGACGTGTACTCAGTAGTTGGCCATGTACAGCATGTAGAGACCTGGAAGTGTGTTGTTGCTGACACCCAGATGTTTCCAGATGAACATCAGCCAGGAGGAGTACGGGAGGATACACCGTGTGTACCTGCAGAGGGTGGCCGACAGCAGAGGCCCGCAGAGCCAAGAAGTGTACTCAGTAGTTGGCCATGTACAGCATGTAGAGACCTGGATGTGTGTTGTTGCTGACTCCCAGATGTTTCCAGATGAACATCAGCCAGGAGGAGTATGGGAGGATGCACCGTGTGTACCTGCAGAGGGTGGCCGACAGCAGAGGCCTGCAGAGCCAAGTAGTGCACTCAGTAGTTGTCAGTGTACAGCATGTAGAGACCTGGATGTGTGTTGTTGCTGACTCCCAGATGTTTCCAGATGAACATCAGCCAGGAGGAGTATGGGAGGATGCACCGTGTGTACCTGCAGAGGGTGGCCGACAGCAGAGGCCTGCAGAGCCAAGCAGTGCACTCAGTAGTTGTCAGTGTACAGCATGCAGAGACCTGGAAGTGTGTTGTTGCTGACTCCCAGATGTTTCCAGATGAACATCAGCCAGGAGGAGTACGGGAGGATGCACCGTGTGTACCTGCAGAGGGTGGCCGACAGCAGAGGCCCGCAGAGCCAAGAAGTGCACTCAGTAATTGTCAGTGTACAGCATGTAGAGACCTGGAAGTGTGTTGTTGCTGACTCCCAGATGTTTCCAGATGAACATCAGCCAGGAGGAGTACGGGAGGATGCACCGTGTGTACCTGCAGAGGGTGGCCGACAGCAGAGGCCCGCAGAGCCAAGAAGTGTACTCAGTAGTTGGCCATGTACAGCATGTAGAGACCTGGAAGTGTGTTGTTGCTGATCCCCAGATGTTTCCAGATGAACATCAGCCAGGAGGAGTACGGGAGGATGCACCGTGTGTACCTGCAGAGGGTGGCCGACAGCAGAGGCCTGCAGAGCCAAGCAGTGCACTCAGTAGTTGTCAGTGTACAGCATGTAGAGACCTGGAAGTGTGTTGTTGCTGACTCCCAGATGTTTCCAGTTGAACATCAGCCAGGAGGAGTACGGGAGGATGCACCGTGTGTACCTGCAGAGGGTGGCCGACAGCAGAGGCCTGCAGAGCCAAGCAGTGCACTCAGTAGTTGTCAGTGTACAGCATGTAGAGTCCTGGAAGTGTGTTGTTGCTGATCCCCAGATGTTTCCAGATGAACATCAGCCAGGAGGAGTACGGGAGGATGCACCGTGTGTACCTGCAGAGGGTAGCCGACAGCAGAGGCCCGCAGAGCCAAGAAGTGTACTCAGTAGTTGGCCATGTACAGCATGTAGAGACCTGGAAGTGTGTTGTTGCTGACTCCCAGATGTTTCCAGTTGAACATCAGCCAGGAGGAGTACGGGAGGATGCACCGTGTGTACCTGCAGAGGGTGGCCGACAGCAGAGGCCCGCAGAGCCAAGAAGTGTACTCAGTAGTTGTCAGTGTACAGCATGTAGAGACCTGGAAGTGTGTTGTTGCTGACTCCCAGATGTTTCCAGATGAACATCAGCCAGGAGGAGTACGGGAGGATGCACCGTGTGTACCTGCAGAGGGTAGCCGACAGCAGAGGCCCGCAGAGCCAAGAAGTGTACTCAGTAGTTGGCCATGTACAGCATGTAGAGACCTGGAAGTGTGTTGTTGCTGATCCCCAGATGTTTCCAGTTGAACATCAGCCAGGAGGAGTACGGGAGGATGCACCGTGTGTACCTGCAGAGGGTAGCCGACAGCAGAGGCCCGCAGAGCCAAGAAGTGTACTCAGTAGTTGGCCATGTACAGCATGTAGAGACCTGGAAGTGTGTTGTTGCTGACTCCCAGATGTTTCCAGTTGAACATCAGCCAGGAGGAGTACGGGAGGATGCACCGTGTGTACCTGCAGAGGGTAGCCGACAGCAGAGGCCCGCAGAGCCAAGAAGTGTACTCAGTAGTTGGCCATGTACAGCATGTAGAGACCTGGAAGTGTGTTGTTGCTGATCCCCAGATGTTTCCAGATGAACATCAGCCAGGAGGAGTACGGGAGGATGCACCGTGTGTACCTGCAGAGGGTAGCCGACAGCAGAGGCCCGCAGAGCCAAGAAGTGTACTCAGTAGTTGTCAGTGTACAGCATGTAGAGACCTGGAAGTGTGTTGTTGCTGACTCCCAGATGTTTCCAGTTGAACATCAGCCAGGAGGAGTACGGGAGGATGCACCGTGTGTACCTGCAGAGGGTAGCCGACAGCAGAGGCCCGCAGAGCCAAGAAGTGTACTCAGTAGTTGGCCATGTACAGCATGTAGAGACCTGGAAGTGTGTTGTTGCTGACTCCCAGATGTTTCCAGATGAACATCAGCCAGGAGGAGTACGGGAGGATGCACCGTGTGTACCTGCAGAGGGTAGCCGACAGCAGAGGCCCGCAGAGCCAAGAAGTGTACTCAGTAGTTGGCCATGTACAGCATGTAGAGACCTGGAAGTGTGTTGTTGCTGACTCCCAGATGTTTCCAGATGAACATCAGCCAGGAGGAGTACGGGAGGATGCACCGTGTGTACCTGCAGAGGGTAGCCGACAGCAGAGGCCCGCAGAGCCAAGAAGTGTACTCAGTAGTTGGCCATGTACAGCATGTAGAGACCTGGAAGTGTGTTGTTGCTGATCCCCAGATGTTTCCAGTTGAACATCAGCCAGGAGGAGTACGGGAGGATGCACCGTGTGTACCTGCAGAGGGTAGCCGACAGCAGAGGCCCGCAGAGCCAAGAAGTGTACTCAGTAGTTGGCCATGTACAGCATGTAGAGACCTGGAAGTGTGTTGTTGCTGACTCCCAGATGTTTCCAGTTGAACATCAGCCAGGAGGAGTACGGGAGGATGCACCGTGTGTACCTGCAGAGGGTAGCCGACAGCAGAGGCCCGCAGAGCCAAGAAGTGTACTCAGTAGTTGGCCATGTACAGCATGTAGAGACCTGGAAGTGTGTTGTTGCTGATCCCCAGATGTTTCCAGATGAACATCAGCCAGGAGGAGTACGGGAGGATGCACCGTGTGTACCTGCAGAGGGTGGCCGACAGCAGAGGCCTGCAGAGCCAAGCAGTGCACTCAGTAGTTGTCAGTGTACAGCATGTAGAGACCTGGAAGTGTGTTGTTGCTGACTCCCAGATGTTTCCAGATGAACATCAGCCAGGAGGAGTACGGGAGGATGCACCGTGTGTACCTGCAGAGGGTAGCCGACAGCAGAGGCCCGCAGAGCCAAGAAGTGTACTCAGTAGTTGGCCATGTACAGCATGTAGAGACCTGGAAGTGTGTTGTTGCTGATCCCCAGATGTTTCCAGATGAACATCAGCCAGGAGGAGTACGGGAGGATGCACCGTGTGTACCTGCAGAGGGTGGCCGACAGCAGAGGCCTGCAGAGCCAAGCAGTGCACTCAGTAGTTGTCAGTGTACAGCATGTAGAGACCTGGAAGTGTGTTGTTGCTGACTCCCAGATGTTTCCAGATGAACATCAGCCAGGAGGAGTACGGGAGGATGCACCGTGTGTACCTGCAGAGGGTAGCCGACAGCAGAGGCCCGCAGAGCCAAGAAGTGTACTCAGTAGTTGGCCATGTACAGCATGTAGAGACCTGGAAGTGTGTTGTTGCTGATCCCCAGATGTTTCCAGATGAACATCAGCCAGGAGGAGTACGGGAGGATGCACCGTGTGTACCTGCAGAGGGTGGCCGACAGCAGAGGCCCGCAGAGTCAAGCAGTTCACTCAGTAGTTGTCAGTGTACAGCATGTAGAGACCTGGAAGTGTGTTGTTGCTGACTCCCAGATGTTTCCAGATGAACATCAGCCAGGAGGAGTACGGGAGGATGCACCGTGTGTACCTGCAGAGGGTGGCCGACAGCAGAGGCCCGCAGAGCCAAGAAGTGCAGCAGTTCTACACGATGGCGCACACAGGTGAGTTACATGTTTAGATTGAATCTTCGGCCGGAGATTCATCATGTAAAAATTAATTTGAAAATACATGTACGACATATGGTCTTAATTGTGTCCATGACTGGTTTACACATTTGAAGTGCAACCGAACCGGTATATTATTGAAAATTATAAGGAATATAAATGAAACCCCAAGCGCCTGTACAATGTATAATGGAGAAAAGTTTTACGAACACTGTAAATCTTTCCGCTTAAGTAAATTTATATAATTGAAATAATTTAGGGTATAATCGTTATTTTCCATCATTTTTGTTGACTCGGAGAAATAATATGGTCATTTATCGACATGTCAAAAGTATCGAAAAAAGTTCACGTTGTTGTACTGCCCTACACCCCACTGTTTTTCCGAGAAAAAAAATTTAAAACAGTTATCTACTCCTGGCAGCTATGCAACACTCTTTAACACTCGTTCGAAACAGCTGCATAAAATCAGGGGCACTGATTGTTCAGCGATGTATACGCAAATGAATTCTTGGGTAGAAATTTAGTCCTTATGTCATATGTACCTATATTTTAAACTTATTTTTACGTGATATACCTGCAGCCGAAGTTTGAAGGTTGAATATAGACACATCCATCTTTTGTCCCTTTGTAACCAGCCAATTGCTCCAGCGTGTGTTTGGCAATACAATCACAAGCCACAAACACTTTTGTTTACTCGATATGTGCCAGTGATTTTTACATTAGACACACGTGAAATGTTTGTATGTGTATAGGCTGGTGTTTGTGAAGTTAAACTGTATTTGTCAATACTTAAGATCTACTATGTTTGCTTTCTGAAGTATGATTTGTATTATACCAAAGAAAACTGCTGATTAATTTATTTTTCGAAGGCCACGTTTTACTATACGACGCTTTTGGTCACAAAATGTTAAGATATTTTTTTATGAAAAACATGGAGAGTAGGAATCGTAAAATAAATAGTCTAGAACATTAGTTGACAACATTAGTTTTACATATAACCACAACATTTTGTAAATTTTTTGTTTATAATTACAAAAAGGAAGTTTGTGATCTAGTTTCTTAAGTTGTTTGTAAAATACAAATGTATTTTGTTTTTACGTGGTAAAAGATCTTGTTCCAGTATTCCACATTGTTGGTACCTTGTTCATATTGCAAGCTGTGGTTTTCAACGTCTTGCAACTGAGTTATTTTATAATCAATCATGGATCTCTTGTGTTACAAAAACACGCGTTTATTTCGCATTTTACAAGCTAGGTTATAATGTAAGAATCTTAATTGGCAATGCTTTGGCATGGCTGCTGCATACAATGGAAACCATTGAAATTGACAGAGACAGCTATAATGATCAACAGCGACTTTAACAGCCCCGTGAACTTTGAGGTTAAGCCTACGCTACCATTTATCAGTGAATCATTTTGTTTTCGGCGTGTTTCTATTGTCCTTTATGACGTGATTGACCACAGTTAAAATGTCCGAAGGTGTTCAGATTTGTTTCTTTTAAAAACTGAAATCCTAGTTGAGCAAATATTACACGAGATTTCATGCTTCCTATTCGTTGTTTGACTTGATTATATTTACTAGCGTATGACCGTTGGATGATTAAATAATAATTCTTACGTAGTATGCAGAATTTAGGTCAGTCAGTTATTATTCATAAAACCTTTTTACATTAATTTAATTTGGCATAAAATTAAAAATCTCCGTCGCCGCCCCTTTAAGGCGTATGCTATCCGCGCATTAGGCCTACCTAAATAACCACAGTTGGGGTTTATGGTGAGTAGCTAAAATTGCGCAGTTTCCTCAAACAGAAACTAGAAAGTACTAAATGACCACATTCTCAATAAAATTAAAAAAAAAATTAAAGGAATTCTCGCTTAGACCATCATTCGAGCTCAACAAATTATGTGTGCCCAAATCTACACACAGCAACCTTACAGAGCATACAGCCTTATATTGCACATTATCAATGGCTGAGCTCATAGGACCTTTTTCAGATTTAAGGAGCATGCAAATTTATTAGCTGAAACTAACCCAAAACTTTTTGTGACGCCGGCGTCCCACTATAAATACGTAACATTAGCAATTGAAAATGTTTACGGAGAAATATATAATTTTAATATTACATATAAATTTTTTAAATAATTACAATAAATATATACATTTATTTATTTCTGTCAATAGTTCGGCTCGCTATACAACCGTAACCTTAACTATGAACTGCCATAATGAAATATTGTTCTGGGCTGAAAAATGTGTTTGCAGTTCTTATTTTAAAAAAAAGAAAAGATTACTTGCGTGTCCACAGTTATCCTTCCATTTGATCAGCGCATCGCTGCTGCACCCGTGTGTCTGTTGACGTCACTTCAGGTTGCTTTGCCACCCGGTTTTTTGTACCATCTCACGCTAAAAAGAATATTACGATAGCACAGTATTCATAAAAAAAAGTCCCAAAAAAATTTTTGTAGTCTGCAGTCCTGGCGAAATTTCACTACATTCTTTCCCCAACATGAAGGTTGTTAGTCCCTTAAAACCACTGCGAAAGTTTTTTTTTTCCGTCGCCCAAACACATCTTTAAAACTTGGCGAAAATGTTGGTTTTTTCCTCCAGTCATAAATGTCTGGCCAAACCCTTAGTATATAACAGTCAGGCGGTCATTGCAAGCTTTCGCCAGGCCTCGGGCACACAAGCATAGAATATGGCAATTAACGGATATAATTGCTTCAGAAGCAAATTTAAAAATAAATTGAAAAAGGTTGCTTGCATAAGTATCTACTAATTGCCAGTTAGTTTTCCGTTTAAAAATGCACAACAACAGCGTTGTATTGCTGATAAAGTTTAAAGTTAATCGCCGCGATATCGCGGTGCTTGTAAATAGTTCTCTTGTTGCTCGCTGAGAACTGCCGTACTCATTATCAAATCCGGCACATAACGTAACTGCCGGAGGTTCGTAGGGAAACATAAGATTCACACCAGTTCATTCCAAGGCCGCGTTCCTAAATGTTCGTTTATTCCTCTCTTTATTTATTTGAAATCAATACTTTGAGGATTTAAATTTTAAATTCATTTTATAGGGGATTCGCTTAGACTTTTTTTTGAGTGGTAAAAAAATTAGTTCTGAAGGAAAGCCAAATTTACGAGAAATATCAATAAAAATTCCAAAATGTTAGTTTTTAAGGTTTGGCGTAATTATTACAAATTTTTGATAACTTGTGAATGGTTGGTTAGGTTATGTTAGCTACATTAAAAATATTTTAATATTGCAAATTGTTGGTTAGGTTAATTAAGTTACAGTTAAAATCGTTTAAAAGTGTGATTAGGCAACTTTGTTGCATTTTTGGAAGTGATGTATTGAAGTTAAAGTAACAAAATTAAATTCCTAGTATATATATATATAATATATATATATATATGCAACTTTTGACTTAATTAACTTGAATTTCCCTGTCTGGCTATTTCGAAAATCCAATAATATTAAAATTAAAAAAATAAGGGAATTGGTGTCTGATTTAATGTAGGCAGTTTTGTGGTACAGCCATAAAATTACATGCAATTAGTCGCTTCATCGAGATAATTCACAGAAATAATTGTGCTAATTTTACGTTACGAGTTCAAAATGCTACCGAGTTTAAATTTTATATTATTAGTTAATTACCTATTTATTAAACTGGTTTAAGAAATTGTATAAAAATTATTTTACCAACTCAAACAAAGGAACAAGAAAATTTCAACTTAATGTCCATCATTCTTAAATGCTGAGTGAAATAAAACCAGTTCGCTTTTCCATTTAACAGGTGTGCAGTTACATTAAATAATTATTTTATTCCCGAGTAGTATATGGAAACTTATTTACTCAAAAACGTGTGTTCAATTATAGAGTTAATATTTTTGTTGAAGGTTATTTATTGTGCTTGTATTATTTTATTTTACTTTAACTGAACCAACAGTAAGTTATTACCTACAACGATTAGATACCCCCAAAAAAAAAAAAACAAAAAAAAAAAACAAAAAAAAAACATTTTGGCTGAAAGTACAATTTGTATACTGCAATATTATTTATATAAAAAACAGTTTTTCCCAGAGACTGGCTTTGAACAATTTTGCTTTTGTAAATTTTCACTTGGCACAACATTACGATTGGTGCGTCTCCCGATGTTCAGGAATTGTAATATATACAGGTTTGTGCTGCAACACGTGGGTCCGGCGGTAGCGATGACGGGCTCTCGTTGTGTTGTTCTCCAATACTGACGACAAGCCACACGGTCCGTCAGTTGCCTGGCTCCTGTGCGCGTGGCTACAGTCACTGGCCGCATGAATGAGCTAGTCAAATGGAACCATCCGCAGGCGCTATCGTTAAGTTGGGCAGCTTGTAGAATGACGCTCTGGTCGCTGTGGTTGGGTGTTGAGAATGCCACGTCACGGCCCGCGGGCTGGAAACCCGACAACACTCGCGCCTGCACGCGCAGTGAGGCGGCTGCCAGCGCCAGGTGTGGCCTTCCCCTCCACCACACACCTTGAGGCAGCTGACACTACTTCCCTTGGCGACCGGCGCGACTACTTCCTCCTGCGTCTGCCCCACCCCCCACCCCTCGCCCAACTGTGCGTCACGTGTTACCAATCGGAGAGCAGCTCCGCGCCAGGGCGACTTCCTTCCCCACCTTACTTATCCAGTGTGTGGCTGCATCTAACGTCTTGTTCGTGCCTTCCCCACTTTACTTATCCAGTGTGTGGCTGCATCTAACGTCTTGTTCGTGCCTTCCCCACTTTACTTATCCAGAGTGTGGCTGCATCTAACGTCTTGTTCGTGCCTTCCTCACCTTACTTATCCAGAGTGTGGCTGCATCTACGTCTTGTTCGTGCCTTCCCCACCTTACTTATCCAGAGTGTGGCTGCATCTAACGTCTTGTTCGTGCCTTCCCCACTTTACATATCCAGAGTGTGGCTGCATCTAATGTCTTGTTCGTGCCTTCCCCACTTTACTTATCCAGAGTGTGGCTGCATCTAACGTCTTGTTCGTGCCTTCCCCACTTTACTTATCCAGAGTGTGGTTGTATCTAACATCTTGTTCGTGCCTTCCCAACTTTGCTTATCTAGTGTGTGGCTGCATCTAACGTCTTGTTCGTGCCTTCCCCACTTTACTTATCCAGAGTGTGGCTGTATCTAACGTCTTGTTCGTGAGACGCACAACAGGGTCGGGGCCAGAGTTTTGTGGAGGATGTCCAGTATAACCATTATATCATGTTTTATAAGAAAGTTTTCTTTTAAAATGAGTTTTTTTTAATTCACACTCAAATTTCAGGTAATAGTAAAATTTTAGAAGTCCAACAACGTTTGCATTTAGAAATTAAGTATAATTTTGCCCATTAAAAATACTTTTTTAAAATTTTTTGATACTTTTTTTCTTAGGTCAATTGTTTGATGCTTTTGTTAATACAAGTCATAAATACATACATATATAAAAATGTTATTTAACATATGACACACATGTCAAGTTTGTATGAAACACATGCTTACAGTAACATGAGTGCAAACTGGCATTAAATATAGACTTCTTGCAAATACAATTCCTGCTGCTTCTGTGTATGAGGTATGTGGAGCTAGGTATGCATTTATTGTAGTTCACTATATGGATTACAAAAATCCTTCCAAATAAAGCTCCCTGTAACCTTATGTAGCTTAGTTTCTGTAATTTTCTTAGTCTGTCTTCACTAGTTTTTTTTTTTTAAATTTATCATTTAAATCCTTTAAGGGAGTGTTTCGGACCCACGGACCTCCTGGCTATGTCCCTGGCTATGTCCCTGGCTATGTCCCTGGATATGTCCCTGGCTATGTCCCTGGCTATGTCCCTGACTATATCCCTGACTATGTCCCTGACTATATCCCTGACTATGTCCCTGACTATATCCCTGACTATGTCCCTGGCTATCTCCCTGGCTATGTCCCTGGGTACTGGGCTAATGATTGCGTGATTTTTGCTCAAAAGAACATGTATTACTCACCTGCATAATAGCTGACAAAAATAAAAGTGAACAGAAAAGCTTCAGTGTTTTAAGAAAAGTGATAATACGGGAATCACAGGTGTCGTCAACTCGTGAAACGAGGACTAACCTCGGTTCACAATGATCGCTTCGTGGAAGCTTGCGGCCGCTTGCAGCCGAGTGCTTGACACGTTTGTCAGCGAGCGAACAGAAACTGTGTCAGCAGCAAGTGTGGCACTGTGTCGGAGATATCTCCGACCACGTCACGTCTTCCCAGAGCCTCTGACGAAAGAAATCTCTGCCAGAGTCATGTTTTGACGTGACAACGTCTAATAAATCGGTGAACGCCGACTGCACGCAAGAAAAAGTGTCCCGTTACGCACATTGTCCCGTCACTCTGTGTCCCGTTACGCTCTTTGTACGCTTGCGCCGCATCTGTCTCTACCACTCGATTGGAACAACCATCGATTTGACTTTTTCGAGGCACATTAAACTTGAAACACTTCCATTCGTTCCATACTTTTCCTATCATCGTCCTATCATTAACAGAATAACACAGATTGGAAGAAGTTAAATAGCAAACATGTATAAAAGTTATAGTTAAAATAATCTCTTCGTTAAAGTAATAAACATATTTGAATTAATGAATGCAAATAAAAGTAAATTCATCAATTAAAATGTAGATTTCATTTCACTCATTCTTTGTATCCATACAAAATAGTGATAATTCAATAAAAATGATTCAATTTTATTCATAAAAGTATGCAATCATTTCATCAATGTTTTTTTATGACGTCACGTTAAACTCGTCCGTAAACCAACTTTACAGACAACCAATTTATTTTTTCATACTGGGTGTTTTTAGGCAGTGTGTGTGTTCGCAGGCCAGTCTCCGCCAGCATCAGAATAACTTATGAATGGGACTTTTTTGCTCATGTTGCGCGCACGGTTAATTATTAAATTTCTTGCACTCCAAAGATGTAACTGTTTGAAATGTTCCGAAACCGATCAATCTGACAGCTATCTTGAGATAACTGTAGACGTGTATTTCGAGAAAATATTGTCTTTAAAATAATTTGCTTGTTTTGAAAACGTTTCTGTAATCGCAGGACCATAGTTTTTTTCTCAGGTTTAATGACCTCCAGGTAAGACTTAATAATCCTGCCCATATTAGAGAAAATATCGTTTTTTGACATATTGTAGAGGTTAATGTTATCTGGTCTTTTTACCATTGGGTCATAGCAACAGACTGTGGTCCGTTTGCGGTAGCCGTAGGCCTACGAAATACAGACGTTTCGATCTTGACTTTTTTTTTCGAATCAGCTCGCGAAATATCTTCTTGTTAAATTGAAGTGATAATCAGCGTAACAATAATGTTCGCAGGCTTTCACGGCCATTGTCTGAATTAGCTTGGCTTCTGGGTTGTAGCCGCGTCCTTGCCGAATAATTCACCGACGTTTCGGTCGACATTTCAGCCGCCATCATCAGGGAGCAGTTACCTACTGAGTAGAGATCGCACGTAGGTAACTGCTCCCTGATGATGGCGACTGCAATTTCGACCGAAACGTCTGCGAATTATTTGGCAAGGACGCGGCTACAACCCAGAAGCCAAGCTACGCTTGTTTGTTAGTTTCACGTCGTCGACGCACGAAGGGAAATACACTGCCGAGAGAGAAGGAAGGAACTGCGACGAACCGTAAAGTGACGCTGTTGTTGTGAATTGCAATACAGGCCTCGGGGCTACTTACTGCAAGTTATTCACGGGCAAAGCCCGGCCTGGCCTCTCCTCCTCCACCTCCTGGAACTAAACCCGTGAGGGCGTACCAAGAGCACTAACTTTTCTTCTTTGCTACACCCAGGTTACCTCGATGAGGACCCCTGGGTGGCTTGGCCTCAGATTGCTACTTACTGCAAGCGCGAGTTGCTGCAAGCTCTGCCTCTGGCCCGAAATATCGAGCGGGCATTCCGCGAGTGTTACAAACCACGCTTGCCCGCGGCGGCCGTTAAACTTGGAACACACAAGACTGGCATCTCTCGGCCGCGCCCCCGCCTTCGCCCGTTGGTGGCCTGGGCGGGAAGCCTTCGTTTCACAGGCGAGAGAGCCACACCCGAAGTTCCCCGAAGTTCCCCGAAGTTCATGCTCGCTTTCCGTATCTTCAGGGGCGCAACAACAGGGGGGACGACGACAAGGGTATTTTGCCCCCCCCCCCTCTGAAACTTTGAAGTGGGGGCAAACGAGGGCAAACACGGTTCTGTGTAATCAATTTTTAGATAATAAAACTGCTTAAAGAGCACCATTTCCCACCTTGAAATACAAATTTTCCCGGGTGAGAACCCCCGGACCACCCTCTTCAATAGGGGGATCGATGATTCTTTATAAAAAGGTATATTCCCCCCCCCCCCCCTTTTGGAAATTTAGTTGTTGCGCCCCTGCGTATCTTTAATGTAGCTATCTAACCAAATCAACCGTCCACGATGTTTTAAAGTATTTACAATGTAGCTAACCTAACCTTATTGACCATTAGTATCCATTTATCAACACCGCCATATTTATTTACAATGAACAAAAAAAAAAAACGAAGATGCACGATCGGGCGTTTGGTTCTCTCGTCTGTGAAAAGAAGGCTTCCAGGCCTGGGAATATTCCTCACGGCGTCAATTGCGTGCTTCAGTTGACTGCATTCAGTTATAATGTACACTTTTTTTTTGACGTGATAACGTCATATAAATCGATGAACGCCGGCTGCACGCACGAAAAATTGTCACGTTCCTCCTGAGCCGAGCGTGCAAGAACCGGCCAACCACCGTGCGAGAAAATCTTCTATAATATCAAACAGGTTAAGGCGGGTTTTTAAACTAATTGCTCGTGACTAATTGCTCGTGATTATATTTAAACAAATTATTTAAATTAAATTTGCAAAAACTGTAAATAATATTAGAAAATTTAAAAGTATGCAATTTTTCATCAATGTTTTCTTATGACGTTATCACGTAAAATTATCGTCCGTAAACTGACACTATAGACAAGCCCCCCCCCCCTTTTTTTTTTGTTTATTCATTTTATCGAATTTTATAACTTTCATCTTTATAAAACTAATGTAAGGTTTATTAGGTTATATTTTATATATTTATTTCTCAGTTATTATACTTTTACAAATGTTTACTATCGTCAAAATACCGCATGTAATTTGAAGTCACTAGATGCACTCACATAACAAGCTTGCTTTCGTGAGTGCTAAATTTCCTGGTTAATTAAGTGAATATTGTTAACAAAGTGTAAAAAAAGGGGTAAATAAATTTTTATTATTTTAAACTGCTAAACACCAATTGCTTCAAAGGAGTGTTCTTACTAGATTGTAATTTGCGCAAGCACGGAATCCAAACTTCACCGATTTATCCTTTCAATAATAAAATAAAAATAAATTAACAATTAAACTGTAATAAAAAATATTAGACTGTTTGTCGAATTAACACAAATACTGCGTGTAAAAAAAGCGTTGGAATTCACTAATGGTAAATTGTCTTCTATACAGCAAAAAGTAAGATTGTTCTTTCATCCTTAAACAGCTAGTCGAACTTGAAAAGTATTCATGCATTCAGAACTAAAATGGTTTTTGCTGGATCGAATAGTTTTCCTCGTAACAGTTTTAGGACAAATCGATTAAAACTCAACATTTTAGCTTGCCGTTCACGTGTTCTATTTTTTTTTTTACTAAATTTATAATAAGGTAGGCCTATTTTAAGTTATTTTTTTCATGTTCTCATAACAGCTTCAGCTTTTGTCTAGCTGATATATATATATATATTTTTTTTTTTCTAAAATTCTGTGCTTCTTTGTTATTTTGTCAGAATATATGGATCACTTCTCACTGTATATGTAAACAGAGTTAAAATAGTTTTTAAACGAAAATTATTTTTTCTGACCTCAACTTTATATCTACAACACCATGTACTAGCAGGTCCTATAATGTCTAACCGTGTCTAACCGTGTCTAACCGTGTCTAACCGTGTCTAACCGTGTCTCTCCGCGTCTCTCCGCGTCTCACCGTGTATCACCGTGTCCCACAATATGTTTGGGTGTTGGCTGGCGGCGGAGTGAGTGGTCAGTGTAACCACTCACCACCAGGGGCGCTTGCGTCCCTGGTCACTAACTCCAGTCCTGGATACACGAGTCCAAGTGCCCAACCCCCAGCATTGTAGACTCTTTTCTACTCTGTCCAACTCTTCATCCAGACCATCCTCTGTCTCCTGTATTCTCCTACACTTAATGCATGCAAATTTGCCCAGGGTTTTCCCTGTGTCTATGCAGGTTTTACCTAAGCCCAACCTATCTCTAGTTATAGTCTATATTTAAGAGTGAGGGGAGTTAGTCATGGCGCCAATCGCTGCCATGGGTGGCCAATCCCCTCCTAGCACATGATGCATGCGACTCTCTCCCTGCATGGCTAATCCCAGCATGACTAGGCGTATAGGCTTCGGCCTGAGACGCACCTAGGTCCCTCCCTAACCCGGACCCCTCCAAAATACACTTAGTTTTAGTTAGGTTAGGAAAAAAAATCAATATGTTTGGCATTTTATTGACAACCCTGGGCCTTATTAAATCCAGGGAGATATACAGGTAGTTTGGTCGAATCATGAGTCATTTTAACCAGAGGCAAAAGCTGTTTTACCCTAGCAGTGGCTATTGAAAAAAAAAAGGCTTCAGTCTCAACGTACATATTTAAATTCGTTTTACAAGGGCACATAGGTCATATACCATATTCTTTATTTATTTTAGATTAATCTATAGTTCCCTACGATAAGAATCACGAATTAAAATGTATCTGGTATACAAGTTAAACGTTTTCATTACAATATATATCGATTTATATGAAAAAAGTATTGAATTTCTAATATTTTGTGTACACACCTTGCACATATTTCATTCAACATAGCACATTATTTTACAATAAGTTTAGGTTCTACTGTTTTAAATTCCCAACAGAATAGCCTAAAACGAAAAAGGATAAAAATAGATTATGATACATAGGAAAAAGTTACACGCCGCCAAATTATGTCTAGAATTATTATTCTAACAACTGCTTCAATGGATTTATTGCATTCAGCAGTTCTCTTATTGTTATTTATCTTGCAGCTATGTCATCGTCTTTTCAAGTTGCGAATATAAAACCATGAACCCAGATTCTTAAACGAAGACACCAATAAATGTGATATAGACCTTGCTTTGCACAGCAATTTGAACAGTCAATTTAACAAAGTTACAATACCCATATTCTCGGAATCCTTATCACAGACTTTGTTTTGTTTATTTGTGGATGACCTAATGATGTCATCTACATTGCAATGGCTTGTTTTCTTTCAAGTTGAACCAGATAAGTAAAAAATGAAAGAAAAAAAAAAGACCCAGCTGGGTCGATGGTACGAAGAGACCGGCTCAGTGCAGATGTCACGGCTGTTGCGACACGGGCGAGTTTTTCACGTGTTTGCGATTCGGCCACGCACCTGCTCCCGCACTCATGGCGTCCTCCCGCACTCATGGCGTGCTCTGTTCGCGTCGCGTGCTCCCGCACTCATGGCGTCCTCCCGCACTCATGGCGTGCTCTGTTCGCGTCGCGTGCTCCCGCACTCATGGCGTCCTCCCGCACTCATGGCGCGCTCTGTTCGCGTCGCGTGCTCCCGCACTCATGGCGTCCCCCCGCACTCATGGCGCGCTCTGTTCGCGTCGCGTGCTCCCGCGCTCATGGCGTGCTCTGTTCGCGTCGCGTGCTCCCGCACTCATGGCGTCCCCCCGCACTCATGGCGCGCTCTGTTCGCGTCGCGTGCTCCCGCGCTCATGGCGTGCTCTGTTCGCGTCGCGTGCTCCCGCACTCATGGCGTCCCCCCGCACTCATGGCGCGCTCTGTTCGCGTCGCGTGCTCCCGCGCTCATGGCGTGCTCTGTTCGCGTCGCGTGCTCCCGCACTCATAGCGTCCTCCCGCACTCATGGCGCGCTCTGTTCGCGTCGCGTGCTCCCGCGCTCATGGCGTGCTCTGTTCGCGTCGCGTGCTCCCGCACTCATGGCGTCCCCCCGCACTCATGGCGCGCTCTGTTCGCGTCGCGTGCTCCCGCGCTCATGGCGCGCTCTGTTCGCGTCGCGTGCTCCCGCACTCATGGCGTCCCCCCGCACTCATGGCGCGCTCTGTTCGCGTCGCGTGCTCCCGCGCTCATGGCGTGCTCTGTTCGCGTCGCGTGCTCCCGCACTCATGGCGTCCCCCCGCACTCATGGCGCGCTCTGTTCGCGTCGCGTGCTCCCGCGCTCATGGCGCGCTCTGTTCGCGTCGCGTGCTCCCGCACTCATGGCGTCCCCCCGCACTCATGGCGCGCTCTGTTCGCGTCGCGTGCTCCCGCGCTCATGGCGCGCTCTGTTCGCGTCGCGTGCTCCCGCACTCATGGCGTCCCCCCGCACTCATGGCGCGCTCTGTTCGCGTCGCGTGCTCCCGCGCTCATGGCGCGCTCTGTTCGCGTCGCGTGCTCCCGCACTCATGGCGTCCCCCGCACTCATGGCGCGCTCTGTTCGCGTCGCGTGCTCCCGCGCTCATGGCGTGCTCTGTTCGCGTCGCGTGCTCCCGCACTCATGGCGTCCCCCCGCACTCATGGCGCGCTCTGTTCGCGTCGCGTGCTCCCGCGCTCATGGCGTTCTCCCGCGCTCATGGCGTGCTCTGTTCGCGTCGCGTGCTCCCGCACTCATAGTGTTCTCCCGCACTCATGGCGTGCTCTGTTCGCGTTGCGTGCTCCCGCACTCATAGCGTTCTCCCGCGCTCATGGCGTTCTCACGCGCTGATTGCGTTCTCCCGCTACAGGCTGTTCTGCCTTTGATAATTTTCTTATTTCTAGTTACTGCAAATACCACAGTAGTTTGAGCATACGTACATGCTGGTTTGAGAAACATCATAAGTAGAAATTATTTTTCCAAATTAAATTTAGAAAACTGTCACAGTTTTTTTCGAGGCAGTTGAATAGGTGAAAGCAACTGATTCTCCCAGTTCTCCAAAACTGTTCCATAGCCTTCACAGATTCAAAAATTTCAAAACATTTTGTAAACATTTTTTATGGGTATTTGCTGAGTTGTGCGTCGTATAATTGAAAAACTAAAAGTTTATATTTTATGGAAAAAGGTTTTCTATTTACCTAGAACTACTTTAGTACAGACATATTGAGGGTACGAATTCAAATCATTCATTTCATTCGGCAAATTATTTGTGTTATCAGTAACGAAGAGAGATTAAGTGACTGATAACAGGCTAATTCTGGTTGTCCACAATGCGCGCAACTACTGATAATCCAAAGGGTAGATCAAATTCCCTACTTGCATTATCTATAAATGTAAGGGGTTTCAAGGGTGCGTTACAATGTTACCTCCGTAAACACATGTTTACAAACTAAAACAATGTAGTTTTTGACAAAAAATGTTTATCATTGTAATTTTGTGAATTTGTTTACTTTTAAGTATGGCGATGATTACATATAGTTGAGGTTTTATTGGCATTGCAAAGAACAAAATGTTAGACGTGAATAAAGAAGGTACTCTCATTTAGTGGACAGCGATGTGAGAAAACATAGTACGTGACCCGATAAGTTTTAGAATTTTATTACCAAAGTCGGGTTGAACTTATCCATTGCCAACATTAGACATGCTCTTGGGTGGTAAGGGAAAAAGATAACAGCAGAGATATCACATAAAAAAACTACAAAAAATAAGACCCCATGACAGAAATAGCCTTCACCACAGGCCGAGTTGCATAGTTAAGATCTCTACAGTGAAACGAAAAACAACTGCACAACACGTAAAAAAACATGCTAAGAGTTCATGGAAAATTTATTATTGTCGCCTATCAATTGAGAGCTACACATGAAAAAACAAGGCCTCGTACGTATACAAAACCAACATAAACATGTTGCCAAAAATTACATTACAGTTTAGATTTTAAAAGTGCTAAAATGTTCTTGTGCAGTCACAGAAATATTCTTGGGAATGTTTTACTTGGGTCAGATATAGCCTTTGGACATGACCCTGAAGCAAACGTTGCTTGATGTTCCTCCATGTTGGTTGCCGCGGGAGAAGTGACTGGTGAAACATTGCGGACACTTGCATTGCACGGAAGTAGTTGAGAACATTGGTTGATATGTCTATGTCGACGTCCATCTTGCGTCTTCATTGTAATAAGCAAACATCGTGGTTGATTATAAATGTTAGGAAAGATTCGGTGTTCATAAAATAGCGTGTGCGAAACTAGAGCGTTAAACTATCGGCTTATAATACTTATTAGTCACGTGATTCATCATTTCTTTTGAACAGGCCACCGATTCAAAATGCATTGTTATTCATGCTCTGTTAGGGAATTTCGGTGGCCCTGTCGCTGTTGTGGGGAAAATCGCGTTATGCAAGTTGCATTAGTTTTTGGTACAAGTTTAGCATACTCCATCCATCCTATGTTTTCAGGCAGAGCGAGAGTTCGTCCAATGATGATGGGGTGTTAGATGCCAGATGGCGAGCTCAGCTCCGAAAGAACCCACGCGATTGGGCAACTGCTCCATATGTCAAAGTGATGTCTGTTAGAAACAAACCATTTTTTACGTGACAACGTCTAATAAATCTATGAACGCCGGCTGCATGCACGAAAAAGTGTCCCGTTAGCACATTGTCCCGTTACGCTGTGTCCCGTTACGCTCTTTGTACGCTTGCGCCGCATCTATCTCTCTTCCACTCGATTGGAACAACCATCGATTTGACTTTTTCGAGGCACATTAAACATGAAACACTCCCATTCGTTTCCTACTTTTCCTATCATCGTCCTATCCGTAACAGAAAGCACCGATTGGAAGAAGTTAAATAGCAAACATGTATAAAAGTTATAGTTAAAATAATCTCTTCGTTAAAGTAATAAACATATTTGAATTAATGAGTGCAAATAAAAGTAAATTTATCAATTCAATTGTAGATTTCATTTCACTCCTTCTTTGCATCCATACAAAATAGTGATAATTCAATAAAAATGATTCAAACTTATTCATAAAAGTATGCAATCATTTCATCAATGTTTTGTTATGACGTTGTCATGTTAAACTATCGTCCGTAAACCGACTTTACAGACAACCAATTTTTTTTTATTGCAGTCTGAATGGTAGCTGTTGTTATTTACCTGTTCAAACTATATTTTCTATTGTGTAAAATAGTTTTATTTAAAAAAATTGAGAACACCGTTAAAGCCTATAAGGGTGGATTGTTGAAAGTACGGTAGGGGTACGTTGCCATAGTGACAACTTATTTTGATGCTGGTCACTACGGTTACAACACAGGGGATGGAGCGGAATGTCTTCAGACTGGAACTCTATGGTTCGGCACCTTCTGTCCCCCAGCACCGGTGGACGACGGCTGTTGTCCACAGTTGTGCGCATGCGTAAGTAACTACCAGCACACTGACGGGGGAAGCCTTCTTTTCACAGACGAGAGAGCCAAACGCCCGATCGTGCATATTCGGGTTTTTTTTTTGTTCATTGTAACTCATGATAACTAATGGTCAATTAGGTTAGGTTAGCTACATTATAAATACTTTTAAAACACTGTGCACGGTTGATTTGTTTAGGATAGCTACATTAATGATATGAGATAGAACGGGGGAAAAAAAAGCCAGCATGAACTTCGGGTAACTTCGGGTGTGGCTCTCTCGTCTGTGAAATGAAGGCTTCCCCACTGACGGCCGTTCCTGCAGACTTGGCCCAGCCGACGGGAAGCCTACGATTCACTCGTCCTTCTGGGCATACCCGAATACTCACGTTGGCAAGCCTACTTTTCACAGACGAGAGAGCCAAACCCGAAGTTCCCCGAAGTTCATGCTCGCTTTTTTTTTCCGTACCACAACAGGTGTATTTATTTGGGGGAAACCGTTTACATGATTTCACAGTATCTTTAATGTAACTATCCTAAACAAATAAACCGTCCACAATGTTTTAAAGTAATTATCATGTAGCTAACCTAACATAATTGACCATTAGTTATCATGAGTTGTATATTTATTTACAATGAACAAAAAAAAATTGGTTGTCTGTAAAGTCGGTTTATGGACGATAGTTTAACGTGACAACGTCATAACAAAACACTGATGAAATGATTGCATACTTTTATGAATAAAATTGAATCTTTTTTATTGAATTATCACTATTTTGTATGGATACAAAGAAGGAGTGAAATGAAATCTACAATTTAATTGATAAATTTACTTTTATTTGCACTCATTAATTCAAATATGTTTATTACTTTAACGAAGATATTATTTTAACTATAACTTTTATACATGTTTGCTATTCAACTTCTTCCAATCTGTGTTATTCTGTTAAGGATAGGACGATGATAGGAAAAGTAGGAAACGAATGGGAGTGTTTCAAGTTTAATGTGCCTCGAGAAAGTCAAATCGATGGTTATTCCAATCGAGTGGAAGAGAGATAGATGTGGCGCAAGCGTACAATGAGCGTAACAGGACACTTTTTCGTGCGTGCAGCCGGCGTTCATCGATTTATTAGACGTCGTCACGTCAAAAAAGCGAGCGTGAACTTCGGGTAACTTCGGGTGTGGCTCTCTCGTGTGTGTAAATGAAGGCTTCTCGACTGACGGCCGTGCCTGCAGACTTGCCTCTGGCCGGGCGAGGGGACTCCGCCGTGTCCGCAGGGTCGCCGGCGCGCGAGGGGCGACTCTCCGCGCGGCCAGTCGCAGGCGGCCAATCAGCGGGGCCGGATAACGGCCGGCGATAACGAGCGTGGCCCAAGAGGGCGAAAATTGACCCGCGGCTGATAGTGCCGCCTGTATCGACGCGCGCCCGCGGTGGGTTTCCGGTCCAGCGAGGGCAGCGGCGGTCCTGACACTTTACCCTCCGCCGCAAAATTTAGAAGATCAAGCATCGTTTCCGAGCCAACCTAGAACAAATCCCGACAATGGTTTTGCCTAATTATCTCAGTAAAATGTTCTATTTTTTTTTCCTAATTATTTTCGGGTTAGTTGTTTATAAATTCTATCGATGAAATTCCTGTGGAATCGTGACATTTAGTAGGAAATCATAACTCACAATCGGTTGAAATCGAAATGGTACTGATCAGCAGGTTAAATAACACGCCATAAATAGAGACACCCGTATTTCGCGTTTTCATTTCATGTCAAGGTATTTCACAAAACACTGTAGCTTTTTCTAAGAGTCATGCTCATGGCAAATTGTGAGGGTGCAGCAGTACGGGGACCACATTCTCATTGGCCCCGTCAGAGCGGGACGACACCTCTCACCGACCTCAGCCAATAACCACAGGAGAAAAGCTACAGTATTTTGTGAAATACCTTGACACGAAATGTATTCGCGAAATACAGGTGTTCCTCGTAGCCATAAGCAATTCGCAATCCTTCCTTTTCCCATCATTGTCCATGTTTTTCAAAGGAAACTGGACAAACAAGACGAGCGATGATGAAAACCTGGCGTGGGGCAGCGGGCGGTTGCTGGCACCGTCGCCATCTTGTTGGGAGGTCGGCCATGTTGACGAGACTGCCGCCGAGCTCGTCAGAAAAAAAAAAACTATCGCAAATTATTGTCAGATAAAATAAAAATATTTCTATTTGAGCTTCGAGGTTTAATTACGCATATTGATGAAGTCACGCAACTTGTTTTTCGCGCTGTAGACTACGGATCTTCGTTCTTGTGGCAGTTGTGGTACTAGCACAAATAAACCTATACCTAGAATCGTGAAAAAGGTGCAATCGATGATAATACTTCTAAACACTCGACATTACAGGAAGACGCTAATACGGACGAATGCCTTTGCAATTAATACAATCACGATAAACTGACACGAATGTTTGTATTGTGGCCTAGCCAAGAGTAGCGAGTGAAGCAAGTGATGGGTTCAGTAACCAGCATGCTGTGCTTACAAGGCGCTGCAGATGTGACGGACACTGCCATCTTTCCACTGGTTTGTAGCCGTGCGAGGTCTTGGCTGTCTTCCAGGCGCTGCCGTTGGCACGAGTTTAAAAATTGACTCGGCGCCTTTTTCCAGACGTGTCTGGCAAGCAGCGATTACATTTCACACTCACGCCAAACGTGTGTTTTCAAATGCACGCTATCGCCACATCGATCCGACAAATGTTCTGGTCTCTACTAGAATCGTTGTCGCTTAGCTGTTGGCTACAATATCCTCTTCTAGCGTGGCTCGTAGCTCGTCCATGCCGTGGCACGACACTGTTCCCGGTTTCGTAGCTCTGTGCCCTGGCTCGTAGCTCGTCCATGCCATGGTACAACCCTTTGCAAGGGTCCGTAGCTCTGCCCTGGCTCGTAGCTCGTCAATTCCGTGGTATGACACTGTGCCAGGATTCGTAGCTCTGTGCCCTGGCTCGTACTCGCCCATTCCGTGGTAAGACCATGCGCCAGGGTTCGTAGCTATGTTCTCTGGCTCGTAGCTCGTCCATGCCATGGTACAACTCTGTGCCAGGGTCCGTAGCTCTGCCCTGGCTCATAGCTCGCCCATGCCGTGGTACAACTCTGTGCCAGGGTCCGTAGCTCCGTGCCCTGGCTCGTAGCTCGCCCATTTCGTGGTAAGACCATGCGCCAGGGTTCGTAACTATGTTCCCTGGCTCGTAGCTCGTCCATGCCATAGTACAACTCTATGCCAGGGTCCGTAGCTCTGTGCCCTGGCTCGGTAGCTCGTCCATGCCGTGGTACAACTCTGTGCCAGGGTCCGTAGCTCTGTGCCCTGGCTCGGTAGCTCGTCCATGCCGTGGTACAACTCTGTGCCAGGGTTCGTAGCTCTGTGCCCTGGCTCGGTAGCTCGTCCATGCCGTGGTACAACTCTATGCCAGGGTCCGTAGCTCTGTGCCCTGGCTCGGTAGCTCGTCCATGCCGTGGTACAACTCTGTGCCAGGGTTCGTAGATCTGTGCCCCGGCTCGGTAGCTCGTCCATGCCGTGGTACAACTCTGTGCCAGGGTCCGTAGCTCTGTGCCCTGGCTCGGTAGCTCGTCCATGCCGTGGTACAACTCTGTGCCAGGGTCCGTAGCTCTGTGCCCTGGCTCGGTAGCTCGTCCATGCCGTGGTACAACTCTGTGCCAGGGTCCGTAGCTCTGTGCCCTGGCTCGGTAGCTCGTCCATGCCGTGGTACAACTCTGTGCCAGGGTTCGTAGCTCTGTGCCCTGGCTCGGTAGCTCGTCCATGCCGTGGTACAACTCTGTGCCAGGGTCCGTAGCTCTGTGCCCTGGCTCGGTAGCTCGTCCATGCCGTGGTACAACTCTGTGCCAGGGTCCGTAGCTCTGTGCCCTGGCTCGGTAGCTCGTCCATGCCGTGGTACAACTCTGTGCCAGGGTTCGTAGCTCTGTGCCCTGGCTCGGTAGCTCGTCCATGCCGTGGTACAACTCTGTGCCAGGGTCCGTAGCTCTGTGCCCTGGCTCGGTAGCTCGTCCATGCCGTGGTACAACTCTGTGCCAGGGTTCGTAGCTCTGTGTCCTGGCTCGGTAGCTCGTCCATGCCGTGGTACAACTCTGTGCCAGGGTCCGTAGTTCTGTGCCCTGGCTCGGTAGCTCGTCCATGCCGTGGTACAACTCTGTGCCAGGGTTCGTAGCTCTGTGCCCTGGCTCGGTAGCTCGTCCATGCCGTGGTACAACTCTGTGCCAGGGTTCGTAGCTCTGTGCCCTGGCTCGGTAGCTCGTCCATGCCGTGGTACAACTCTGTGCCAGGGTCCGTAGCTCTGTGCCCTGGCTCGGTAGCTCGTCCATGCCGTGGTACAACTCTGTGCCAGGGTTCGTAGCTCTGTGCCCTGGCTCGGTAGCTCGTCCATGCCGTGGTACAACTCTGTGCCAGGGTTCGTAGCTCTGTGCCCTGGCTCGGTAGCTCGTCCATGCCGTGGTAAAACTCTGTGCCAGGGTCCGTAGTTCTGTGCCCTGGCTCGGTAGCTCGTCCATGCCGTGGTACAACTCTGTGCCAGGGTTCGTAGCTCTGTGCCCTGGCTCGGTAGCTCGTCCATGCCGTGGTACAACTCTGTGCCAGGGTCCGTAGCTCTGTGCCCTGGCTCGGTAGCTCGTCAATGCCGTGGTACAACTCTGTGCCAGGGTTCGTAGCTCTGTGCCCTGGCTCGGTAGCTCGTCCATGCCGTGGTACAACTCTGTGCCAGGGTCCGTAGCTCTGTGCCCTGGCTCGGTAGCTCGTTCATGCCGTGGTACAACTCTGTGCCAGGGTTCGTAGCTCTGTGCCCTGGCTCGGTAGCTCGTCCATGCCGTGGTACAACTCTGTGCCAGGGTCCGTAGCTCTGTGCCCTGGCTCGGTAGCTCGTCCATGCCGTGGTACAACTCTGTGCCAGGGTTCGTAGCTCTGTGCCCTGGCTCGGTAGCTCGTCCATGCCGTGGTACAACTCTGTGCCAGGGTTCGTAGCTCTGTGCCCTGGCTCGGTAGCTCGTCCATGCCGTGGTACAACTCTGTGCCAGGGTTCGTAGCTCTGTGCCCTGGCTCTGTAGCTCGTCCATGCCGTGGTACAACTCTGTGCCAGGGTTCGTAGCTCTGTGCCCTGGCTCGGTAGCTCGTCCATGCCGTGGTACAACTCTGTGCCAGGGTTCGTAGCTCTGTGCCCTGGCTCGGTAGCTCGTCCATGCCGTGGTACAACTCTGTGCCAGGGTCCGTAGCTCTGTGCCCTGGCTCGGTAGCTCGTCCATGCCGTGGTACAACTCTGTGCCAGGGTTCGTAGCTCTGTGCCCTGGCTCGGTAGCTCGTCCATGCCGTGGTACAACTCTGTGCCAGGGTTCGTAGCTCTGTGCCCTGGCTCGGTAGCTCGTCCATGCCGTGGTACAACTCTGTGCCAGGGTCCGTAGCTCTGTGCCCTGGCTCGGTAGCTCGTCCATGCCGTGATACAACTCTGTGCCAGGGTTCGTAGCTCTGTGCCCTGGCTCGGTAGCTCGTCCATGCCGTGGTACAACTCTGTGCCAGGGTTCGTAGCTCTGTGCCCTGGCTCGGTAGCTCGTCCATGCCGTGGTACAACTCTGTGCCAGGGTTCGTAGCTCTGTGCCCTGGCTCGGTAGCTCGTCCATGCCGTGGTACAACTCTGTGCCAGGGTTCGTAGCTCTGTGCCCTGGCTCGGTAGCTCGTCCATGCCGTGGTACAACTCTGTGCCAGGGTCCGTAGCTCTGTGCCCTGGCTCGGTAGCTCGTCCATGCCGTGGTACAACTCTGTGCCAGGGTTCGTAGCTCTGTGCCCTGGCTCGGTAGCTCGTCCATGCCGTGGTACAACTCTGTGCCAGGGTTCGTAGCTCTGTGTCCTGGCTCGGTAGCTCGTCCATGCCGTGGTACAACTCTGTGCCAGGGTTCGTAGTTCTGTGCCCTGGCTCGTAGCTCGTCCATGCCGAGAGGCAGGCCTGTGCTCGGGCTCGTAGTGTGTGTCACGGATGTCTGGCGAGCATGAGGTAGCCTACTTGATCGCGGCCACCAGCTCAGACGGATGTGCGCCTCACAGGTCAGTGAACTGGGGAAGTAGCAGTCATGGGCCGTAGTAAAGTATTGACTGGACCGAAGATCGTCTCCCATCTTTCTGAATGCGTGACCAATCATAACAACAGCGTGGAAAGCCCGCAGTCCTCTATTATTTGTTTACCCGCATCGAAAGCGCAAACAGAAAATGGCTCGCACAAAGAACATTTGAAAAGATGGAAGAGCCACTAACTTGGTTGTCGGGTTTAGGAGACTACCAAGTCGCCGAGACACAGTTCTCAGTAGCGCGCGTGCTTGGTTTGGGAGGACCCAGTTGCGGCAAGCGAATTGCCGGCTACTCAGAGATGCGCTTCGGAAACAGTTTAAAGGTTTGATGCTGGCATTAAGTGCCCTGCCTACCCGGGCACACACACGATGTGCAGAGCTTCAGAAAAAAACAAACCACGCGATTTGAAAACCGCTCAAAATATCACAGTGGCGTCTGAGTACGATAAACATTTAAGAAAGCGCTGAGGGCGAATGAGTAGTTCTGTTCCCGGATTTAGTTTTGAAACAGTTTTTTTTTTTTTTTTTTTTCGGTAGAGGTAAAATGGCTAAAACGCGAGTTACCAGAATATTTTTTTTTTGACGTGACAACGTCTAATAAATCGATGAACGCCGGCTGCACGCACGAAGAAGTGTTCCGTTACGCACATTGTCCCGTTACGCTGTGTCCCGTTGCGCTCATTGTATGCGTGCGCCGCATCTGTCTCTCTTCCACTCGATTGGAACAACCATCGATTTGACTTTTTCGAGGCACATTAAACTTGAAACACTCCCATTCGTTTCCTACTTTTCCTATCATCGTCCTATCCTTAACAGAATAACACAGATTGTAGGAAGTTAAATAGCAAACATGTATAAAAGTTATAGTTAAAATAATCTCTTCGTTAAAGTAATAAACATATTTGAATTAATGAGTGCAAAGAAAAGTAAATTTATCAATTAAATTGTAGATTTCATTTCACTTTTTTTGTATCCATACAAAATAGTGATAATTCAATAAAAAAAGATTCAATTTTATTCATAAAAGTATGCAATCATTCATCAATGTTTTGTTATGACGTTGTTACGTTAAACTATCGTCCGTAAACCGTCCGTAAACCGACTTTACAGACAACCAATTTTTTTTAGGAATAAAACACTCTATAGAGATTCTTGAAAGCACTCCAATTGCACCATTACCTTCGTTTCCATGCAATATAATGTTAGGATTGATTACCGCACACATCCCATCACTGCCCTAAGCACGACGAGAAGACTGCGCGCCATTTGGGAGACTTGATACCGTGCTAGAAATACACGACACTTAACAAAACACCTCACCAAAACAAATACCCGACTAGGCGGGCCCTATAAATTTCTTCAACAGGAAAAATAGATTGTTGGTGTCAATCATATGACGTTTTACAAATTCCAAATTGTGCTGTTGCTAATAAATGGTTTTCTGGACACTGCAGTACTATTTTGCTGCACCACAAAATATATCTATAGGGCTAATACTTGCAAATATTTTGTCCGCGGCTACTTAAAGTGCAGTGTTCAGCTATATCTCGCCCAAACCAGGAAAATGTTTCCCATGATTGTTATTTCTATTTCCGTTCGAAATTCCTACTTATGTTTCTTCCACCTCTGTTGCACATGGCTTCTGCTACGTTTCTTCTCTTGTCGTAGCTGAGGACACGTCGTCGTAGTCAACAACCAAGCGTCAGTGACAGGGCGGGTTACTAGCTGGTCGTCTGCGTAGCTCTACGAGTGTCCATTACGAACTATTTACTCACCTGCAAGAGATTTGCATTCTTCAGTCTCCTTGTCTTGTAGCTAATGTATAATTGTATTTTACAATACAATACTGTTTTGAGACTTCGACATCCAACCAAAACACAACCTTTCTGTGTTTCAAAAGTATAAAATTAGGAGAAAATTGTTTTGGATAAAAAAAAAAGGTCTAGCCATGTCCCTTGCTAAAGTTATTACAGTACTGGTTTCAATTAGATCTAATGTGTGGATATATTACAAATTACGCAATCAATATTTATTAGATTATATAATTTAATGTAACCAATTCGCAATAGCTAAAATTCGGATTAATATTTTTTTTACATGTTTTGAATACAAAATTAAACCACGGGAACAAATTGTAGCTGTCAAAGTAGTAAAGAATATTTTTTAATATTATTTCAGATCGATAAAAGTTAATATCAGTGATAAAGAAATACATTTTGAAGTATAGTGACTTGCTCCCAATATAAGTTGAATTCTTGCTGATGAGTCACGAGCGAATATCAAAAATCAATAATAAAAGTTTGTTTTGGTACCAACACAGAATAATAGCATATAATTGCTGTATACCAGTCAGGTTTATAAATTAAAAACATGATTTCGAAAAAATGTAACGTCCCTTATTTTATTTTACAAAATTAACTAGTTATTTTACAAAATTAACTACTTAGTTACTTTACAAGCCGCATATCGGAAAACAACAAAAGAAGCAAGCATATTAATTTAAAACATTCAGAACTTTAAATATAGCAAAATAAGATGCAAGTACGTGAATAGAGAACAGAAATTCAGAGTTTAAAACACTAGTACTTTAAGGCCCCCAAAGAATTTCAAGGCCCATGGGGCTAGGAACAGACAAGAAACGAGCGTAAATACATTTTGTCCTTTGACACAAGAAACTATAACAAGCAAGGGAGGGCTTAATACAGAAGCGTGTGCAAAAAACAACGGAAATTTACAAGTCCTAACGGTACAAGGTTGCGAACATCTTAAATTTAATGCAAAAATGGTATTAACTCTTAAGATACCAAGAAAAGGTGTAATGCGATTAAGTATGGCATACAAGCGAACGTTAGCGACTAGGATATACTGCGGGTGAAAGTTACATTATACATTATGCCAAAGGACTAATGGTCAAGGTGGTTTCAAACAAGACAATGATTATTTGTCTTTATTTTAAACGCGGGTCAACCGCCAAGAAAGACAATTATTACGTTGAAGAAAGACCAAAAAGGATTATCATTCCTAAAATATTTAAACTTTACGAGTGCCTCCAGGAGAAACCTGAGGAAAAGTCATGGAGCGCAAGACAATGGCGCGCAGCCTGAACACAAGTCAACCAGGACACAATTTTGACTGTGGCTGCCGAAACAAGAATTTAGAAGAACGAAACTGTGTCCAACTTCGTGTTTAAGGCGCGGCCACAACACACAAACAACCAAGCTCCATGACATCAGACTGCCATAACTTACCCGAAGAACCTTTCCGGGACCCTCGCTGTAGAAAGTTACGCTCTATAGACTTTAAAAACACAGGCTAGAGCGCATGCGCGATGATCAGAAGGGCGCTAGGGAGGGGATCGAGGGGAAGCGAGGTAGGTCGGAGTGGGGGCGAAGGAAATATAGGAGAGGGAGAGAGAGGGTAAGGAGAGGCGAAGGCCGAAGCACAGAGACGTCTTCCAAAGTTTTTTAGCTCAATTTATTTCAAATTTGAACATTTTCCTGCAGTTAGAAGTTGCTTTTTCTAAGCGTTAAATGTACTTCTTGGGAAAGTATTTCCAGATGATACAGATTTTAAATAACTTTAATATTAGTTTTACTAAAACTAGCGACGAGACTGGCTAGCAGCCCGCGCGTCAGCGTTCGGGAGGGGTGCGATGCAGGTAGCACCCGACCCTCGATTACTGCTGCACGGTAATCCGATTAGGTATGGCGCCTTGCTACTCCTCGCCCTTCCTCGTTGCCTTGACATTGAGCCCGGGGGTTCTCTGCGGCTCTCGAGGGTTCGGCACGTTCCCCGAGCTCCGTCCGCGTGAAGTGGCGTAACTAGAACGCCATTTTCTCGTAGCTTCTGACGACACGCCACTTCAGAGGGCTACATGGCCTTTTCATGGCAGAACTTTGCAAATATATAAAGGCGAGACTAACCTGCGAAGGCAGTGAAGTGAAGAGGGTGAATGACTCCTTGGTGAGCGATAGCGGACGACGAGTGACGGGCTTTGTGTGTGATGATTGGTGCATCGGGGACTGAAGCATCCGGGACGGCGATGTGTGCGGCGGACGAGTGAGTGGTGCGAGGCAGTGAGTTGGGACAGAAGAGCGCGGTAAGAGACGAGCAGTAGAGAGAGCTACTGTCAAGCCGAGTTCCAGTGGGGAGAGCAAATTGTGGTCTTAATGAAAGAGTGGTGAATCTGAGAACAGATATTTAAATAATTGTAATTTAATTAATAGTTTAAAGTTTAGCTAATAAATTAAAATGTATTTAATTGGGCTATCCTTTAGGGATATTTTTTCCCACTGGTAAAAGTTTCAATGTTAAGCAAATACTGTCACTGGCTAGTTTATGCATAACATATGTACATATACCGTGTGTTCAAATTGTTTTTTAAGTAATCATTACTAGACTACAAATAAATACTGTCACATTTGATAAAAATCGTGTACGATAAAGCTCTTGTTATGTAAAACGATGTTCGGGGAAAATTATCCAATTCGAAGTGGCCAGGAACACACAGAAACTGCTCGTTTAGGCCGCTTCTATTTGAGAAATTAATTGCTAGTTTCTGAAGACTACATTCAAATCGAACGTGCGTTTAGATTATTTATCACATTAATATTAGTAATTACATTTTCCCTTTAAACATGGATGTACAAATGCTCGTACTATTTGTTCCTTTCTTTCGTGTTGAGAGTCCTTCATAAGGAAACACAAATCACTACATTTATGAAAAAAAAAAATAATTTAAAAAAATGGGTACTAACACTCGCAACACTGCCGGATCTCCAGCAAAGTCGAGTGTGAAGACTACCAATAATTGTAACATATGTGACGTATTTTTGCGAAACCACCCATATTTTATGTAATCTCGTTTAAAATTTGCACTTACATATTACATTTATACAGGAGAGAAATGACAGGTTTGTACATAACTTGTTTGATAGTTGCTGCAGCATTCTTGAATTGATCAGGCGTCCGTAAATCAACTGCTTCCTTCACACAGATTCGCTTGGTGGTATGTTTTTTTTTTTGACGTGACAACGTCTAATAAATCTATGAACGCGGACTGCACGCACGAAAAAGGATGACTCATTGTCCCGTTACGCACATTGTCCCGTTACGCTCATTGTACGCTTGCGCCGCATCTATCTCTCTTCCACTCGATTGGAACAACCATCGATTTGACTTTTTCGAGGCACATTAAACTTGAAACACTCCCATTCGTTTCCTACTTTTCCTATCATCGTCCTATCCTTAACAGAATAACACAGATAGTAAGAAGTTAAATAGTAAACATGTATAAAAGTTATAGTTAAAATAATCTGTTCGTTAAAGTAACAAACATATTTGAATTAATGAGTGCACATTAAAGTAAATTTATCAATTAAATTGTAGATTTCATTTCACTCAATGTTTGTATCCATACAAAATAGTGATAAAACAATAAAAATGATTCAATTTTATTCATAAATGTATGCAATCATTTCATCAATGTTTTGTTATGACGTTGTCACGTTAAACTATCGTCCGTAAACCGACTTTACAGACAACCAATTTTTTGCCTAACCTGCACAGCTAAGGGGACCTGCAGTTTTAAGTGGGTAGTAGCTCTATCCACTATTACCTCGTTTAGGGTAAAATTTCAATCCGGATTGAACCTGGAGTGGAGTGAACTCGGAGTTAATGTGTAACGAACATAGACTGACGAAATGCGTTTATGGTAAATATCACAATCCAGATTGAAATTTAAACAAGATCGAAGTTGGAATCAACATGGACTGAAAAAAAACTTGCCTTCAATCCTTTCCATTTAATTATATCTGTTCTGTTGTTCTTTTGAACCCCGCACTGTCAATTTATGCCTTCACTAACTCAAATATCTCACCTTTCCTATATTTTTTTTTCCGTCCAGCAATCTTAAAATATGTTTTTCAATCATTACGTTTAACAATAACTCTACTTCCATTTCTATCCACACATTTCTCTGCTCTTTTTTTGCTATTTTCACAAATTATGCCTGAAATGCAACGAGACCAATAACAAACAATGCAATATGGCGGCGGCTTGCTCGTGCGTGTTTTCTTTTCACTCCAGTCCGTGTTTAAAGTAAAATCTCAATCCGGATTCTTCAGTCCAGTCCACCTCAACAAGTGGAGTGGATTATCTCACTTCACTCCAACTTCAGTCAACAACAAAGTGTTTTAAGTAATATTTCAATCCGGATTGAACCTGGAGTGGAATGAGGAATCTAGATAGAAATTTTACCCTAAACGAGGTATATAACTCGCTCCAGTTGTGTGTATGTTGCCTAACCTACTTGGCTAAGGGTTGTGCAATTCTTGGAGAATAGTAACTGTATCCAGTATTTATGCAGTACCTGTTTGTTTGTTGTTCTTTTACGCAAGGAATTAGTCATGATTCACTGCTACGAACAACACTAGAATTTGCCTTTTGTGAAACCACGGTACACCGAAACCAGAATTGCTGGGCTGGTATATAAAACCGCTTCAATGTTTGCCACTGTCTACCTGCGCGGTGTTTTGTAATTTTGAGCTGAATTCAATTATTTGCAAGTAAACTATTTCTTTTACCTAGTATATTCTTATCACATTACTGTATTTCACATGTGAGTAATTTCCTAACAATAAGTTAAGTTTACTCACCCCGCTGTGGTGGCAGTAGTACTAACTGCGTGTGAACTGAAGTTAAGAGGGCCGTATGACTCAAACTGAGAACTAGACTGACAGATTTACCTGGCAGAGAGCGACTTGCAATGAAGCCCTTCAACTTAGTTGTAGTGGCATTCGTAGGTGGCCACAACGGCATTAACCTTGAAAGCTAACACCCACAGTAACATCCGCTCAGCTTTCCACACGCTAACACCAGTGTTCGATCCAGCCGGGGTGAACCAGGATTGCCATCATGGAATTGCGAATAAAGTGATCACTCACAGCATTGTTTCGTAGTGTAAATAATCATATTCTCTTCACACACCCTACCTTGCTTGTTGTGAACTTGAGAAGTTGTTAATTATTTAAAAAAAAAAATAGGTTGTATGTAAAGTCGGTTTACGGACGACAGTTTAACGTGACGTCATAACAAAACATTGATGAAATGATTGCTACTTTTATGAATACAATTGAATCATTTTTATTTTAATAATAAAAGAATAAATACTTGAAATTATACTAGTAATCAGAATTTTAAAATGCAAGAATAATTAACCTTTATTGCCGAAATTGTTGTTGTAATAAGCAATGAAAACCACATTAACTTTTCACTTCACTTCATAAACAGTCGACGAAACAGTTCACGTGTAAATGACTTGTAATTAATTTTCAAAACTGGCGTTTAGCTATAAAGTTTAAATATAATTATGAACAAGTTTTCATATAAATAAACTATAATCAAATATCTATCATCAATTATATGAATCACCATAATTTTTTAGTCAATTGTAACATAACCTATTATTACTGCACTCACCGACAGCGTAACGGAACAATGAGCGTAACGGGACACAGCGTAACAGAAAAATTAGCGTAACGGGACACAGTATAACGAAACAATGTGCGTAACGGGACATTTTTTCGTGCGTGCAGCTGGCGTTCATCGATTTATTAGACGTCACGTCAAAAATATCGGCATGGGAAATTGTTCAGAAACAGTTTGTTTATCTAATAGACATCAATTAGGAAGGAACTGGAAGGAACCCGCCCTCCCAATGTGTCGCCGGCTACGTGGAAGCAGACGCAGTGTCGGTCTCAATTGAGCCAACAATCTGTTCCGTTTACGCTCACGTCACGAGGCCCGAGCTGACGCAACGGCCGGGGGCGGGGCTGTGACGTCATCGCACCCACGTGGTCGGTGCGCTCAGGATACCTGCGCACCAGGCGCGCGCATTGCTCGCATGCTTGCTGCGGTATTTCAGGATTACTTATTTTTACGCTCGATTTATTAATACGATATCTTTGTTTGCACTGTCGATGAAACAGGCTCGCTGCCTTACTGCGCGGCCTATTTCCGGACGCCATTTTGTTGGCACGGCGCTAATTTTAGCGCGGCGCGAAATACAGAGAGGGATGTTTCAAATTATGAGCAAACGGAGTTGTTTGTTTTGTCGGAAGGGCAGAAGCGTGCCGCGCGCGCTGCAGCGAGGCTGCCAGGCACAAGGCAGGTGTAGGGTCGCTCTCCCTCCCTTCCCCCTCCACGCATCCACCCATCCGCCCCTCCTGCCCTTCCTGCCCCTACCCCCCCCTCCCCCTCGTCATACATAAACCTTGCCTCACGGTCTCGTGCGTCGCGCTCCGTACTGCAGCTAGGACTTTTCAATGACAGATGATGGCAATTTCTCTAACTGACCGACAGCCTTTTACTGGCGACAGGTCGACCTGAAGCTCTGTCACCACTCTGGTGTCTAGTCCGACGCCACAGTTCGCGACCGCCCCACTTACACGATCATATTACTCAGCCACAATGAGTGCTAACTGGCAGCACGACGGGAAACGGCATAAGCCGCCCCCAAAAGACCAGACCTGACCAAACCAATGCGGACTAAAAGTCCAAGTGCCCCACCCCTTGCATAGTAGAACTTGTACCACGCCCCACTCTTCTTCCAGAACCATCCTTCTATTCCTGTAATCCACCTGCTTGTAATAATGCATGACCTTTGCATCCCGCATGTATGTGCCCAGGGTTTTCCCTCTGTCTATGGAGGTTTTACCTGGGCCCAACTTATCTAGTTTTAGTCTAGAATTAAGAGTGAGGGGAGTTAGTCATGGCGAAAACGTCTGCCATGGCTGGCCAATCCCCTCCTAGCACATGATGCACGTGACCTTTTCTGCATGGTTAAAAACCCGCATGTTTAGAGCGTATAGGGCTTGCCCTGAGACGCACTTAGAGTCTTCCCTACCTAGACCCCTCCCTTACACACTTAGTTTTAACTTAGGTTAGGGGAAAAAAAACGGTCTCGTGCGTTGCGCTACATCTACAAGTCTTGTCTCTCCCGGGCGACCGAATACCGCAGCTGTGAACAACACCGCTTCGCGACTGGAACGATTATTTATGGTTTGGCGGCGATCGTCGCGTCCTCCTGCCATTTTTTATTCATGGCCTGCAATGGGTTCAATGTCCGGGAAAGATCTGGCGCGCTAGTTGTCACTGTGGCACGTGGCCCTAACAGCGCTGCTCCAGTGGGAACATGTCTCGCTTTCACAACTCCGAGCAAGCGTCACTAGTCTCCGCACGACCATCTCGCAATCACGTTCTGGGAGCCAAGTCGAAATTCGACAGACAAGCTTCGGCTGTAGATTTTTCACCACAAAATAATTTTAAAAAAATTGGTTGTCTGTAAAGTCGGTTTACGGATGATAGTTTAACGTGACAACGTCATAACAAAACATTGATGAAATGATTGCATACTTTAATGAATAAAATTGAATCATTTTTATTGAATTATCACTATTTTGTATGGATACAAAGAACGAGTGAAATTAAATCTACAATTTAATTGCTAAATTTACTTTTATTTGCACTCATTAATTCAAATATGTTTATTACTTTAACGAAGAGATTATTTAAACTATAACTTTTATACAAAGAAGGAGTGAAATGAAATCTACAAATTAATTGATAAATTTATTTTTATTTGCACTCATTAATTCAAATATGTTTATTACTTTAACGAACAGATTATTTTAACTATAACGTTTATACATGTTTGCTTTTTAACTTCCTCCAATCTGTGTTATTCTGTTAAGGATAGGACGATGATAGGAAAAGTAGGAAACGAATGGGAGTGTTTCAAGTTTAATGTGCCTCGAAAAAGTCAAATCGATGGTTGTTCCAATCGAGTGAAAGAGAGATAGATGCGGCGCAAGCGTGCAATGAGCGTAACGGGACAATGAGTCATCCTCTTTCGTGCTTGAAGCCGGCGTTCATCGATTTATTAGACGTTGTCACGTCAAACATTTATACGACTTATGGTATAAAGTGATTTCAAAGATTGGTATCCGTATTTAAAGTTGAGGCTAACAACATTTTTTTGGTCTTGTGTTGGTACCCCCAATTATTCAATTAAATAAATTTTAAGCTGAGACAAAATTCGCGTTGAGTTTAGAACTTCATTCAATTAAACATAATTCAGAATCTCCACATTCTATCTTAAAAAATTCTGTGTTATTTACAGCCACAACTTCAGAGACGTATACCAACCAGACTTTGGAATCACTTATATATACCATAAGTTGTGTAGAAGCTTCCAACTTTTTTTTGTCAGGATAAACCTGGACTCAAATCTGTATAAACTTATCAATACTGAATATAGGTTTCCACGACAAGCTACGCTTTTTCGACAATAGTAGTTAACCTTACGAATGCTATTTTGTGTTAAAGTAATCAAATCAAGCTTCAAAATAAAATATGGCTGTTTCCGAAACGTATTTTTTTCCCCACTTATATTGTGTTCCACTCGAATGTACGAGACCTGGAGAAGACGGTAGGTTCCGAACCACTGACTCGGCGCTCACAAATAGAGGTCAATGGAGTCCAGCTTTCTGCCAAATTAACTCGCGAAATATACGGGTCACAAGACAAAATTCATGGGGTACGAATGTGTCTTGACGCGAGAATGTTGGGGGCGACTCGGAGCGGGGGAGTTATTTATGCGGGGCAGTGCGCCGCTAGCACATCACGAGGCAAATGTTTTGGGAGTCCTAGAAGCCCACACAGCCTCCTGGCACGTGTTTATTAGTCCGGGTATGAATCAGATTTGGCTCCACCCCCTCCCCCACACATTTTTGAAGCATTCCCGCTCGCGCGCCATCCTTGCCTTTCTGGGCTGTTGCCGCGGCTGTAGCTGTTTCTACGCGACTATAACAGCGGCTCGGACACACTCAGTCCGAAGTAACTACGGTCTGGACACTGCGTACTGGACGGCACCTCGCTATCCTTGCCTTTCTGGGCTGTTGCCGCGGCTGTAGCTGTTTCTACGCGACTATAACAGCGGCTCGGACACACTCAGTCCGAAGTAACTACGGTCTGGACACTGCGTACTGGACGGCACCTCGCTATCCTTGCCTTTCTGGGCTGTTGCCGCGGCTGTAGCTGTTTCTACGCGACTATAACAGCGGCTCGGACACACTCAGTCCGAAGTAACTACGGTCTGGACACTGCGTACTGGACGGCACCTCGCTATCCTTGCCTTTCTGGGCTGTTGCCGCAGCTGTAGCTGTTTCTACGCGACTATAACAGCGGCTCGGACACACTCAGTCCGAAGTAACTACGGTCTGGACACTGCGTACTGGACGGCACCTCGCTATCCTTGCCTTTCTGGGCTGTTGCCGCGGCTGTAGCTGTTTCTACGCGACTATAACAGCGGCTCGGACACACTCAGTCCGAAGTAACTACGGTCTGGACACTGCGTACTGCACGGCACCTCGCTATCCTTGCCTTTCTGGGCTGTTGCCGCGGCTGTAGCTGTTTCTACGCGACTATAACAGCGGCTCGGACACACTCAGTCCGAAGTAACTACGGTCTGGACACTGCGTACTGGACGGCACCTCGCTATCCTTGCCTTTCTGGGCTGTTGCCGCGGCTGTAGCTGTTTCTACGCGACTATAACAGCGGCTCGGACACACTCAGTCCGAAGTAACTACGGTCTGGACACTGCGTACTGGACGGCACCTCGCTATCCTTGCCTTTCTGGGCTGTTGCCGCGGCTGTAGCTGTTTCTACGCGACTATAACAGCGGCTCGGACACACTCAGTCCGAAGTAACTACGGTCTGGACACTGCGTACTGGACGGCACCTCGCTATCCTTGCCTTTCTGGGCTGTTGCCGCGGCTGTAGCTGTTTCTACGCGACTATAACAGCGGCTCGGACACACTCAGTTCGAAGTAACTACGGTCTGGACACTGCGTACTGCACGGCACCTCGCTATCCTTGCCTTTCTGGGCTGTTGCCGCGGCTGTAGCTGTTTCTACGCGACTATAACAGCGGCTCGGACACACTCAGTCCGAAGTAACTACGGTCTGGACACTGCGTACTGGACGGCACCTCGCTATCCTTGCCTTTCTGGGCTGTTGCCGCGGCTGTAGCTGTTTCTACGCGACTATAACAGCGGCTCGGACACACTCAGTCCGAAGTAACTACGGTCTGGACACTGCATACTGCACGGCACCTCGCTATCCTTGCCTTTCTGGGCTGTTGCCGCGGCTGTAGCTGTTTCTACGCGACTATAACAGCGGCTCGGACACACTCAGTCCGAAGTAACTACGGTCTGGACACTGCGTACTGGACGGCACCTCGCTATCCTTGCCTTTCTGGGCTGTTGCCGCGGCTGTAGCTGTTTCTACGCGACTATAACAGCGGCTCGGACACACTCAGTCCGAAGTAACTACGGTCTGGACACTGCGTACTGGACGGCACCTCGCTATCCTTGCCTTTCTGGGCTGTTGCCGCGGCTGTAGCTGTTTCTACGCGACTATAACAGCGGCTCGGACACACTCAGTCCGAAGTAACTACGGTCTGGACACTGCGTACTGGACGGCACCTCGCTATCCTTGCCTTTCTGGGCTGTTGCCGCGGCTGTAGCTGTTTCTACGCGACTATAACAGCGGCTCGGACACACTCAGTCCGAAGTAACTACGGTCTGGACACTGCGTACTGCACGGCACCTCGCTATCCTTGCCTTTCTGGGCTGTTGCCGCGGCTGTAGCTGTTTCTACGCGACTATAACAGCGGCTCGGACACACTCAGTCCGAAGTAACTACGGTCTGGACACTGCGTACTGGACGGCACCTCGCTATCCTTGCCTTTCTGGGCTGTTGCCGCGGCTGTAGCTGTTTCTACGCGACTATAACAGCGGCTCGGACACACTCAGTCCGAAGTAACTACGGTCTGGACACTGCGTACTGGACGGCACCTCGCTATCCTTGCCTTTCTGGGCTGTTGCCGCAGCTGTAGCTGTTTCTACGCGACTATAACAGCGGCTCGGACACACTCAGTCCGAAGTAACTACGGTCTGGACACTGCGTACTGGACGGCACCTCGCTATCCTTGCCTTTCTGGGCTGTTGCCGCGGCTGTAGCTGTTTCTACGCGACTATAACAGCGGCTCGGACACACTCAGTCCGAAGTAACTACGGTCTGGACACTGCGTACTGGACGGCACCTCGCTATCCTTGCCTTTCTGGGCTGTTGCCGCGGCTGTAGCTGTTTCTACGCGACTATAACAGCGGCTCGGACACACTCAGTCCGAAGTAACTACGGTCTGGACACTGCGTACTGGACGGCACCTCGCTATCCTTGCCTTTCTGGGCTGTTGCCGCGGCTGTAGCTGTTTCTACGCGACTATAACAGCGGCTCGGACACACTCAGTCCGAAGTAACTACGGTCTGGACACTGCGTACTGGACGGCACCTCGCTATCCTTGCCTTTCTGGGCTGTTGCCGCGGCTGTAGCTGTTTCCACGCGACTATAACAGCGGCTCGGACACACTCAGTCCGAAGTAACTACGGTCTGGACACTGCGTACTGGACGGCACCTCGCTATCCTTGCCTTTCTGGGCTGTTGCCGCGGCTGTAGCTGTTTCTACGCGACTATAACAGCGGCTCGGACACACTCAGTCCGAAGTAACTACGGTCCGGACACTGCGTACTAGACGGCACCTCGCTATCCTTGCCTTTCTGGGCTGTTGCCGCGGCTGTAGCTGTTTCTACACGACTATAACAGCGGCTCGGACACACTCAGTCCGAAGTAACTACGGTCTGGACACTGCGTACTGGACGGCACCTCGCTATCCTTGCCTTTCTGGGCTGTTGCCGCGGCTGTAGCTGTTTCTACGCGACTATAACAGCGGCTCGGACACACTCAGTCCGAAGTAACTACGGTCTGGACACTGCATACTGCACGGCACCTCGCTATCCTTGCCTTTCTGGGCTGTTGCCGCGGCTGTAGCTGTTTCTACGCGACTATAACAGCGGCTCGGACACACTCAGTCCGAAGTAACTACGGTCTAGACACTGCGTACTGGACGGCACCTCGCTATCCTTGCCTTTCTGGGCTGTTGCCGCGGCTGTAGCTGTTTCTACGCGACTATAACAGCGGCTCGGACACACTCAGTCCGAAGTAACTACGGTCTGGACACTGCGTACTGGACGGCACCTCGCTATCCTTGCCTTTCTGGGCTGTTGCCGCGGCTGTAGCTGTTTCTACGCGACTATAACAGCGGCTCGGACACACTCAGTCCGAAGTAACTACGGTCTGGACACTGCGTACTGGACGGCACCTCGCTATCCATGCCTTTCTGGGCTGTTGCCGCGGCTGTAGCTGTTTCTACGCGACTATAACAGCGGCTCGGACACACTCAGTCCGAAGTAACTACGGTCTGGACACTGCGTACTGCACGGCACCTCGCTATCCTTGCCTTTCTCGGCTGTTGCCGCGGCTGTAGCTGTTTCTACGCGACTATAACAGCGGCTCGGACACACTCAGTCCGAAGTAACTACGGTCTGGACACTGCGTACTGGACGGCACCTCGCTATCCTTGCCTTTCTGGGCTGTTGCCGCGGCTGTAGCTGTTTCTACGCGACTATAACAGCGGCTCGGACACACTCAGTCCGAAGTAACTACGGTCTGGACACTGCGTACTGGACGGCACCTCGCTATCCTTGCCTTTCTGGGCTGTTGCCGCGGCTGTAGCTGTTTCTACGCGACTATAACAGCGGCTCGGACACACTCAGTCCGAAGTAACTACGGTCTGGACACTGCGTACTGGACGGCACCTCGCTATCCTTGCCTTTCTGGGCTGTTGCCGCGGCTGTAGCTGTTTCTACGCGACTATAACAGCGGCTCGGACACACTCAGTCCGAAGTAACTACGGTCTGGACACTGCGTACTGGACGGCACCTCGCTATCCTTGCCTTTCTGGGCTGTTGCCGCGGCTGTAGCTGTTTCTACGCGACTATAACAGCGGCTCGGACACACTCAGTCCGAAGTAACTACGGTCTGGACACTGCGTACTGCACGGCACCTCGCTATCCTTGCCTTTCTGGGCTGTTGCCGCGGCTGTAGCTGTTTCTACGCGACTATAACAGCGGCTCGGACACACTCAGTCCGAAGTAACTACGGTCTGGACACTGCGTACTGGACGGCACCTCGCTATCCTTGCCTTTCTGGGCTGTTGCCGCGGCTGTAGCTGTTTCTACGCGACTATAACAGCGGCTCGGACACACTCAGTCCGAAGTAACTACGGTCTGGACACTGCGTACTGGACGGCACCTCGCTATCCTTGCCTTTCTGGGCTGTTGCCGCGGCTGTAGCTGTTTCTACGCGACTATAACAGCGGCTCGGACACACTCAGTCCGAAGTAACTACGGTCTGGACACTGCGTACTGGACGGCACCTCGCTATCCTTGCCTTTCTGGGCTGTTGCCGCGGCTGTAGCTGTTTCTACGCGACTATAACAGCGGCTCGGACACACTCAGTCCGAAGTAACTACGGTCTGGACACTGCGTACTGCACGGCACCTCGCTATCCTTGCCTTTCTGGGCTGTTGCCGCGGCTGTAGCTGTTTCTACGCTACTATAACAGCGGCTCGGACACACTCAGTCCGAAGTAACTACGGTCTGGACACTGCGTACTGCACGGCACCTCGCTATCCTTGCCTTTCTGGGCTGTTGCCGCGGCTGTAGCTGTTTCTACGCGACTATAACAGCGGCTCGGACACACTCAGTCCGAAGTAACTACGGTCTGGACACTGCGTACTGGACGGCACCTCGCTATCCTTGCCTTTCTGGGCTGTTGCCGCGGCTGTAGCTGTTTCTACGCGACTATAACAGCGGCTCGGACACACTCAGTCCGAAGTAACTACGGTCTGGACACTGCGTACTGCACGGCACGTCGCTATCCTTGCTTTCTGGGCTGTTGCCGCGGCTGTAGCTGTTTCTACGCGACTATAACAGCGGCTCGGACACACTCAGTCCGAAGTAACTACGGTCTGGACACTGCGTACTGGACGGCACCTCGCTATCCTTGCCTTTCTGGGCTGTTGCCGCGGCTGTAGCTGTTTCTACGCGACTATAACAGCGGCTCGGACACACTCAGTCCGAAGTAACTACGGTCTGGACACTGCGTACTGGACGGCACCTTGCTATCCTTGCCTTTCTGGGCTGTTGCCGCGGCTGTAGCTGTTTCTACGCGACTATAACAGCGGCTCGGACACACTCAGTCCGAAGTAACTACGGTCTGGACACTGCGTACTGGACGGCACCTCGCTATCCTTGCCTTTCTGGGCAGTTGCCGCGGCTGTAGCTGTTTCTACGCGACTATAACAGCGGCTCGGACACACTCAGTCCGAAGTAACTACGGTCTGGACACTGCGTACTGGACGGCACCTCGCTATCCTTGCCTTTCTGGGCTGTTGCCGCGGCTGTAGCTGTTTCTACGCGACTATAACAGCGGCTCGGACACACTCAGTCCGAAGTAACTACGGTCTGGACACTGCGTACTGCACGGCACCTCGCTATCCTTGCCTTTCTGGGCTGTTGCCGCGGCTGTAGCTGTTTCTACGCGACTATAACAGCGGCTCGGACACACTCAGTCCTAAGTAACTACGGTCTGGACACTGCGTACTGGACGGCACCTCGCTATCCTTGCCTTTCTGGGCTGTTGCCGCGGCTGTAGCTGTTTCTACGCGACTATAACAGCGGCTCGGACACACTCAGTCCGAAGTAACTACGGTCTGGACACTGCGTACTGGACGGCACCTCGCTATCCTTGCCTTTCTGGGCTGTTGCCGCGGCTGTAGCTGTTTCTACGCGACTATAACAGCGGCTCGGACACACTCAGTCCGAAGTAACTACGGTCTGGACACTGCGTACTGGACGGCACCTCGCTATCCTTGCCTTTCTGGGCTGTTGCCGCGGCTGTAGCTGTTTCTACGCGACTATAACAGCGGCTCGGACACACTCAGTCCGAAGTAACTACGGTCTGGACACTACGTACTGGACGGCCGCTCGCTATCCTTGCCTTTCTGGGCTGTTGCCGTGGCTGTAGCTGTTTCTACACGACTATAACAGCGGCTCGGACACAGTCCGAAGTAACTACGGTCTGGACACTGCGTACTGCACGGCACCTCGCTATCCTTGCCTTTCTGGGCTGTTGCCGCGGCTGTAGCTGTTTCTACACGACTATAACAGCGGCTCGGACACACTCAGTCCGAAGTAACTACGGTCTGGACACTGCGTACTGGACGGCACCTCGCTATCCTTGCCTTTCTGGGCTGTTGCCGCGGCTGTAGCTGTTTCTACGCGACTATAACAGCGGCTCGGACACACTCAGTCCGAAGTAACTACGATCTGGACACTGCGTACTGGACGGCACCTCGCTATCCTTGCCTTTCTGGGCTGTTGCCGCGGCTGTAGCTGTTTCTACACGACTATAACAGCGGCTCGGACACAGTCCGAAGTAACTACGGTCTGGACACTGCGTACTGTACGGCACCTCGCTATCCTTGCCTTTCTGGGCTGTTGCCGCGGCTGTAGCTGTTTCTACACGACTATAACAGCGGCTCGGACACACTCAGTCCGAAGTAACTACGGTCTGGACACTGCGTACTGGACGGCACCTCGCTATCCTTGCCTTTCTGGGCTGTTGCCGCGGCTGTAGCTGTTTCTACGCGACTATAACAGCGGCTCGGACACACTCAGTCCGAAGTAACTACGGTCTGAACACTGCGTACTGGACGGCACTTTGCTATCCTTGCCTTTCTGGGCTGTTGCCGCGGCTGTAGCTGTTTCTACACGACTATAACAGCAGCTCGGACACAGTCCGAAGTAACTACGGTCTGGACACTGCGTACTGCACGGCACCTCGCTATCCTTGCCTTTCTGGGCTGTTGCCGCGGCTGTAGCTGTTTCTACGCGACTATAACAGCGGCTCGGACACACTCAGTCCGAAGTAACTACGGTCTGGACACTGCGTACTGGACGGCACCTCGCTATCCTTGCCTTTCTGGGCTGTTGCCGCGGCTGTAGCTGTTTCTACGCGACTATAACAGCGGCTCGGACACACTCAGTCCGAAGTAACTACGGTCTGGACACTGCGTACTGCACGGCACCTCGCTATCCTTGCCTTTCTGGGCTGTTGCCGCGGCTGTAGCTGTGTCTACGCGACTATAACAGCGGCTCGGACACACTCAGTATGAAGTAACTACGGTCTGGACACTGCGTACTGGACGGCACCTCGCTATCCTTGCCTTTCTGGGCTGTTGCCGCGGCTGTAGCTGTTTCTACGCGACTATAACAGCGGCTCGGACACACTCAGTCCGAAGTAACTACGGTCTGGACACTGCGTACTGGACGGCACCTCGCTATCCTTGCCTTTCTGGGCTGTTGCCGCAGCTGTAGCTGTTTCTACGCGACTATAACAGCGGCTCGGACACACTCAGTCCGAAGTAACTACGGTCTGGACACTGCGTACTGGACGGCACCTCGCTATCCTTGCCTTTCTGGGCTGTTGCCGCGGCTGTAGCTGTTTCTACGCGACTATAACAGCGGCTCGGACACACTAAGTCCGAAGTAACTACGGTCTGGACACTGCGTACTGGACGGCACCTCGCTATCCTTGTTGAAATACCTATGAACAATATATTGTCACGATCCACCTTCAGAGGGGGGGGGGCGAGAATCGTAGCTCTTTACATAGAAACAACTCGCTTGGCATCAACTAGTCTTAACTTCATAAAATACTTTACTGTACCTAGGATCATAGGTTCGTCATCCCGTACAGGATGTCTGGTGAGAGCTGAACTAAGGAGATTTTGCAAAATAACATAATACTTAATTAAAATTATTTTATTCTTAAAGTCAAATACTCAACATCATTTTAAAGAACATTTAAATAGCGGGATTACAATTTAAAACAATAATCTCTTTACTTCCTTAACGATTGAACGACCTTACAAGAGAGAGAATGAGAGAACTTCACTAAACACTTCCCTAGTCCTTCCGAATACCTCAAATCATAATTAATACTTAAAATTAAAACAAAGATAAGTCCATACTCACATTTTCCGAAAAGCCTTTCTTGATCGATTACTTAAAACTAACGTAGGGGCCTCTCCTGCCCTTAAAATCCGAACGAACATTACATTTTAAAAAATTATAACTAAACGACTAGTGACAAGGGCCATTGCCTCCGCCCGAAAGCTTGAAGATGACTACATTATGACCTAACTTAAATTAAACGACTCGTGGCCTCTGGCGTCGGCCATAGCTTCCGCCCGAAAGCTTGAATTCCTACATCACGAACGAACTAACAACTCGTGACCACAGGTGAGACGCATAGCCTCCGCCTGAGTGAGCCCCGAGTCACCACTCACTTGCGCTTCAATTCGCGCGCCCTGCCGCGCCTACCATAACAAAAGCTCGTTATTGAAGTCAAATTTACTAAACAACTAACTAGAACATCTGGGAAGACTACCCCCCCTCTACCCCAATGTGCAGGCCACACCGCGCGGCTTGTTACGACAGCGCGCCCCAGTAACTGCGGCCCGTGGCTGCGCCAGCGCGCGGCCAAACAAACAAACAAAATTCTGCAAGCCCGCAGCGCGCCGCGCCGGCCCCGTGCCCCAATTACATGGTCACGCCACTTGCGCTGACGAGTGAACAGAGCAGCCAGCCCAGAGTCCCGTCAGTAAAGTCCCTAAATTTGATTTCAACAACCCTGCTAAATTTCAACCCGCGACATAACCCTCCCCTCACAGAGCTCGAGCCCCATCGAGCTACCTCAAAATTACAAATTGTCTTTTTCCATTAAACCATAACTATAAATTCCTCATTTCACAAAAATAATAATTTTCTTAGTTCCTTGCTGTCTGAACATACATCTAGATTCTGCATAAGATTTATTTTAAAACAACAAGTATTCATAAAATTAAATGTAAAACTTTTATCTGGTTTGTTCTCACAGGAACCTTCAGAGGCTCGAGTTCTCAATTCTAAAATAAATTGTTCTGTTAGTGAAGCTCTCTTTACAAATTAAATTACTGTTCTTAGTTTCTCAGTATTCGTTAAACAATGTGCAAATTCTTGATAATTATTATTATTTTTTTTTTTCGGTTTCCGTTTATTACCATACTTCTTTCGTTCTTCAAAAAAAATTAAGTGTCCTTACAGTGTTTCAATTAATTAAACTCTTATCTCGTGAAGGTTGGTGCAACTCCTCGAAGTCAGTGTTGTCGAGAAGAGTAGCTCCCTGGGCTGGCCATCAGCAAACACCACTCAACTCCAACAGCTACTGGACTGGCTTCCAGGGCAGCTCACAACTTCTCCCCACATCTGCTTCGGAGTTGTGCCATCCTCATCACGAACAGATTACAATTCTGAAACATCATCAACAGGCATTACCATCACGCCTGACAAATACAAAACTAACTACTAAACTGCAATCGATGGGCAAGGATGCAAACACACAAAAAAATAAAATTAATTAATTCAACTGCTAACATAAAGTATCCCACCCTTAGCATAATCTAATCAGGCAAATAATTTGATAGGAAAAACTTAAGGAAGGGAAACATGACCTCCAATGATTTTCCCTAACTCTTGAGTCTTGATCTTCTCTATACAGCAAATAGTCCCCACGAAGTAACTGGGTTGAAGGTCAGTTCACATGACCCACCCATAACCTCTTCTACTCTTCTTTTCTTCTGGGGGCAACCACAATGCCCACCAATCTCTCTCCATGGTGCCGAACCAGCTATCCCATGAGAGTAAACAACGTAGTCAATAGAAGCGCAGAGGGGAAACACCAATCTCTGGCTTGTCGAGTCATAAAACTGCTTTATCTTCTTCTTCTTCTGAGTAAAAATATCTGACTAACCTTGCTTCTATTCTTCCAAACAGTAAAAGTTCATCAGGTATCTTCATGAAAGAAACATTCTAACTAATAATTCTTCATTTTTCTTCTTCTTTATTTCTGTTAGTTGTAATAGAAGGCCATGTTAGGGAGGTTATAGGGAAAAAGAGTGGCCAATTCCCACCCCATCACCCACCTAGATCATGACTAATTAACTTTTAAACTTTCTATTTCAAACAAATAAAAAAAAACATTTTTTTTTATTCAAACTTTTAAACTATAATTACTTTTACTTCATAACCTCAAAAGCTAATCAATAATTCTAAATGAAATTGTGATTTACTGCATCCTTGTTCCATCCGATCTGTTTGTTTATAACCTTTCTTGTAAAGTATAAAATTTTCAAACATTACTAATTCAAAAAAAAATTAAATTCTGGTGTCCTTTGAGTTACAATTAACTTTACTATTTCTTAGCTTGAAATAATTTAAGTTTTCAGAACTATTTCATTGTCTAATTCACAACACTTAAAAATCAACTCAAAACAACAAATCATCAAAATCAATAAGATCATCTGACCTACCTATCAGTACTGTGAACTTGAACTGTTCGTACACATTTATAATAAGCTATTGTATTTAAATTCCAACCTAAATAAGGTTTAAAAAAAACTACTAATCCCTCTGTAAATTAAGAAAATTAACTTTAAAAATTAAACTTAAGGTATTAGTTCTTTTTGACAGCTACCACAACTCACTAGTTCCATTACATTACTATAACCTAAAAAGTTCTGTAAATAATGTTTATAACAAAAAAAAAACTCCAGTTACTGTCTTCCATAAAAAAAAATAAAACTTTACATGACCTTATTAATCTCCACTTGTAAGTCCATGGCTGCCAGCTTTCTCTTCTCTTGAATCTTCAGTCTTGGCTCTTGTTTCAGTGATCTTGTATCTTGTCTCTCGAACTCTTGTCATCTTGTAAACTGGACTGCTGCTCAGCTCATCTTAAGGAATCTGTAACAGTTTCAAAAATACATGTTAATTTAAATTACATAATTCCTGTTCTTTGGTCCTAAAAAAAATTGTATTATTAGTACACATTACCCTGAAACAACATTATTATTCATTGTTTATTACTTAAAAAAAATGCTTTACCATAAAATCCTTTTTTGTTCTTTTCATTAGGCCTATTTATTTTCCTTCTTCTTAATTAAATTCTGCTTCAAATGTTAATCTTAACTTAAGACCTACCATCTATTTATTATTCATTACCTACATTATTTATGTTACCCTAAAATTCCCATAAGTTTCTAATACTTCCTATCAAAGACATTCTCTCTAAAAAAAAAATTTACTTGTGACTCTTAACTTAACAAACTTAAAAAAAACTTTTACACTAGACTTAACTTATTATTCATTCTTAGTTACTAAATTTCTATTTGTAAACTTTAGTACTTACAAACAAAAACTGCCTATTTCTCTCTACCTCTTAATCTCTTTCAATTATTACAATAATAATGTTACCTTGCATCTTTAAACTTTCTTCTTTTCAATTAAATTAGACATCTCATAACAATAAAAATTCTGCCTATACTCTTCTTATGGGTGTACAAACCAACAACAAAATTTCAAATTCTCAAGTTTCCTTATATTTAAATTATGCAATGCACATAACCTCTGTGGTGCCTGTACCCTTTTAGGCCTACCACCTTCTCCTCTCACAGCATGACAACTCTTATTCCTCGGGGTCTGTATTCACTGTTACAAATCAAATATCTCAAAAAAATTAAAAACAAATTTATTATTTTAAGAAAACAAAAATTTACATTGAATTTACTATGGAGCCTGGAAATCTTAATGTCTCACAGCAGCTAACATGACTAAATCCCATGGAACCCCAGGTTTACCTAACCTGTGCCCAAAAATTTAAGCATACCAGGCTTTCCCTGCACTGGTTTTACAGCATCACACACTATTTAGGGCCCCTGATCTGCCATCAGTCCCAAGGAGTTTTCCCACAACCCCTCTACACAAGCGCCTACCGCATTCCTCTCAATTGGCTATCGGTTTTACGGCATTCTTTTGGGATCCGACCATCAAGTTAGGGCTAATCGAACACTAAACCTCCATACTTCCAAACTAATGTAAATCAATTAAATTTTCTCTGTAATTTCTTAAAATCCAAATAAAAATTATTCAAACATGCCCAAGAAACTTTCAAAAAAAAAAATTCATAATCTTATCTTCAAACCCTTAAAATAAAAATAAATAGATTACTCTGTTTTCTCCTTAATAACTGTAAACTGTCAACAAATATCATGTCGTAAATTTTAACTATGCTTACTGACTCTTAATCATAAAATCTCATTTGTCCTAATTAATAAACAACCGATTTCCTTAAAATCTCACTGTATCTCTCACACTCAAACTTCACTGGCTGAATATCTCAATAAATTCAAAAACAATTATCTAAACTCTTAAAGAAACTCCTCCCCAATTATTCAAATTACTTCACCTTATTTTATTTCATTACTTAAAACACCTTACTCAAAAAAAATTAATTAATTATCTAGCTATCTTCCATTATTATTTATTTACCGAACAAAACTTTCTCCTAAATTAATTTAGTAAAATTCAATTTCACATTAGGAAAGTACACTAACTCTCTACAGCAATGTTTCTCATTTCCCTCCTTCCTAACTGAATCCAATCTTACTTAACCTCCATGGAATTTACCTCACAAAATAACCAAAAATTTCACTGTAGTGCCTATCTGCTATAGGCCCACTACACAGGGGGCTCTAACCCCACCAACAAACTTCATTGAAATGGTACCCTATCCCATACAGGATAGCCACTTCGGTACTACCATGGGGAACTCCTGCCCCAAACTACTCACAACTCTCAGGATTCTCCTGACCCTTAATTCCGTAGTCAGCCCATCTCCTATGGTCTGCGCTACAATTCCCTTTCTTCCCAGGGACACAACGCCTCACCTTAGGGTCCCTCGCCCTAATGAAAACATTAATTTTGTCTCTCTGTTCTTTTGGAGTAAATTCCCTCTACACACAAAATCTAGCCTTCCCAGTTTTCTCAATGCTTATCGATTTTATAGTGTACCTCCTTAATAATGTTTACAAATCCCAAAAAAATATTTTTAAAACCGAGGTAGAATTTAACTAACAAAAACATAAACAACTTACAACGAAACACTTCTAGCCTATACATCATACACTTCTTAAAATAAATTACTTACATACTGAAAGTTCCTCTTCTTCTAAAACACACTTAAATTTAAATTTATTTAACCAATAGTCTATTTTCTTATCGCTAAGTTACCGTACAGCTGATCAAAACAAGGTCACGGCCGTCCACGTCTCCGTATGAGCCCGTGACGTCACCGAATTCCATCAGGTGCGCCAACCCTCGCTTGCGGTTCCTCCGTTCTCCGCTAGGTCTCAGCACCTCCCCGTCACGTGTTCACTCTGCCACGTCCACTGACGTGTCGTTCTGAAACAACTCTCAACATTTTTCTAATTAAAACAAAACATCACTATAAATTCTATAACTCTCTTTTACATAAACTCTCGTTTTCTCTTTAATTCCTTTCTAACGTTTATCCTTCCCTCGACTGATTTAATTCGTACGTCTCGTCTCCTACGCGCACGAAAACAAAACAAACTTCTCTTGAAAATAATTCCTATTTACGACAAAAAACTTTATTTTAAATTATAATTCTCTTAACCTACAATCTTAAAATGAACTTCAATTAAATTAAACCACTTGCATTATCTCTAATAAGCATTTAACTTATAACGTATTCTCCTCACGTAATAATCCCCGATATAAATCTACAATAAATTCAACGACTTAAAACAACTTATCACTATAAACTTTATCCTTACAAGTATCCTCAAATAAACATCTGTTACGTCAAAAAAAAAATCTCAAAGACTTCCTCCACTATAGACTAAAATTCCGTAATCCTCTCCTCAAGTAAACTCTTAATAACCTGCTATCAGAAGCTGAAACTAACTTAATAATAAACATAAAAATCTACCTCTCTCTCTCTCCAGAAATAGAACCTATCCGGCGAACTCTACCATTTCTGTCACGATCCACCTTCAGAGGGGGGGGGGCGAGAATCGTAGCTCTTTACATAGAAACAACTCGCTTGGCATCAACTAGTCTTAACTTCATAAAATACTTTACTGTACCTAGGATCATAGGTTCGTCATCCCGTACAGGATGTCTGGTGAGAGCTGAACTAAGGAGATTTTGCAAAATAACATAATACTTAATTAAAATTATTTTATTCTTAAAGTCAAATACTCAACATCATTTTAAAGAACATTTAAATAGCGGGATTACAATTTAAAACAATAATCTCTTTACTTCCTTAACGATTGAACGACCTTACAAGAGAGAGAATGAGAGAACTTCACTAAACACTTCCCTAGTCCTTCCGAATACCTCAAATCATAATTAATACTTAAAATTAAAACAAAGATAAGTCCATACTCACATTTTCCGAAAAGCCTTTCTTGATCGATTACTTAAAACTAACGTAGGGGCCTCTCCTGCCCTTAAAATCCGAACGAACATTACATTTTAAAAAATTATAACTAAACGACTAGTGACAAGGGCCATTGCCTCCGCCCGAAAGCTTGAAGATGACTACATTATGACCTAACTTAAATTAAACGACTCGTGGCCTCTGGCGTCGGCCATAGCTTCCGCCCGAAAGCTTGAATTCCTACATCACGAACGAACTAACAACTCGTGACCACAGGTGAGACGCATAGCCTCCGCCTGAGTGAGCCCCGAGTCACCACTCACTTGCGCTTCAATTCGCGCGCCCTGCCGCGCCTACCATAACAAAAGCTCGTTATTGAAGTCAAATTTACTAAACAACTAACTAGAACATCTGGGAAGACTACCCCCCCTCTACCCCAATGTGCAGGCCACACCGCGCGGCTTGTTACGACAGCGCGCCCCAGTAACTGCGGCCCGTGGCTGCGCCAGCGCGCGGCCAAACAAACAAACAAAATTCTGCAAGCCCGCAGCGCGCCGCGCCGGCCCCGTGCCCCAATTACATGGTCACGCCACTTGCGCTGACGAGTGAACAGAGCAGCCAGCCCAGAGTCCCGTCAGTAAAGTCCCTAAATTTGATTTCAACAACCCTGCTAAATTTCAACCCGCGACAATATGATCACTCATCCGTTAATGTACGTTCCTGAAAACTTAATTTTAAAAACCAATTGTTAAAAAAAAAAATTTCACCATTTAAATACTTATTTTCTTCAAACTCACAAACATATTTCCTAATGTTACTGGGTTTGAATTAGTGATGAGATGCTTCTATATTGGTTTACATTTTGGTCTTCTTCTTTAAATAGCTTCTTGCAGAAAAAATATACCTCGCTTAGCTTGTGTGCATGTGTTTTCAGCTCGTAAAACTGAAAAAAAGCACAGACAAAACTTAAAAGAGCAAAGAAAAACTATTCGGCTCGGCGGTGGTCGGGGGCAGCGTGAACGCAACTTTTCTTCGACGACGGTGCAGCGCCAGCGCGCCGACTCCAGTAGAGTTGCCTTGTTGAGGAGTCGTATTCATACCACCAGCGAAGTAACGAACATTATTTCCAGATTCTCCTACTCTGTGCTCGCCACTTGATCACGTGACGATGACTTCGTGCTGGCGGACGACTTCTGAAACTTGTAGCTTGCACGCGCGGTGCTGGAAGATGATGCGGCAAAGCCCAATTCAAATCTTGGTTACGTCCGAAAAAAAGTCATGGTGGAAAGTTACGGACCTGACACCGTTGCGATAAGAACAATGAATACAAACAAAACAACTTTGGATAACACTGCAACAAACAGAGGAACGTATAACATGGACAGCACAACGGCAGTTCATCAGTGCACATGCGAACGCAACAATGAAATTAAACAAAAATTCTGCCAACACAAAGATGACAACAAATCTGACAAAAGAAACTATTAACGATAGTACACTTCGCCAGAAGTCAACTTCTTCATATTGTGTGAACAGAATTTTATCAACTTGCATTAATTATTTTTGTCCCGTGATGTACGTAAGAATATTGCCCCTATGGTCATGTAACTGTTCACGGTGATTAAATAGTTCGTAATTGTGCTTACAGACATTAAAACCGGTGGAAACATGTGTTTTTGTATTGGCTGGTTAAAATAAACAGCACGGATTACAGAATACGTTACCAGTTGTCTGCAAGTATAACAACCAATCTCGTAATACTGTGTCCCCATTAGGAACAGTTCTTTTAAACATAGCTTGAGACAAAGTTATTTTGGCGTCTTTAGAAGTTCACTGCGATTTCGAAAAATCCATCATTATGTTTCGTTTTGGACGTTTTTGACGTGACAACGTCTAATAAATCGATGAACGCCGGCTGCACGCACTAAAAAGTGTCCCGTAACGCACAATGACCCGTTACGCTGTGTCCTGTTACGCTCATTGTACGCTTGCGCCGCATCTAGCTCTCTTCCACTCGATTGGAACAACCATCGATTTGACTTTTTCGAGGCACATTAAACTTGAAACACTCCCATTCGTTTCCTACTTTTCCTATCATCGTCCTATCCTTAACAGAATAACACAGATTGGAAGAAGTTAAAAAGCAAACATGTATAAAAGTTATAGTTAAAATAATCTCTTCGTTAAAGTAATAAACATATTTGAATTCATGAGTTCAAATAAAAGTAAATTTATCAGTTAAATTGTATATTTCATTTCACGCCTTCTTTGTACCCATACAAAATAGTGATAATTCAATAAAAATGATTCAATTTTATTCATAAAAGTATGCAATCATATCATCAATGTTTTGTTATGACGTCACGTTAAACTATCGTCCGTAAACCGACTTTACAGACAACCAATTTTTTTTTAAGAACTTTCGCAACGACTAAGTTTGACTTGATGTTCCGAGCAGCAGGAATGAAATTGTTAAGCCTACATCTGGCTCTGCGTGCGAGCTGGTTCCGCACTGCTGCTGTTGGACAACTTCAGGCTCGTCATCGAGGTTAACACTGACGCAAGATTGGTCAGTCTGTGTCTCCAGCAGGTCTTCTTGTGTCAAGTTAAACGGGGTCGGTGACGAAGTCGATGGTCTCGGCGAGTAACACTGACACTCAAGAGGATGGGGTTAAACTAGTCGAAGTAAAAAAAAAATATGTTCCTATTTTTGGCACTTTGTTAAGCAGCTCAAGTTCGTCAATCTGGTTTTTAGCAGCGCGTTTTTTATATTCAGCACCACTTAACTTTTAACTTATTATAACAGACCCAGAAACACTAAGAATTATAACGAAAATACAAAAAAAAAAAGCAGACACGCCCCACGCGTCTCAACTAGAACTGAGGAACAGAATTCAAAGAAGAGAGACTGAGACAGAGATGTTTTGTGTTACCCCCTCCACTGCGACATTCTCACAGCTGCCCACCCTGTCATTCCCCTCCTTTCCCGCTCGTCTGGCTTACCCCCTCCACCCCCCACTCGGCAACCTGCAATCGGTCATGTGTTCTCTTGCGACGAGTGCGGGGAGATTACACGCCTTTATGCTGCGCTTTAAATTATAGTATTTTAAGTAGCTTGGCTTCTGGGTTGTAGCCGTGTCCTTGTGTAATAATTCACCGACGTTTCGGTTCGACCTTACTAATGCTCCCTGATGATGGCGACTGCGATGTCTACCGAAACGTCGGTGAATTATTCGCCAAGGACACGGCTACAACCCAGAAGCCAAGCTAATTCAGACAATGGCCGTGAAAGCCTGCGAACATTATTAATATTATTTTACTTTTTTAAAAAAAATCAAAACTTTACTGCACGTTAAACTTATTTTTCCTGTCCCTCTTTTTACGTCCTATTTTGATCACAACTCAAATTCTCCCGCTCCTCGAAAACTGGCGCTCTGGGCAAATGCCCAGTTTGCCCATTTGTAAATTAGGGCCTGTCGGTTACCTATAGTTTTTACAATGGCATGTATATTGGTAAAATGAGAAATACAAGTACCTTTAAAAATAACGAGAAAATAAAGTATTTAGGTAGGTCCTCTGACGTCATGATGATTTTTTTCATTTTCCAGTCATCAATAATAGTTAAAGACTATTAATATAAGTTAACACTGTACCTTTGTTTATGGCAGGCGATGGGCTATGCAGGTGGATAATTACACAGCAGAAAGATCAAAGTAGAGTATACCCGATTATTCTTATGACAAATATTACTATACAAAGTTTTTTAAAACACAATAATGCTCTTAAAATGGTTTGTCGAGTTCAACTTGATCAATTGAAATCACTCGCCTCGCCAAAGCTAGGACAAAATAACCAATAACCATTAAGTATTGTAACCAAATAAAAGTTACCATTTATTAGCGAAAATGACTATTTTGTATACAATCTGCTATTATAAAATTACTATCGCAAAGTATAACAGGAATCCGTAAAAAAAAAAAAAGTTTAACTCTGCATTATTTACAACGAACATACAAAATCTGACTAGACGTCCATTATCATTGTCCAACTGACTACATAAATATAAAATAAACCATTGACTTCATTTGAAAAAAAAAAGCTATTCTTTAGCCATTTAAGAAAATTTATTTACAATGTCCAAATGCTCAGTAATTATTTCTGTAGCTCCCCGCTGATAATTGAGGGCGAATATGTAGACTTGACAGGCCTTGCTGCTTGTAGGAAGTGCTGGTCGCTCCCTCCCCCTTGGATCAGCTACTGCCTTGAGTAGCCAGGTCGGGTCATGGGGGTAGCAGCTCGCTCAGCCAGGGATCGCATCTCTTCTTGATGCTTCATAGCGACTGTGGCTGCTCGCTCCCGACTCGCTGCCTCCCCCTTGGATCAGCTACTGCCTTGAGTAGCCAGGTCGGGTCATGGGGGTAGCGGCTCGCTCAGCCAGGGATCGCATCTCTTCTTGATGCTTCATAGCGACTGTGGCTGCTCGCTCCCGACTCGCTGCCTCCCCCTTGGATCAGCTACTGCCTTGAGTAGCCAGGTCGGGTCATGGGGGTAGCAGCTCGCTCAGCCAGGGATCGCATCTCTTCTTGATGCTTCATAGCGACTGTGGCTGCTCGCTCCCGACTCGCTGCCTCCCCCTTGGATCAGCTACTGCCTTGAGTAGCCAGGTCGGGTCATGGGGGTAGCGGCTCGCTCAGCCAGGGATCGCATCTCTTCTTGATGCTTCATAGCGACTGTGGCTGCTCGCTCCCGACTCGCTGCCTCCCCCTTGGATCAGCTACTGCCTTGAGTAGCCAGGTCGGGTCATGGGGGTAGCGGCTCGCTCAGCCAGGGATCGCATCTCTTCTTGATGCTTCATAGCGACTGTGGCTGCTCGCTCCCGACTCGCTGCCTCCCCCTTGGATCAGCTACTGCCTTGAGTAGCCAGGTCGGGTCATGGGGGTAGCGGCTCGCTCAGCCAGGGATCGCATCTCCTCTTGATGCTTCATAGCGACTGTGGCTGCTCGCTCCCGACTCGCTTCCTTCCCCTTGGATCAGCTACTGCCTTGAGTAGCCAGGTCGGTTCATGGGGGTAGCGGCTCGCTCAGCCAGGGATCGCATCTCTTCTTGATGCTTCATAGCGACTGTGGCTGCTCGCTCCCGACTCGCTGCCTCCCCCTTGGATCAGCTACTGCCTTGAGTAGCCAGGTCGGGTCATGGGGGTAGCGGCTCGCTCAGCCAGGGATCGCATCTCTTCTTGATGCTTCATAGCGACTGTGGCTGCTCGCTCCCGACTCGCTGCCTCCCCCTTGGATCAGCTACTGCCTTGAGTAGCCAGGTCGGGTCATGGGGGTAGCGGCTCGCTCAGCCAGGGATCGCATCTCCTCTTGATGCTTCATAGCGACTGTGGCTGCTCGCTCCCGACTCGCTTCCTTCCCCTTGGATCAGCTACTGCCTTGAGTAGCCAGGTCGGGTCATGGGGGTAGCGGCTCGCTCAGCCAGGGATCGCGTCTCTTCTTGATGCTTCATAGCGACTGCGGCTGCTTCTCCCAGCACACACACTCGCCAGGTGACTCGCCTGCAGTGCCACGGGCTCCTCCCAACTCGCCAACTGGCTGGGATGTTCTGGTCGCCTCCCCGATCAGTACTCGCTGGGCGAGTGTGGACTCGCCACTCGAGCTGCCAGTCCTCCTCCTCCTCGGTGTTCCATTACTCGCTGCTGGGACTGCTGACTGGAGACAAGACCTACCAAGCGGGGGCCGCTCTTCAAACTCGCTCCTTGAACAATATCTTGGGCCGGGTCGTCTCACGGGTTTCAACAGCAACTTGCTTACTCGTCGAGCCAATGGGCAGCTTCTGCCACTAGCTCGTAGTGGACTCCAACCCGCGACCCACCGCAGCATCTCGCAGTTTGATTTCTCAGACAAATCATCCACCAGTCGCATCCCGACGTCATGTTTCATATTCGTCGCCGACTCGCTGGGCTCCGACCGATGGTTTCCTACTACTTTCTTCGATCAGCCAGGGTGTGTGCTGGACTGGTGACTGTCGTACTGTCACAGAACAAGGAGGTAAATAAAGAAGTGCGACTCCTACAGTGGAAACTGAAACCATGTTTCACGCGACATGTGTCGCTATCTGTTGGGCGGGCCCATAACTACCAGCAAATAAAAAATCGGAATAGAGATTCTCATACAAAGTTTTTTTTGTTATATTAAGTTATCTCCTTGGCGGCGCATAACTAATTTAATCGATGCGAAAATACTTAATGATGTTTTGTAATAAACCGTCATATAATCAATAAAGGAGTAGGAGGTGCAAAAACTCATTGTATTACACTTCAAAATTAGTGGCTACTTAAATAGAGTGAATTTTCACTGGTTTGTTTTCCTGATAATAGCTTATACATTACTTCTACTAATAAATTAATGCAGTTATGTCAGCAATATATTATGAAAGCTACTATCTAGCGGACGGGCCCATAACTACTTCAAAAAACTAGGTCTCAGTCTCGGTAAAGAGTTTCTCCCCCATGCGTACTGTGTTCACTCTTCCGCCTCCACCTCGGGGTGTTGTACACCCCACAGGCGCCATCTTTCCATTTGTTCTGGAATGTCGTATACACTTCCACAAGATACTAGGTCTAACACGTTTTTACGCAGTTCACTGACCTTCGTCACCCGTTAAGTTTCACTGACTACCAGTCTGTTCGCCCGGTTATTGGGGCGGAATGAAAAACTTACGGGCGTATTTGTTCTGTCACAAATATTTTTAACAGATATTTACAAAGTGTTATATAATGATTGTAAAAAGTTGAGCAAATGTTTGCAATTATTTTCACGTACTCGACCTTTTACAGCAATTATATCACACTTAGTAACTATCTGTTGAAAACTTTGTTACAGAACAACAAATGCAAGTTATGTATAGCAGATTTACAAAAAATCCCCTAAATAATGAAAATTACGAGAAAATGATAATATCAACATGGCGTATTAGACCCCACCTTGATGATACTGACAAAAAACAAAAATACGGTAGGCCGTCAAACAATTTTCGAATTTTGAGCATGAGTATTTTCGAAGTTTGTTCGGAGGCCAGAAATTATTTTGTCTAAAGCTGTCTGGTAACGAGTTTGCTGTCAAGATAATTTTAATTTATAAAGTTCTAAAACATCGCGTTTGGGGTTTGAATTAAATGATACTGGACCTTTAATGTAAAATTTTAAAATCTTTGAAGTTACCTAAGTGTTTTACGATTGTATCAACAATGATTATTAAGTGCATGATGCTTCTCCTTGTAAGTGACACTTGATCAGGACTAGTATTATGCGTTGCGATGAGTTTTATGAAAACACGCTTAGTCGGGAGCTGCCATTAGCAAACAAATCGATGTCAAATCTGTCAATCAGTCAATCAGTCACATACGGCACATTATGTTTCACATAAATATTACAGGAAAGTAGGGATACCACTCACAAACATTGCATTATTTCAAAAAAAGAGTCTAAAATATATGTGATTTATGATTTACTATTGCAAATAGACAGCAGTGCGATACAAACTTAAAGAAATATAAAATTAATGTAACCTATTCTGATTGTAGGATGTTCAAGACTTAAAAGAGATTTTACAAAAAAAAATTGGTTGTCTGTAAAGTAAGTTTACTGAAGATAGTTAAGCGTGACGTCATAACAAAACATTGATGAAATTATTGCATACTTTTTATGAATAAAATTGAATCATTTTTATTGAATCACTATTTTGTATGGATACAAAGAAGAAGTGAAATGAAATCTACAATTTAATTGATAAATTTACTTTTATTTGCACTCATTAATTCAAATATGTTTATTACTTTAACGAAGAGATTGTTTTAACTATAAATTTTATACACGTTTGCTATTTAACTTCTTCCAATCTGTGTTATTCTGTTGAAGATAGGCCGATGATAGGAAAAGTAGGAAACGAATGGGAGTGTTTCAAGTTTAATGTGTGCCACGAAAAAGTCAAATCGATGGTTGTTCCAATCGAGTGGAAGAGAGATAGATGTAGCGCAAGCGTACAATGAGCGTAACGGGACACTTTTTCGTGCGTGCAGCCGGCGTTCATCGATTTATTAGACGTTGTCACGTCAAAAATATTAATTTGCAATACATTGTAAGTTAGGATGACTGTTAAAGTGAACGGATGGTTGAAGACGTGTCTGGAACATGCTGACAGCACAGAGCACAGAGGTGACCAGGCGGAGGTGTGTTGCAGGAGCGGTGGAGCTGCTGGAGTCGCCACGTGCGAGTGGCTGAGGAGCACAACGTGTCTGGAACAGGCTGACAGCACTGAGCACAGAGGTGACCAGGCGGAGGTGTGTTGCAGGAGCGGTGGAGCTGATGGAGTCGCCACGTGCTTGTGGCTGAGGAGCACGGCGTGTCTGGAACAAGCTGACAGCACTGAGCACAGAGGTGACCAGGCGGAGGTGTGTTGCAGGAGCGGTGGAGCTGATGGAGTCGCCACGTGCTTGTGGCTGAGGAGCACGACGTGTCTGGAACAAGCTGTCAGCACTGAGACCAGAGGTGACCAGGCGGAGGTGTGTTGCAGGAGCGGTGGAGCTGCTGGAGTCGCCACGTGCTTGTGGCTGAGGAGCACGACGTATCTGGAACAAGCTGACAGCACTGAGCACAGAGGTGACCAGGCGGAGGTGTGTTGCAGGAGCGGTGGAGCTGCTGGAGTCGCCACGTGCTTGTGGCTGAGGAGCACAACGTGTCTGGAACAGGCTGACAGCACTGAGCACAGAGGTGACCAGGCGGAGGTGTGTTGCAGGAGCGGTGGAGCTGATGGAGTCGCCACGTGCTTGTGGCTGAGGAGCACGGCGTGTCTGGAACATGCTGACAGCACTGAGCACAGAGGTGACCAGGCGGAGGTGTGTTGCAGGAGCGGTGGAGCTGCTAGAGTCGCCACGTGCTTGTGGCTGAGGAGCACAACGTGTCTGGAACAGGCTGACAGCACTGAGCACAGAGGTGACCAGGCGGAGGTGTGTTGCAGGAGCGGTGGAGCTGCTGGAGTCGCCACGTGCTTGTGGCTGAGGAGCACAACGTGTCTGGAACAGGCTGACAGCACTGAGCACAGAGGTGACCAGGCGGAGGTGTGTTGCAGGAGCGGTGGAGCTGCTAGAGTCGCCACGTGCTTGTGGCTGAGGAGCACGGCGTGTCTGGAACATGCTGACAGCACTGAGCACAGAGGTGACCAGGCGGAGGTGTGTTGCAGGAGCGGTGGAGCTGCTAGAGTCGCCACGTGCTTGTGGCTGAGGAGCACGGCGTGTCTGGAACATGCTGACAGCACTGAGCACAGAGGTGACCAGGCGGAGGTGTGTTGCAGGAGCGGTGGAGCTGCTGGAGTCGCCACGTGCTTGTGGCTGAGGAGCACAACGTGTCTGGAACAGGCTGACAGCACTGAGCACAGAGGTGACCAGGCGGAGGTGTGTTGCAGGAGCGGTGGAGCTGATGGAGTCGCCACGTGCTTGTGGCTGAGGAGCACGGCGTGTCTGGAACATGCTGACAGCACTGAGCACAGAGGTGACCAGGCGGAGGTGTGTTGCAGGAGCGGTGGAGCTGCTAGAGTCGCCACGTGCTTGTGGCTGAGGAGCACGGCGTGTCTGGAACAGGCTGACAGCACTGAGCACAGAGGTGACCAGGCGGAGGTGTGTTGCAGGAGCGGTGGAGCTGCTAGAGTCGCTACGTGCTTGTGGCTGAGGAGCATGGCGTGTCTGGAACAGGCTGACAGCACTGAGCACAGAGGTGACCAGGCGGAGGTGTGTTGCAGGAGCGGTGGAGCTGATGGAGTCGTCACGTGCTTGTGGCTGAGGAGCACGGCGTGTCTGGAACATGCTGACAGCACTGAGCACAGAGGTGACCAGGCGGAGGTGTGTTGCAGGAGCGGTGGAGCTGCTAGAGTCGCCACGTGCTTGTGGCTGAGGAGCACGGCGTGTCTGGAACAGGCTGACAGCACTGAGCACAGAGGTGACCAGGCGGAGGTGTGTTGCAGGAGCGGTGGAGCTGCTAGAGTCGCCACGTGCTTGTGGCTGAGGAGCACGGCGTGTCTGGAACATGCTGACAGCACTGAGCACAGAGGTGACCAGGCGGAGGTGTGTTGCAGGAGCGGTGGAGCTGCTGGAGTCGCCACGTGCTTGTGGCTGAGGAGCACGACGTGTCTGGAACAAGCTGACAGCACTGAGCACAGAGGTGACCAGGCGGAGGTGTGTTGCAGGAGCGGTGGAGCTGCTGGAGTCGCCACGTGCTTGTGGCTGAGGAGCACGGCGTGTCTGGAACAGGCTGACAGCACTGAGCACAGAGGTGACCAGGCGGAGGTGTGTTGCAGGAGCGGTGGAGCTGCTAGAGTCGCCACGTGCTTGTGGCTGAGGAGCACGGCGTGTCTGGAACATGCTGACAGCACTGAGCACAGAGGTGACCAGGCGGAGGTGTGTTGCAGGAGCGGTGGAGTTGCTGGAGTCGCCACGTGCTTGTGGCTGAGGAGCACGGCGTGTCTGGAACAAGCTGACAGCACTGAGCACAGAGGTGACCAGGCGGAGGTGTGTTGCAGGAGCGGTGGAGCTGCTGGAGTCGCCACGTGCTTGTGGCTGAGGAGCACGGCGTGTCTGGAACAAGCTGACAGCACTGAGCACAGAGGTGACCAGGCGGAGGTGTGTTGCAGGAGCGGTGGAGCTGCTGGAGTCGCCACGTGCTTGTGGCTGAGGAGCACGGCGTGTCTGGAACAGGCTGACAGCACTGAGCACAGAGGTGACCAGGCGGAGGTGTGTTGCAGGAGCGGTGGAGCTGCTGGAGTCGCCACGTGCTTGTGGCTGAGGAGCACGGCGTGTCTGGAACAAGCTGACAGCACTGAGCACAGAGGTGACCAGGCGGAGGTGTGTTGCAGGAGCGGTGGAGCTGCTGGAGTCGCCACGTGCTTGTGGCTGAGGAGCACGGCGTGTCTGGAACAAGCTGACAGCACTGAGCACAGTGGTGACCAGGCGGAGGTGTGTTGCAGGAGCGGTGGAGCTGCTAGAGTCGACACGTGCTTGTGGCTGAGGAGCACGGCGTGTCTGGAACAGGCTGACAGCACTGAGCACAGAGGTGACCAGGCGGAGGTGTGTTGCAGGAGCGGTGGAGCTGCTGGAGTCGCCACGTGCTTGTGGCTGAGGAGCACGGCGTGTCTGGAACATGCTGACAGCACTGCAGCTGGGTGACCAGGCGGAGGTGTGTTGCAGGAGCGGTGGAGCTGCTGGAGTCGCCACGTGCTTGTGGCTGAGGAGCACGGCGTGTCTGGAACAAGCTGACAGCACTGAGCACAGAGGTGACCAGGAGGAGGTGTGTTGCAGGAGCGGTGGAGCTGCTGGAGTCGCCACGTGCTTGTGGCTGAGGAGCACGGCGTGTCTGGAACATGCTGACAGCACTGCAGCTGGGTGACCAGGCGGAGGTGTGTTGCAGGAGCGGTGTAGCTGATGGAGTCGCCACGTGCTTGTGGCTGAGGAGCACGACGTGTCTGGAACAAGCTGACAGCACTGAGCACAGAGGTGACCAGGCGGAGGTGTGTTGCAGGAGCGGTGGAGCTGCTGGAGTCGCCACGTGCTTGTGGCTGAGGAGCACGACGTGTCTGGAACAGGCTGACAGCACTGAGCACAGAGGTGACCAGGCGGAGGTGTGTTGCAGGAGCGGTGGAGCTGCTGGAGTCGCCACGTGCTTGTGGCTGAGGAGCACGACGTGTCTGGAACAAGCTGACAGCACTGAGACCAGAGGTGACCAGGCGGAGGTGTGTTGCAGGAGCGGTGGAGCTGCTGGAGTCGCCACGTGCTTGTAGCTGAGGAGCACGACGTGTCTGGAACAGGCTGACAGCACTGAGCACAGAGGTGACCAGGCGGAGGTGTGTTGCAGGAGCGGTGGAGCTGCTGGAGTCGCCACGTGCTTGTGGCTGAGGAGCACGACGTGTCTGGAACAAGCTGACAGCACTGAGACCAGAGGTGACCAGGCGGAGGTGTGTTGCAGGAGCGGTGGAGCTGCTGGAGTCGCCACGTGCTTGTGGCTGAGGAGCACGGCGTGTCTGGAACATGCTGACAGCACTGCAGCTGGGTGACCAGGCAAAGGTGTGTTGCAGGAGCGGTGTAGCTGATGGAGTCGCCACGTGCTTGTGGCTGAGGAGCACGACGTGTCTGGAACAAGCTGACAGCACTGAGCACAGAGGTGACCAGGCGGAGGTGTGTTGCAGGAGCGGTGGAGCTGATGGAGTCGCCACGTGCTTGTGGCTGAGGAGCACGGCGTGTCTGGAACAGGCTGACAGCACTGAGCACAGAGGTGACCAGGCGGAGGTGTGTTGCAGGAGCGGTGGAGCTGCTGGAGTCGCCACGTGCTTGTGGCTGAGGAGCACGGCGTGTCTGGAACATGCTGACAGCACTGCAGCTGGGTGACCAGGCAAAGGTGTGTTGCAGGAGCGGTGGAGCTGCTGGAGTCGCCACGTGCTTGTGGCTGAGGAGCACGGCGTGTCTGGAACATGCTGACAGCACTGCAGCTGGGTGACCAGGCGGAGGTGTATTGCAGGAGCGGTGGAGCTGCTGGAGTCGCCACGTGCTTGTGGCTGAGGAGCACGGCGTGTCTGGAACAGGCTGACAGCACTGAGCACAGAGGTGACCAGGCGGAGGTGTGTTGCAGGAGCGGTGGAGCTGCTGGAGTCGCCACGTGCTTGTGGCTGAGGAGCACGGCGTGTCTGGAACATGCTGACAGCACTGCAGCTGGGTGACCAGGCGGAGGTGTATTGCAGGAGCGGTGGAGCTGCTGGAGTCGCCACGTGCTTGTGGCTGAGGAGCACGGCGTGTCTGGAACAGGCTGACAGCACTGAGCACAGAGGTGACCAGGCGGAGGTGTGTTGCAGGAGCGGTGGAGCTGATGGAGTCGCCACGTGCTTGTGGCTGAGGAGCACGACGTGTCTGGAACAAGCTGACAGCACTGAGACCAGAGGTGACCAGGCGGAAGTGTGTTGCAGGAGCGGTGGAGCTGCTGGAGTCGCCACGTGCTTGTGGCTGAGGAGCACGGCGTGTCTGGAACATGCTGACAGCACTGCAGCTGGGTGACCAGGCGGAGGTGTATTGCAGGAGCGGTGGAGCTGCTGGAGTCGCCACGTGCTTGTGGCTGAGGAGCACGGCGTGTCTGGAACAGGCTGACAGCACTGAGCACAGAGGTGACCAGGCGGAGGTGTGTTGCAGGAGCGGTGGAGCTGCTGGAGTCGCCACGTGCTTGTGGCTGAGGAGCACAACGTGTCTGGAACAGGCTGACAGCACTGAGCACAGAGGTGACCAGGCGGAGGTGTGTTGCAGGAGCGGTGGAGCTGCTGGAGTCGCCACGTGCTTGTGGCTGAGGAGTACGGCGTGTCTGGAACATGCTGACAGCACTGCAGCTGGGTGACCAGGCGGAGGTGTATTGCAGGAGCGGTGGAGCTGCTGGAGTCGCCACGTGCTTGTGGCTGAGGAGCACGGCGTGTCTGGAACAGGCTGACAGCACTGAGCACAGAGGTGACCAGGAGGAGGTGTGTTGCAGGAGCGGTGGAGCCTGCACAGCCGCTACGTGCTTGTGGCTGAGGAGCACGGCGTGTCTGGAACACGCTGACAGCCACTGAGCACAGAGGTGACCAGGCGGAGGTGTATTGCAGGAGCGGTGGAGCTGCTGGAGTCGCCACGTGCTTGTGGCTGAGGAGCACGGCGTGTCTGGAACAGGCTGACAGCACTGAGCACAGAGGTGACCAGGAGGAGGTGTGTTGCAGGAGCGGTGGAGCTGCTGGAGTCGCCACGTGCTTGTGGCTGAGGAGCACGGCGTGTCTGGAACAGGCTGACAGCACTGAGCACAGAGGTGACCAGGCGGAGGTGTGTTGCAGGAGCCGTGGAGCCTGCACAGCCGCTACGTGCTTGTGGCTGAGGAGCATGGCGTGTCTGGAACACGCTGACAGCACTGAGCACAGAGGTGACCAGGAGGAGGTGTGTTGCAGGAGCGGTGGAGCCTGCACAGCCGCTACGTGCTTGTGGCTGAGGCGCACGGCGTGTCTGGAACAGGCTGACAGCACTGAGCACAGAGGTGACCAGGAGGAGGTGTGTTGCAGGAGCATTGGAGCCTGCACAGCCGCTACGTGCTTGTGGCTGAGGAGCACGGCGTGTCTGGAACACGCTGACAGCACTGAGCACAGAGGTGACCAGGAGGAGGTGTGTTGCAGGAGCCGTGGAGCCTGCACAGCCGCCACGTGCTTGTGGCTGAGGAGCACGGCGTGTCTGGAACAGGCTGACAGCACTGAGCACAGAGGTGACCAGGAGGAGGTGTGTTGCAGGAGCGGTGGAGCCTGCACAGCCGCTACGTGCTTGTGGCTGAGGAGCACAACGTGTCTGGAACACGCTGACAGCACTGAGCACAGAGGTGACCAGGAGGAGGTGTGTTGCAGGAGCGGTGGAGCCTGCACAGCCGCTACGTGCTTGTGGCTGAGGCGCACGGCGTGTCTGGAACACGCTGACAGCACTGAGCACAGAGGTGACCAGGCGGAGGTGTGTTTCAGGAGCGGTGGAGCGGCTAGAGCCGCCACGTGCTTGTGGCTGAGGAGCACGGCGTATCTGGAACACGCTGACAGCACTGAGCACAGAGGTGACCAGGCGGAGGTGTGTTGCAGGAGCCGTGGAGCCTGCACAGCCGCTACGTGCTTGTGGCTGAGGAGCACGGCGTGTCTGGAACACGCTGACAGCACTGAGCACAGAGGTGACCAGGAGGAGGTGTGTTGCAGGAGCGGTGGAGCCTGCACAGCCGCCACGTGCTTGTGGCTGAGGAGCACGGCGTGTCTGGAACACGCTGACAGCACTGAGCACAGAGGTGACCAGGCGGAGGTGTGTTGCAGGAGCGGTGGAGCCTGCACAGCTGCTACGTGCTTGTGGCTGAGGAGCACGGCGTGTCTGGAACACGCTGACAGCACTGAGCACAGAGGTGACCAGGCGGAGGTGTGTTGCAGGAGCGGCGGAGCCTGCACAGCCGCTACGTGCTTGTGGCTGAGGCGCACGGCGTGTCTGGAACAGGCTGACAGCACTGAGCACAGAGGTGACCAGGAGGAGGTGTGTTGCAGGAGCGGTGGAGCCTGCACAGCCGCTACGTGCTTGTGGCTGAGGCGCACGGCGTGTCTGGAACAGGCTGACAGCACTGAGCACAGAGGTGACCAGGAGGAGGTGTGTTGCAGGAGCATTGGAGCCTGCACAGCCGCTACGTGCTTGTGGCTGAGGAGCACGGCGTGTCTGGAACACGCTGACAGCACTGAGCACAGAGGTGACCAGGAGGAGGTGTGTTGCAGGAGCCGTGGAGCCTGCACAGCCGCCACGTGCTTGTGGCTGAGGAGCACGGCGTGTCTGGAACAGGCTGACAGCACTGAGCACAGAGGTGACCAGGAGGAGGTGTGTTGCAGGAGCGGTGGAGCCTGCACAGCCGCTACGTGCTTGTGGCTGAGGAGCACAACGTGTCTGGAACACGCTGACAGCACTGAGCACAGAGGTGACCAGGAGGAGGTGTGTTGCAGGAGCGGTGGAGCCTGCACAGCCGCTACGTGCTTGTGGCTGAGGCGCACGGCGTGTCTGGAACACGCTGACAGCACTGAGCACAGAGGTGACCAGGCGGAGGTGTGTTTCAGGAGCGGTGGAGCGGCTAGAGCCGCCACGTGCTTGTGGCTGAGGAGCACGGCGTATCTGGAACACGCTGACAGCACTGAGCACAGAGGTGACCAGGCGGAGGTGTGTTGCAGGAGCCGTGGAGCCTGCACAGCCGCTACGTGCTTGTGGCTGAGGAGCACGGCGTGTCTGGAACACGCTGACAGCACTGAGCACAGAGGTGACCAGGAGGAGGTGTGTTGCAGGAGCGGTGGAGCCTGCACAGCCGCCACGTGCTTGTGGCTGAGGAGCACGGCGTGTCTGGAACACGCTGACAGCACTGAGCACAGAGGTGACCAGGCGGAGGTGTGTTGCAGGAGCGGTGGAGCCTGCACAGCTGCTACGTGCTTGTGGCTGAGGAGCACGGCGTGTCTGGAACACGCTGACAGCACTGAGCACAGAGGTGACCAGGCGGAGGTGTGTTGCAGGAGCGGCGGAGCCTGCACAGCCGCTGCGCGCGGGCGCCTCCTTGTGGCTGTACTACCGCCTGGACGGCGTGCTGCCGAGGGGGGCGGAGGTCGACCAGGCGGTGCTGAGGGCGCTGGTGTCGACCACCGGGTGTCGCGCCGCCCACGTGGGCGCCTACCAACTGCTGGGCCGCGAGGAGAGACGCCTGCTGGAGCGGCGGCCCGTGTCCTGGGCGCCCACCTGGACGGAGCTGGACGTGACTGCGGCGGTGCGCGCCTGGGCCCGCAGCAACGCCTCGAACCTGGGGCTGGAGCTGGCGGGCGAGCGCTGCGGGGTGGTTGTAGCGGCCCCGGGTATCGTGCTGAACGTGCTGGCCGGAGACCCTCTCCGCGCCACCCGGGTGTCGCGCTCCGCCGCTCCCCCGGGTGCGGCCCAGCGCGGCGGCTGCCGCAAGGACCAGCGCTGCTGCCGCCACTCCATGGAGGTGGTGTTCAAGGAGCTCAAGGGCTTCGACTTCATCGTGCAGCCCAAGAAGTTCGACGCCGGCTTCTGCAAGGGCCGGTGCCCGCCGAGCTTCAACCCGGCGCACCACCACGCGCTCATACAGTCGCTCATCTGGAAGAAGAACCGGCAGCGCGCGCCCAAGCTGTGCTGCGCCCCTTACGAATTGTCCGACCTCGAAATCCTGCATCGCGACGAGCACGACGGCTCCAAGCTCAAAGTGACCAAATGGGAAGGGATGAGTGTCATCGATTGCAAGTGCTCTTAAATCTCCTTTCGGCTAGTCTTGCTCCGACTGATGTGTTTGCCAAATGAACGCTGCCGCGCCGCCTGTGTGCGGCGGATAGTTTTTGAAACATGCGTTAACTATTTCTTCGATTCCTCCAAAGATTTAGATGATTAATGTACAGTATTTAATCCAAAGTTTAGTTGAGCGAGCGTGGTGAATTTTTTTTTTTTAACGATGACGACGAACTGTCGATTAAAATTACGGGTTCAGTGGAAATTATTCAATGGAATTTAAGGTGTTAGAAATAGTGCTTATTTAGAGAAAGCTCTGTGCATTAACTTTGCGGTTTCTAAAGACTTGCCACAGAGTTCACCTTACTAAGCGACACTACGTGTTCTAGCAATAACCTGACTGTGATATTACTGTTTGTCTAAAGTTGATTGTAGTTCAATTGTAGAGGTGTAGTATTTATGTCATAGCATTCGCTTAAACGTTATTTATAATATGTTTAAATAAAGTGAATTTTATTTGTCGATAGTAATAACGATTCTGCGAAAAATTGTGTTTTTCAAAATCGAATAGTAAGCTTTCGAATTTAAGCTTCATAGAATAAATTTGGAGCAAGCAGATATATCCTACAAGTTTAGATATACACAATTTGAACAATTTTAGTGTTATTTATCCTAATATTTTGACTGATTGCAAGTAATTTTTTATGAGAAATCTGGAATGTGTAAAATTGTTCAGTCAAGTAAATAAACATTAAATAAAGTATAGTATATTCAAAACATTTTCGGTTACGCTTATGAAATTTTATGAAATTTATATTTGAAATTTAATTTGCATCTTAAATTTAAAAAATGTTAATATCAGAACAAATTACTATTTATGCTCACAAATATTAGATGTTATTTGAACATTATTCAGGGAAATAAGCTGTTTGTCCTAATTGTAGTGACGACGTTGTTGACTGCTTTAATAATGAAACAAGTATAAAGTATTATTTTAAAAAATGTATTTGAATCTGTTTGTTTAACTTCTGAAAATGTTAATTGAAAAATTATGTAGTTATATGTAAAAAAAAAAACTTTTCATCAACTAGATATTCTCTGAGTAAGAGAAGTGTTTTTTCCTCATGTCTTTCGTACACATGTGCTTTTTGCATATATGTATTGTATTGAACCATACGAAATTAGAAATGGACAAATGAAAAAAGAAATGCTAATGTACCCGCATAGTAATAAGTATGCCAAAAATAAGGCCCATGTTTAATATTAAATTCATCGTCGTAGTTTATAAATAAATAAAGCCTATAGACATGATTTTAGCTTGGAATATATATATTTAGCTGTTAAACGTATTACGATACTAAAAACAAATCTCTTCAAGGCCGTCCGAATATTTTTATCGATGAATTTCTAGCTTTTCGGTGTACACTTTTTGGCTACAAATTTTTGTAACAGTTTACAAATAAAATTAAATACAGTTATTATTTTACCTTCATTTTATATCCTATTTAGCATGTAAAAAGAATCGTTAGATATGTTTGAATCTTGTGAATCGAGTTAAAAAAAAAATACGGTTTCATTTACATTTGCAGAGAGGTAAGTTTTTAAAGTTGCAGCATAGCGCCTGAAAGCTCTAGCGCTCCGAGTTCTGTTAAAGAAGTAGGAATGCAGCGATACCAGGTCACAAGGCCAGCGTGATAACCATGGGCTTCGGGAAAGTTCTTCTTCTTCAAAGAAATGTTTCGGATCTTAGTTCTAACGTAGTTTATTTGAATGGCTAAATTCCAACGCTTTTAGATGTGACAAGAGGTAACAAAGTTTCACGACGCAAGAATGGTTCCCCATTGAAAATAAATACCTGTCTCACAAATAAAACGTTGTGACTTTTAAGATATTATTAAAAACGCTGGCTTAGTACTAAAAAAAATTATTAGCTTTATTTACAAATTTAAATGTGTTTTATTTACCTCATTTTAAATTATCAAAAACATTTAAAATTTGTAATAAAACGATTAAAATGTTTTGTGTTGACTGAAATATAGCTATTCCGTAAGTTTATAGTAGTAACTTTTGTATTTAAGTATAGTTCGTATAGTTTGTTAAGCCAACAAAGCCAGAACTGACGTATTGGCTTTTGATATTAACTGTGTATTGTATATAACAGTGAATGTTATTTTATATATTTTTAATGTTGTGTATTAGGTATTGAATAATTTTTTGAGCAAGTTGTTTATTTATTGAAATAAATTATTATGTCTTAAATTTATGTCATGTCTTTATTTTCTCTTGGCTTCCCTCGCTATATTAATACTTGGATATGAATTTTATGCAATATTCGTAAACTGCCTACAGTATCTGCCTAGGTTGTACGTCTATCTACTTTAAGACCGAAGGCGTTCATTATGTTTATTATTTATACTTGCCCCACATGTTTGTTTGCAACATATTCTACCGTGTTGACTCATATAAATTTGCAGTGGTTTTCGTTTTCGTAACAAAACAAAAAAAAAAGTTTTGGTTTGTCAGTGATTATTACGTTTCTCAGTATTATTTTCCTGTGGTAAATTAATCCATTCCCGGTTCTTTTTTGATGACTGAGAGGATCATAAAAGGGCATCTAATCATTGCTATTTTCTGTAAAAAAAATACTAATGTCCATGCACTAATTGATAGTCTTGTCTTGATTAATTCTGGTTTCAGAAGATATTTAGGTTTTTTTGAATAATTTTTTCTATGGTAAATCTAAAAACAATCTCTAAAAAACTCTTAATAAAATACATTTTTTGATCTTTGATTAGTAGTAAGTTCATACAATGTTGAAAGACGACAGGTGACGAATGCAATGTGTTCCTTGCATGCACACCACATCTGGACTCCGCACACACTCGACACAGCGAGTTACATAGCGCTGGTAGCGCTAGTATAGCTGGTAGAGCTGGTAGCGCTAGTATAGCTGGTAGGGCTGGTAGCGCCGCGCCAATTGCTAGGTGTGTTCCTTGCATGCACACCACACCTGGACTCCGCACGCACTCGACACAGCGAGTTACGTAGCGCTGGTAGCGCTAGTATTGCTGGTAAAGCTGGTAGCGCTAGTATAGCTGGTAGCGCCGCGCCAGCTGCTAGGTGTGTTCCTTGCATGCACACCACACCTGGACTCCGCACGCACTCGACACAGCGAGTTACGTAGCGCTGGTAGCGCTAGTATTGCTGGTCAAGCTGGTAGCGCTAGTATAGCTGGTAGCGCCGCGCCAGCTGCTAGGTGTGTTCCTTGCATGCACACCACACCTGGACTCCGCACGCACTCGACACAGCGAGTTACGTAGCGCTGGTAGCGCTAGTATTGCTGGTCAAGCTGGTAGCGCTAGTATAGCTGGTAGCGCCGCGCCAGCTGCTAGGTGTGTTCCTTGCATGCACACCACACCTGGACTCCGCACGCACTCGACACAGCGAGTTACGTAGCGCTGGTAGCGCTAGTATTGCTGGTCAAGCTGGTAGCGCTAGTATAGCTGGTAGCGCCGCGCCAGCTGCTAGGTGTGTTCCTTGCATGCACACCACACCTGGACTCCGCACGCACTCGACACAGCGAGTTACGTAGCGCTGGTAGCGCTAGTATTGCTGGTCAAGCTGGTAGCGCTAGTATAGCTGGTAGAGCTGGTAGCTCCGCGCCAGCTGCTAGGTGTGTTTTTTGCATGCACACCACACCTGGACTCCGTACGCGCTTCACACACAGCAGCAAGTTCTGGAGCGCTGGTAGCGCCGCGCCAGGTCCCAGGGGTGGATGAAGAATGTTATGAATGAAGTTTGGAAATAGAAAGCCGAGGTTTATTTTTATCTTCGTGAACTCACAATGAACCATTTACGTTGCGCGCCATAAAAATAATCGTGTGAGTCAAAGCGAGGGGCTGTCGGGTTCGCCAGCAGGGCGCGCTCCGACGCCGACCTTTGACCTTCCCGCCACGCCCGCGTGTCTGCTGGCTCGCGAGGCGCGCTTCGTGGCTCGAGATTGCCTATCAGAGGGAGGTACGCCCCACTAGGGGAGGTTCATGCCACACCTAGTCTTGAGCCGCTTGCACTCTCTCATCTCTTCACTCCACAGCGTTCAAGTCTCTGGAGTGCAACGATGTGGATTACTTACGAGACTTCTCAGCCAATTATTTTCATTCGAACAATGAGAGTAAAATAGTGAACGAACTCTATAATGCCATTCTAGCGGTTTATAACTTATTTTTCTTTGTGTGTGGGTTGCCATAGTTCCATTAGCAAAATATTACAAAGAGTCTTCGAAACATTTTTACGGAATACGTATATTAAAATGTCTCAACTGCATGAGAAAATGCTTTAAAAAGGAGTAAAATATAAAAAATAAGAAAAAAATGTATTGTAACTGACTTAAACATAACACTTGCATTGGGGTTCTTGGCTTTGGTCCTAGATGGATTACTAAAAACCAAATGTTAGCACATTCATCCCACATTGGCAACTAGGTAACTGCTCCCTGATGATGGCGTCTGCAATGTCGACCGAAACGTGCCAAGGACACGGCTACAACCCAGATGCCAAGCTACTTCAGAAGCCTGCGAACATTATTAATGAATACATTAAGTTCATTGTGGAAGTGGAAAATGAAGGTACTTTACCTTTCCTGGTTGTTATCGTCAATATAGGTGGTAGCACATTAAAACACAACAATGCACAGAAAACCTACCAACACTGAAATACCTAAATTAAGCTACCAACATCCTCCAATCCACAAGAAAGCAGCAATCTCCACACTGATCAACAGAGCACAGTATATCTGCGAAGTATCCAGTATAAAAGAAGAACTGAGATTTCACTTTGGCTCGGGTAGCTGATGGTTACATAAAAGACAGAAATAGCAAGAGTCATTCACAGAAAAAACAGTACCGCAAAGATAATTTTGAAGCACTACCATACATGAAGGGGACTGCAGAAAGAGTATCCAACATACTACAAGAACATAACATCAGAACAGTTCAGAAGCCAGTCAGTAAACTGAAGACAATCTTAGGCACTCTGCGAAAGACAAAGAACTACCTAATAACCTGACAGGAGTTTATAAAGTGTCCTGCTTCTGCAACAAGACAACAAGACCCTATGTAGGACAAATTGGCATAAGGATCTCTGCTCGCGTAAAAGAATATTTAGCAGATATCAAATACAAAAGAAACCGTTAAGCCATAGCACAGTTCTAAAATGAAACAGGACATGCAAAATCCACTTCGACCAAGCTCAACTCAGTTTAAATATTGCCAACTACAACCAACCACAGTCTGATCAGATAAGCTACAGAAATAAAAAAAAACATCCTACAACATCAACAGAGAAGATGGCTACAGGCTAAGTAATATATGGCATTCTTTTTTTTACGATAATCATCAGCTGTCACAATACAGGAATTAGTCAAGCTTGCTGCACCTACTAAGCAGATGCCTACTGATTGGCCAGACTTATATAAACAACAATGCATCAGGATAACAATGCCTCAGGATCTAATCGCTCTTGCTAAAGACTGCAACAAGGCACACCAAAACGTCAGGGCACATTCTCATTTCCACGTACGCGGCTTCAACCCAGAAGCCAGAAAGTAGCACGCAAGAGGCCTGCTGCCATTTTGGAATGTGAGGTGGTGCATTTGTTACGTATATTCAGGCTTTTATTTTCCAATTTCCTAGGATTTTGTTTAGATTTTTGAAGTGAAAACTTCTATAGGAAGGTTTGGATGGGGAGTAAATTCATGTAAGTCGTCATCGACATGGTCACGTGACGTGAATGGTGTGTGTGTGTATCTATATATATATATATATATATATATATACACATATACATATACATACACACTCAGTGGTGCGCGCGCAGCCAGTACGAGTTTTCAGTCCCTGTACATCAGTGCTGTGCATATGTGAATCGAATGTGTGTATACAGTGTTCAAATTGTGTTTTTGTACAATTTTTATTTTAAATCTTAAGTATACGATTGTTGTGCAGTAATAAGTGAGTATAAGATATATTAATATTCTCATATATATACATAGTTTGAATAACGAAGAAAACGGAGTCTTTGTAGCAATATAACCTAAAAATTAAGAACATCATTATTTTTTTTTAATACCGACAATTACTATGCAATGCGAATTTATAGTAATTTAGGAGTTATTTTACTAACGTGATAAAACAAATTTGCTGTGTGATAATTAATTTGGATATTCAAAAATAACAACTGTTTGTTTATAGTTTATAGTTTTAAAGTTTTCACTACTATCGGCAGTCCTCACGACTGCTTTGAAATTTTTTTTAATACTTAAGTAAATCCAAGTTTAAGCTACATAATGGCATCAGATAAGGCATTTAGATGAAACGACCCTTCTTCAAAGAAATAATACCTCCGATTTGTTTTATAATTTTGCCGAAATATTCTTTTTTTTAAATTTCAAGATGTAAATTCTCCCTCAAAAATAAAATATTCTCAAAGTTAAAAGTAAAGTTTGGAAAAATTTAAAGACTAAAATAATTTCTTCAAAGATGTGAAATTTAAGGTCATCCAAGATTATTGCCGTGACGTCACAAATCCAAACTGGAGACTGTATTCTTGAATTCCTCCTTAATAAAACGGTGATCAGATCTTTTTAAATTCTAAATTATACTCACTACCCATATAATACGACCTCGACCTTGACGAATATAATACCTATTATTGTGAAGCCTTTACTTGATCTTTACCACGATCTTCAGTTCTACAAGTACTTAACCTATTTACAACTGGTCCCAAAAGATCTTCCAAAATCTAGAAAAATAAACCTTGATATTCCGATTATAAACCTTTAAACTTGACCTTGAAAAAAAATTTAAAATTGACCTATCAAGAAGTAACAGAAAATATTACTTTCTTTTTAATCAAAGAAGTTATTTGGTTTTTGGGCATTCGCCATCCTGGCCTCAATATTGATTTACGCAATACATATACTCCACCATATTTGATTGAAAAAAATTTATTTTTAAATAAATAAATAATTATAGAAAATGTAATGAAAAATGTATAAGTACAAGATTCTTAAGTTTTAATTTTAATGGATGTCCATATATAAATAAAGTATTTGAGTACAAATTCTTTTTGTTTTGGATAACATTTCTCGCCATAATATTATCAAAAAGATGATATGGGACTCTCTCCACCAAGATTCTACTAAATGCTGACAATTTTTCCGTGCTTATTTCTTCAGCCATGAACTTGACAACTTTGTGTAACTACCTAAACGTTATACATACTAATAGTAAAACTGTTCGAGGCAAAAAGTCTGTACATTGGATGAAATTAAGAAAAAATATTGAAAACGCTTATTTACATGTTTTCTTTGTCTGTTCGAGCATCAATCGAAAACTACTTGTCGGATTTTGATGAACTTATTTTTATTAGAAAGGTCGTTGGCTAACTAGGCTAAATATAATTCCAGAATTCCATCCCTAAAGGGGTGATAAAGGGGTGAAAATTGTTTTAAGATGATTAATTATATCTTTGAAACTAATGAAGCTAATCAAAATATATTAGGTACTAATAATTAACATACAAAAATATCAAACCAACAATTTTAAATTTTGCGAAAAACAACTTCTAAGGGGTGAAAGACGGGTACGTATGTTTTAAAGAAGAATAATGATATCTCGGAAATTAATTAAGCGTAATAAATGATACGGACTACCAATAATAAATATACAAATACAAAAAGTACAATTTTTATATTTTGCAAAATTCAACCCCTGTGAGGTAAAAATGGAGTAAGTATATTTTAAGATTAATAATTATATGTCTAAATTTAACTAAGCACAATTAACATAAGACAACTATCAACGACAGTTTTTTATATTTTGCGTGATTCAACTCCATAGGGCTGAAATAGGGTTAGTATGTTATTAAGATAATTTTTTCGTCATGTATAATTAAGGGTAGTAAATGATTTTAGGTACCAATAATTAAAACATGAAAACTCCCACCCTAAATTTTTACATTTTGCGAAATTCATCTCGTACGGGGTAAAAAAAAGGGAGAAGTGTGATTTTAAGATTATTAATTATATCTCAGTATTTAGTTGAACGTATTAAATTATATTGGGGACCATTAATAAACACATGAAAACTACCAACTAAAAATTATTATAATTTGTGAGATTCAAAACCTGAGGTATGAAAATGTAGTATGTACCTATGTTTTCAAGATTATTGATTATAACTAAGAATTGAATCAAGTGTAATAAATAACAAATAACATACCAACACTACCAACCACAATTTTTATATTTTGTGAAATAAAAAGTGTTAAGGTGTTTAATAGAGGTAAGTATGTTTTTAAGAATAATAATTATATCTCCGAATTTAATTATGCATAATAATTGATATTGAATACCAATAATAAACACACGAAAACGACCAACCACAATTTATATATTTTTCCGAAATCTAATCCTAAGGGGTGAAAAAGGTATTAATTGATTTTAAGATGAATAATTATACTCCGAATTTAATAAAGGTAATTAATTATATAGAGTACCAATAATAAACTTACGAAAATTACCAACCACAATTTTTAAATGTTGCCTAATGCAATCACAAGGTGTGAACATGATAAATATGGTTTTAAAATAATTATATCTCCGAATAAAATGAAGCATAACAAATTATTTTTAGTACCAATAATAAACATACTGTAAGAAAACTACGATACACAGTTTTACAATGTTGTAAAAGTCAGCCCCTAAGGGGTGAAAAATAGGTAAATATAAATTGAAGATAGTAAATTATATCCCCTAAGTTAACCAAGCATAACAAAAGGTACAAGTGACAAATAATAAACCTACGAAATATACCAACAACAATTTTACTATTTTGCAAAATGCAACCCGTAAGCGTTGAAAATGTGTAAGTATGGTTTTAAGTTTAATAATAATAGCACTGAAATAAATTAAGAATAATCCATTTTTTGGGTACCAATAATAAACATATGAATATTACGAAACACAATTTTACCAGTTTGCGAAATTCAAAACCTAAGGTTGTTAAAAGGGGTCGGTATGTTTTTAAAACAAACAAAAAAAGCACTTCAAAATCAATTAGAAAATTAAGTTCGAGACAAAAATTAATTACATCTATAATTACATATTGGTATTTTTTTGCATTTATTAAAATATGTCTTTTAATGGGGATGAAAACGAGGTAGGTCTATATTTGTTAAAACATATCGTATCTCCTAAACTTATTAAGTAAGACGAATGTTTTCGAGAGAAAAAAATATACAGATTTATTTTTAAACAAAGCTATAAGGTATTCCTATAGATTATATGAAAAAATTATTAAATAAAACATTATGAGTTCAAGAAAGACAGGAAATTCACTGGCTGAATACATTCCAATTTTTTTCAACTAAAACAAAGTTTATTTTTATATTTTAAACCTCTCCCCTTAGGAAGAAAATAAAACCATGACATTAGGATTGTTTGAGATTATTTATTTCAAAAGTTGTTTTATAAAAAAATTTTCAGATAGCTAAAAGTGTTTTTTTTTTGTTAAAAGTTTTCAATTCGCCTAGTTAAAAAAAAAAGAAGTACTTACTGGGAATTCCAAAGCAATATAACCTTTCTATGCTCGGTTGCATCGAAATTGCGTGCTTAAGCATTCCATTGCCACAGATAGATTAAAAAATAATTGCATAATGCTCTGATCACAATATCGCTATGACGCGATGCGACCGCGTTATTGTAAACATGTGGTTCTGACCAAGACGACGAACAAAAATAGACTAATAAATATCAAATGTTCCTTGCCATTACACACCCACAAACATACGACAGCCATGAACGCTTTCAGGTTTTATTTTTTTTTTTTAGTCAACGTGTTTGAGCGAAACGTGTTTTGATTAAAATTTAACATTCAATTGGAAAAAATCACCACGCGCGAACGCATTTATGATATTTTACAAATCAGTGTAGCAAACAATACCTTAAGAAATGCTCAAATAATAATAAAATTACCAACGCACCAGCTTGCTCATCTTTGGGAAACAAAATGTTGGCGTTCATTTCAGTAACTCCACGCCCGCGACGCGATGGGAAATAGAAAATATTTCTAATCGGGAAATATGTCGCGTCACTATTTATTCTGCACTGACGTCACGGATGTCTGTAACTTGATTGGTTACCACAACGCCGAAATACCATAACGCCGAATGTCAAAATTGACCACAATGCCGACAGCTAGAAAACTGCTGTGTACTACAACGCCGAAATAACAACTGAATGAATTTGTGTGTGTTTCTTAAATGTACCTTAACGCCGAAATACCACAATAAAATCTAACCTTACCTAACCTAGCCTAACCTAGCGTAATATAACCTAACCTAACTTAACCTAGCCTATCCTAGCCTAGCCTAACCTAACCTAGCCTAACCTACCCTAGTCTAACCTAACCTAGTCTAACCTAACCTAGTCTAACCTAACCTAGTCTAACCTAGTCTAACCTAACCTAATCTAACCTAACCCAACCTTTGTGGCAGTCCTGCAATGACATTTTTCGGCGTTAGTGTATTTCGGCGTTGTGGTAATTCGGCGTTGTGGTACAGAGCAGTTTTCTAGCTGTCGGCGTTGCGGTCAATTTGGCATTTCGGCGTTGTGGTATTTCGGCGTTGTGGTGCGTCCCCGTATTCGCGTCGCTCGCACTGCGCCCTTCCCCTTGTAGTGTGAGGTTGCCGCTTGACAGCGCTCGCCCGCCGCAGTGGCGAAGAAGGGGAAGCCTGTGCTCGCCAGTTCAAGGTCGTGAGGGACTGCCACTAGCTCCCATAGTCGAAAACAGCTTCCATTTTAAAGTACCACGAGAACAAACATCACAATTAATTATTAAATTATTTATTAAACTGACTTATTTAAACTAGCTACTCACAACTTCAAAAGCCACCCTCGTTGCTTAACTCGAACAACAACCTTCATTTGCTGACTGGCACGAAAATCACCCTCAAGGCCTAGTTCATACTTTATGCGACGTCCGCCTTCTTACTTCCACCTCTTCCGACTAATTATTACATCATCACAGCAATCATATTTTAAAATGTGGTTAATACATATTCGAAAAAGATAGCCCAAATTATAGTATTTTTATTTATTAACTACTATGTACAAGTTTTTCCTAACTTACAACAATCTAAACGACTATCCACACTTTCATAAGCCCACTGTTTATTCTGATATCTAGAGTTCGTCTCTTACCACACACCTCGGTACCACACACTCTGCAATACTCACTCGTCCGCCGCGCCGCGACACCGTCCCCAATGCTCCAGTCTTCTATCACTATTCCCTTTCTCTCGTCGCCCGCTATCACTCGCCAAGGGGTCACTCACCGTATTCATTTCGGTCAACCTTTTAATACCTCTCAAGTCCCACCCTTGGAAAGCTATCGTATCCCTCCGAAGTGTCCCGTCATCAAAGTCCCCTGACTGAACACTCGAAGTTGCGAGAAAAATAGCGTCCTAGTTACACCACTTCGTGCGACGGGGCTCTGGGAACTTGCCGAACCCTCCAGAGAGACTTGAAGGCACTGGGGAAGAGTAAAGGGGACGGTTGGTTGTCAGAAAGCCTCCGCTAATTGAAGGTCCTTGTACCTGTGTCCTGCCTTCTCCAGAAGGGAGGGGGGAGGAATTTTCCCCTAGTAATCTCACAGGCTGGCCGGCCACGTCTCTTAGCATCCTCGTAACAATACACAACACTAGCAGTAGTTCCGCTTTGGTCATATCACAGTAACCTTAATAACTAGCTGCCAAATTGAAATATGTATGCTAAACAACAAACTATATATTTTGTAACCAATTGTAAAATAAGTTTTAATCAGTATCAAGATAATATAATTTATTGTAGAGCACAGCAGCAATATCTGTATTTATTTACCTATGTCAGTACTGTTTTTCAATACAAATCACAGACAGTCGTTTCCGAACCACGAGACCTACAATGACTACTCGGTTTACCTTGCGTCTACTATAAAGAAATGAATACACGTGTCTAGGTGTAGTACAACTAGGTGTAGTATACTACGTCTACTGCAGCATACATATGCGATACTCGGCTTGTTTGAGGGCTATATAGCAACATACGTAAACCAAGCATCTTAGACTCACATGTCTCACAGACACGATACTAGACCCACTACGGCAGTCTACCAAAGCTTCAATAACACCTAGGCTATACGAACAAAATGTCTCCTAACTTTATACTTTCACAGTACTCAGAATATTCTAGATTCATTAGGCTTTCTGTGTCATATCACAGTGCCTCCAATGTTTTAATTTTTAGCAGTGTATTCGCTATAATACGGCAGCAAAAAAATCAATACATTGCAAAATGTTTTTGAGATTCGTAAGGTTATTTGTTCAACTTCCTTTATCGAAGGAGATGTGTATTTATAATTGCTCTAGGTACGTAATGTAAGTGTATGAAATGTGCCGTAAAACCAAATATCATATATCCGTTTACTAAACGCTGATTTTTTTTTATTTTTATTTTTTTTTCGGGTGGTCTTCAGCGGATGCGCCAGCAGCCACAGAGTAACGTGTCCTTATGCGCATCGTTATCATATGTTATCTTATCAATCAATCAAATATCAGTATGTAAATTGGGTCATTGTATCGTAGTGCAATCATCATTGGTAATCAATTATCATCATGTAAATTTTACACCCATGCCGTACCCGGGACTCGAACCCAGAACCCCTCGCACCGTAAGCCGGTGTGTATCCGACTACGCCACGGAGGTCGGCTACTAAACACTGATGAGAAGCCTAAGATGTACATCAAGTTCTGTCCTTGCCCGAACACGCCCGAATATTCACGACCAACCTCGGGATTTGTTTTATTTTTGCGCAGGAAAAATGAATTCAAATATTAAAAGTGGTCGGCTAGGTTAGCTACATTAAAACACTTTAAAACACTATGGACGGTTAGTTAGGTTAGTATAGCTACATTAAAATAAACAGAGAAATATAAATAAATATAAATAAACCCGAGGTTGGCCGAAGGTGAATATTCGGGCGAACGCTGATACGTGTAACCGTTCCTTCACAATTGCATCTTTTTTGTTTTTATGCTTTCGGGTTCCCGGGTGCTCTCGCACATGGCACAGAGCGGACGGCTTTGGGAACTGCTGTATCGAAAAATGTTCCTCAGTTGTTTCAATTGTGATGTTACTATAAAATCATCGGGCATTTATGTGAGTCGCTGTGCTAAACTTTATGTTCGTGCGAAGTGTAGAAGTATTCGGCGGCGTTAAAAATTAAAGCCTTCACAGAAGCCGTTATTAGCTTAATGGTTTATATGCAGCTACAACAATGATACACCGCAAGTTCAAACACTCACATTGGAAGTTTTACTGCCCTATAAGTAGGGACCGGAAAAATTCGTGGGTTCCATGACCTCTAGGATGAACTTTATAGTTCTACGTACACTCAGTCAAATGCCACCCTCTCATTGGCTGCTGTCTTGTGAAGGTGTCCCAACGTAGCGGCCTGTGATTCGATACAGCTACGGTTGAGTGTTTCTCACTGGCCCAGAGTCATCCAGGTGAGTTGTGAGCTCCCGCATGGCTAACCCCTGCATGATTAGAGCGTATAGGCTTCGGCCTGAGACGCACTTAGGGCCGTATTCCAAGACACAAAAATAAGGGTTTAGGTGTTGAATATGCGATACCTGTACCCTAACCATATTCCAAATGCACGATAGGACACGGCCAGTACCTTATTTTTAGGGCACTGTTTTTTGGTGTCCTATCTGTTGCCGTTTCGTTGCCAAAATCACGCGCATGCGCAGAGCTCACTTTTTCGTTGATTTCTCCCAGATCATAGAGTAAGTAAAGGGAGAGGCGCCACTCCCATAGTAATGATAGTTTGCTTAAATTTGTAAACAAAACCCTTGCGATCATACCATTTCTTTGCAACTTGACAACGAAAAAATTACAGCCAGATACAACCTGAGAAAGGTTTAGCGCGTGATAGTTGGCACCTTTGTAGTCACCATATCTTATATTTTTTCGATAAAGGATACAGATATTGTGAAATTTCTTTATGTTAGTCCTTATAATGGGACGTTAAACTATTTCCGCAAAAGAAAAAAATTTCCGCAATAGAAAAAAATATCTTGATTCAAGGTGGACTTGAACCCGCGAACACCAGGCCTGGAGAATACTTGATTCGTTACGCCTTTAACCGCACGACCACCATATCATTTTAAAGGTTGAGTTGCAAGTGTGTGTACTTATAAAATATTTTTCTGCACTAGTAAAGTCCAAATTATATAATTAGATTGAAACTGATGATCGTTTAGTAATGAATTTTAATTCTGTTTATTATATTTATTTTCCACTATTATATATTTTTTTAATTTTCAAATTCAAAAACTACAGAAGTAGCTAGCAGGTAAAATGGAGAACGACAGGCCAACGTCCTCTAATTTTCGTTTTCGGCAATATGCCACGCAGCAATTTAAAAAATATAATCTTTCACTTTCAAATCCCATTATTACCACGAGACAATACAAAGATGGCCGTATGTAATTATAATAACTGGATATGTAATAAACTAAAGAGATCAAAATTTGTAATATATTTTTTTTTTCCGATGTTGGTGAAACATGGTATGATCTAATTTTTAAGGATTCAGTTTGTCCTATCTACTGTCACCCCCCTCACAGATGGCTGAATCGCATCTGGCGCCATTAACTCATATATAGTCATTTTAATTATAATCGGGGGATGTATAATGTGTTTTAGTGTGTCAAATAAAACTTTATAATAGCAAAAACTATTCTGAAATATATTTGATTACTTTAATGGTTATAAAAACAAATAATCAACAACTTTAAAATTACCTAGTGTGTCAAATAAAACTTTATAATAGCAAAACCTATTCTGGAATATATTTGAATAGTTAAATGGTCATAAAAACAAATAATCAACAACTTTAAAATTACCTGAGAAAATTAAAATTACGCCAATTAATTCGCACGATAGTGCTGCTATCTGAAGGATTTAGGCGTAGCAAATCCATCGATGGTTGCCAAACATCCGCTAGAATGCATTGAAATCAGTTTCTAGCCTCGTACAGGGCACAGTTTATTAAAACAGTTGCTTTTTCGTTTCCTAAAAGGAATTGGATTGGGACGCGTTCTGGAATACAGTCTGCGAGATAGGTTACAGTTGTATCCTAACAAGGTAGTGCTTATTCGCTACCTTACCTGAATGTTTTGGAATACCGCCCTTAGAGTCTGTCCCTAATCCAGACCCCTCCCAAACACACTTAGTTTTAATTTAGGTTAGGAAAAAAAATTAGCTAATAGCAGAGGCAGCACTAAGGTATAATTATTTGAATTTCAGGCTGTCGTGAAATCAATCCGCGAATTTTTCCAGTCTCTACGTATAAGACATTGTTCTTTTTGCTTAGTTTTCAGAAATTAACTTTTTTTCTTTAATTATGACGTATCAATTCTTTCTAACAGTACTGATATTACAATGCTAAAACTTATAAATATACATTACTACAGTGAAAGAGTTTTAAATTCATTAATTAAAATTTTCGCACAGAGGCTGATATAAGTTTCTAAGGCTTTGGCTGTATCCGAATACATAGGGATGCGTCCTTAGCACACACATCCCTACATCCCTTAGCAAATGCAGCCACAATGTAGAGGACGCATTTCTAATGGATGGATAGTATCCGAATACTTTTACTGCTAGCACCACCTGTTGACTGTCAGTCGTACTAATGTTTACGCAGCCATTTTGTGTAGGGATATCTACGAATATTCAGCAAAACGTAAATAATAAATACCTACCAATTAAAAAATAATGTAACGTGTATGTTATACAGGTACATGTTAGCGAACCAATTAAAATACATTTTATAAATTGTAAACTTTAAAAATACTTATGAGTTTTGAATTATCCTTTAAGTTTAAATTCGTATTTTTATTATATTTATTAACGCCTTCATTTGTCTCTGTTTAAGTTATCACTTTCGCTTATAATGTTTTTAACAAATCTTATGCTGAAAATCTGAAGTAATATTATACACAAACAAAATAAAACCCGATTCCGAAGCTAATGGATGTAGGGACGCGTTAGTGGATGCGAGTGTCGCATCCCTAGAAATCTCGAATTAGTGGATGCGTGAAGGGATGCATCGGCATCCCTTGTGAGAATTCGGATTCAACACAAAGATGGCCGCGTCCACTACGATGCACTTTTAGTGGATCCCTTAGCTAAGGGATCCATTAGGCCAGTATTCGGATACAGCCTTTGTTTTCTAATATCACTATTAAAAACAATAGATTATTAATATAACCAGCCTTTTTCTTTTTTTTTAGCGTAGCTAATTAATTTCTCGCAAAGTTTAGCTTCGTTTCTCCTTACCTCTAAAAATAATAGTTCTGCATTTTAAAACCAGTGTCTGTTATTTGAAACGTTTCGGCAAAATGACCTTTTATTCCTTTAATGGCTATTGTGCTATCCACAAGTAAGTGTAACTAATTAAAAAAAAATTTTTTTAACCATTTTTCAACAGAATATCAAATTTTCAAATCTAAAATATAATTTCATGATTGTAATTAAAATGTAAATTATTTCTAGACATAAATAATTTTACTACCATAAAGTTCAAGTGGGAATGGTTTAGAAAATAAATAATTTAATTTGGCAGTGCTTTTAAAAAGATAATGTAATAATTACGTCTGATATACTCATGAATATATTTGAGAACTCATAAATTTTGTCAGTTTTTATAATATAATATTATTGATCAAAACAGATTATAGTGTTGAAATTATTGATAAATATTTTAAATTATTATTTTAAGAAGTCAAAATTATATAGCCTACATATATTTTTTGATATTATGATGCTGTAAGTACCAATTTTTAGCCTTATTGCTGATTCCATTTACTCAAAAACTCTTTAACGTTAATCCTTTTATGTTTATTCCATGCGTTTATATGACTAATTTAGGGGAAAATCTGTGGTGACGATAACATGACTTCCACATTTCATAACTCTTGATAAACTTGTGTTGTTTTATTTTTACTGTTGCCAACATATTATAAAAGCAAAAATATTAATTCTTTGACCATTAAAAGCTATATATCTTAAGAAACAGAACATACAAATTTTGTACAAAACATTTTGTTAGGTAGTTTCTGAACAATGACAAGAACGCAGAATGTCCATAAAATAATGGCCCAGTTTCAATGGTATATTATAACAGTTTAATTTAGACTGCTTACAACAAATCATTCATCAAATTGAAGGTAAACCTACCTAGTTTTTCTTACAAATGTCCAATATGTGCACCTTTAGTTATACGGCACACATCCAACCTGAAGTCCAATTCTTCCCACATTTTGGTTAACACGTCCGGAGTAATGGAAGCAAATAGCCTCTTTAATTCTGTGTCTCAACTCTGGTAAATTGTTAGGTAGTGGCGGAACGAAAGCACGATCTTTTATAAATCCCCAAGGGAAAAAAAATCGCATGGCTTAGTCAGATGAACGTGGAGGCCAGCGAAAAAGAGCTCTGTCGTCTCGACCATTACGACCAATCCAACGATCAGGGACTTAAACGATTAAACTTTAAACGAAACGCAACGTTGAACTGAAATTACAGATTCACTCTTAGCAAATTGCAGAACTACTCTCAGGAGTCGCCATTTTGCGTAAGGTGGCGCTGCAAGCGAGAAAACAACAAAGCAGTACTCGCGAATGCGCTTATCTAAAACTGTTTGAGTTACTCTTTGATTGTGACCTTGTACGAACACTCTACAACGCTTACAGCTGATACTAGTTACTAGATTTTATAACTGGGACATAGTTTTATGGGCACGCTGTATATGAGCGACGTACACTGTGCCACCTGCAAACGCGGAAAACAACAAACTGTCGGTAGCGGCCGCGGAAATTGCGGGGTAATGAGCCATTTACTTCGGCCTTCCCCAGAAAACTTGGAAAACATTTACTCTTAACCCAAATTGAAACTTAAATTTCGACGATGGTTCTGCTAATTTACCTTAGAATATTTTGATGTTCTTTCCTGGTAAATTATCAAACCTTAAGATCAAATATCCGGCATAATAACATCATTACACGTAGCAATTAAAGTTTTGAAAGCTTTTTTTTTTCCTTTTGCGACATTGGTATTGACCAGCACATTAAGTTACGAAGTAATACAAATTTATTTTCAATTTCCCATTAATGTCCATATTTCGAACAGAACACTAGACAAATACAAATAAAGAAAAATTAAAAGCACTTATTGCTTTAGGTAGGTGATGTGAAGGTATGAATGTGTAGTAGGGGTGAAATATAAAATCTATACGTTTTCTAAATGTTTACGTAGATATATCCTTAAAAAAGCTTCGTGATTATTATTTTTTTGCTGCCATATTATATTAACTACAGTGCTAAAAACTGAACCACAGGATGCTATAAACATTAAGGAACATAACCTTAAAATTGTGTGGTTTGTTTTGTTGGTTACATCACAGTGAAGCATTTATTTTACCGCGGGGAACTGCTGCTCTGGCTGGGAGTCGGCGTCTCATTGCGTGCGAGACCAAAAATGGCGGCCTATGAACGTTAGAAAAGTATGGTGCCTGGTAAACGAACAGTTTGGACAGAAATCAGGTGCACAACGCGAGGTGAAGTTCCTGTTCACCGCGCACGGCACACAGCCATAAGCGGTCACGAGTTTGGACGGTTGGTTTCGGAAGAGTGCTGCCTGTCACGGATGCACCGGGGCCACTGAGGGCGGGCCGGCGGCGCGGTGGGGCGGGGAAGGGCGGCCGCGTGACGCAGCTGCCGGTTTCAGCAGTGAGTCACGGCGGGTCAGTCCTCTGGCGCTCACCTCGTGACGTCATCGCCGTGGCCGTCTTGTAAGACGCGCGCAGCCACCAAACATCTCAGCAAATCTGGCAAAATTATACACTGACTCGTGATTAATAAGGCGTTGTGCAGGATATGAAAAACGTACAAGAAATAGTTACGAGAAGGTAGGATTTACGTCATACGGTTATCCACAGATACTTGAACGGTATCATTACCCGCCATCTTGTATTTAAGCATTTTTGCTTCAGTTCATCCATTGTGTTGTTTATCGTTTAACAAATTTGTGACATGCCCACTGTCAGTAGGAATAGTTTAGAGGTGGACACAACGTAAAGACAAAGACAGACAAAGAAATGCATGTACATGATCATGACTGAAAAGCATAATTAATTATTGACAAAATTAGTGCTGTGGTTAAAAGTGGCATTTAGTTTTTTTCTCTCCCCAAATTGACGTGGTTTATGTCAATATGATATTTATATTTAAATCAATTATATAATTTGTTTATGATGGTCTTAGTTAGAAACTTGGTAGAATGTGGATATTTTGGGTGATTGAAATACCCTGAGGAAATAAACCACATAACACCCGAGTCATTTCTCCCACATGCGGAACACTTGGCTTAGACATGGCTGTGAATCAAACCTTGATCTCCTTGGTTGGAGGCACATGTTGTATCACTCAACCACCATGACCCTTTGTGTTTGACGAGATACTGTTATACAATTAATATTTTCATATCATTATTTTCTTGTTTATAAAGTAATTTTTTCATTTTATTTTTTAAAAAAAGTGTTAATTTTTCAACATAGACTTTTGTTATAATCATAAGTACATATGCTAACCTAATTTCACATACGTCAAGAAATTGATTGGTGAAAAATTTTTGGCATTTAGAAGCAGCAATTTCCCAGCTTACAGTTTGTTTTACAAAACAAGCTGCCAACAGCAGCCATCATTGTTGCCTGTGCCATTTTGAACAGAGGTACCAGTCTCATATTGCATGATTTTTTTAATTTATTTGTCACGGGTCTACGAGACTGTGTTGATTCCTGCAGCTGGGCGCGCCATAACCATAAGTAACAATATTTCATTATCCAGAACTTCAATAAAATCTCTCAAATGAACTTGACTGTACTGTTTATCATTAATTGGTTAACGTGATCAGTCCATCATACAGCTTCTGTACTTAATTATCCAATTACTGCAGTGTGTGCTACATACGTATTCTTAGTATTCCCATTCGAATGCAGTTGGTGATAATTTTGTGAGTCAAAATTAAAACCGTCCTTAGGTTATAAATTGTTCAATTTTGAGGCACAATTTGTTTAAAGGGTAACTTTTTAACTCTTATGAAACTGAATTATTTAGAATATTTGTCTCGTTTCACCAACTAGGTATTTTGAAAGTGACATTTATTTTTAAAAAAATTTTCTCTTACATTAGTTAATCAAGACTTTTTAATGGGCTGACCTGTTCCGACTAGAACGATAACACAATATATGAATAAAACCCTTATTAAAACTCAGCTCTGAAAAATGCTGCATAATTAACACAATTCAAAGAAAACTGTCGGATTGTGCATCAAAATTTCTATATTAATTAAGAGATTATGGCACCACTTTAAAAGGAATTATTTTCAAGCAGAAAATGTGCATTAGACTAGGCTTAAAAAAGTGACATTTTGATACCAAAAAATGTCTGTACCAAATATAGAGTAAGATAGCAATGGTAAGCTTTACCCTGATGTTCCTAAATGTACCCAAGGTCTTCAGGTAAATGCTCGCCCAATTGTTAACCATTACGACAGTAAACACTGCCAAAATATTGTGGCAATTGCCGCATATTTATTTCTGGAATGTTTACAATGTAGTTGCTGTTATCTTTACATGAAGTACTTTATAGTTCATACTTAACTGTTACTTGGTGACATCTGTAAATATTAAAAGTTTTATAGTATGGTAATTTTTAATTAGGTTTCACTGTAAAGGAAATAATAAATTCTCTGGTTTAGTTTACCTTAATACAATAGTGTATTAAGTACTGGGTTCAGCTCATGACTGGAAAAAATTGTAGCTTCTAAAATTGTAGCTGTAGGGCTATATTACATCTACTTATGCTTAGGTTACACCTTCGTCCATTTTTATCCTGTCCTGTTTAGGTTGCAATAAATTAAACCAACAATTATGACTGCACGGGCTACCTCGTAGACTCAGGGTACTGCTTCATCGATTACGGTTCCAACTGGTTGGCTGGTCTCGGGATCAGGAACACGGGTATCGACTGGTCATATTCTTCTGCAAAGACTGCTTCGACGATGTCTGCGGCCAGGCTGCGACTTGGCTTTGACTCGGTGTTTATTAGGAAAGGATCACTGACTGAACTACGGCGAGACGCATGTCGTTTGGGCGTCTGCATAAATGCATCGCAGGTAGCAACAGGTTGCAACATGTTCAAGTTTCATGTTGCATGTGCAGATAAAGCGACTACTTCCGCAATTCTGCCTGGAAGGATCTTGGGCGGACTCATGTGATAGACAGCACATTTTCCAGGTTCGCAGCAAACTAACAGCTGCTGAGTCACTATGTTGAACATAGGAAAGTGGGAAAACCGCCAGTGCTGAACGCCTCCATCACAGGTTTCCATATATGTGCGCAGATATCCAGCATTTCAGTAGCTGTACTCGACACCACTGAAGCTAGGTCTTACATTCACGTACACAGTGGCAGGATGAAACGAAAACCTCTTCTTGCAGGTCAAACGACAACTGAATACACGAACCATTGCACACCTTTATATATGAGTGCTCTACTTCCACTGCGAGTGCAATTGCTGCATTAGCTGCAAGTCTTTACAGGCACATACTCGTTCAAACATGTCGTGTCGTAGCTCGCCATACATTGCAGTAAGCTTGTGCAGGGGAGGACAGCCGTAGTCAGTCTGCAGGTATACAATTTCGGTGGCTCCATTGAAAACTTTGCTCAGCCATTTATTCTGCTCAGTTCCAGTGACATAAATGATGCCACGCGGATTCTGCAGTAGCAAATCATCTAGAGAGTATTTCACTTGGTGGTATGTTTTTTACCTTCGTCCCACTCCAGGCCATGGTAGTATTTGTATAGCCATTCATTTGAGCATTTACTTATTTCGTCCAATTTTTTCCAGGGATACGGAGGCCGAAAGGTGCTGGTTCGAGTCTTGCAGTAGTCCTCGTTGACGGCAATTTTCTTGAGGTAGAATCCATTTTGGTTCTAAAAACTTTGCAGGTTGCAGTACATCTTGATGCTAGCAATGCCCGTCTGTGTCTAAATAAATCTCACAATGCACCGGTATTTATGAGAGAATTTTCACAAGCTTGTTTATTGAAAATGTACAATGCAAGTCGATGTGAAGTATCAGACAAATAGCATAAGTGTTTGGTGGAATATTTCCACTCGTTGATATATCGATCCTACAGTCGATGATGTTTTAATTTATTCGATCGTTCTATTTGGAAACACCAAACACCATTAACGGAGCCTTGTTCTTGAAACTGTCGGGACTCAGTATCGGTGACTGTCCGCAACCATAGTTTGCTTGCTGAAACTTGGCATACATTTGATATGCGAGAAGAAATATTCCATTTCCAAAGTCCATGTTCATGTAATATACAGGTATCTTTCGCTGTTTAAAAATATTTTTACATTACATACTTGGCAGTTATCGAACCCAGAGTGTCTCACTCCTGCATTGAACTGTCTTCCAGTCTAAAACCCGATGATGATGTATCTTGGTTTTTCCGTATCGAAGCTGGACTTTACTATCCAATTGATACGCTGACTTTGAGACAAGCGAGGATATGTTTCCAGGATCCAGGATCGGAATGGTACATCAATATTCTTGCCATTTTATACATTCTTCAGCATCTTGATATGTTCAATTGTGCTCATTTGGACATGTGGCAACAGTAGGAGTAGTAAGCCGTTACTGGGACCGATGTAAACACAGAAATGTAAACACTGGCCCCAGTACCCATGGAGTTAGGAATTGACAGGAGATGGCATACTGTGACGTAGTTGAAGCCACATGCTACGTCACCATCGCCATATTGTACCCGCCCAAAACATTGCGTGTTTACCGCTTATCATGGTTACGTGCGCTGCGTTTGGATGTACAAATATAACAGATAGAAAGATTCCTGGGGTGACATTTCATCAGTGAGTACAATTTTAATATTTTTGTCATTGTAAAATCTGAACAAATAGTTGATACAGTATTTGTTTTACTTGCTATAATCAGAAGTCGACTCCTGCACGCGGGCATGCATGCGCGTTGAAATTGTTTGCTTGCTTTTAAAATAATAATTTTGTAAAATATGTCTATAAAGGGATTGCATGCCATGTAATTTACATTTTATAACGTTAATATCTGGGTGATACGCACAAAGTAAACGATTAACGTCTCTTCAAATAAAGTTTTTAACCTATCTCTGTACATCGGGACGACAAATAGCTTCGTTTTGAATTGTAATCTTATTTAAAATTTGTCATTAGAATTGCTTAATTTAGTTACTAGTATTCTAGTCAAATTAATATATACGACAAACAATTAGTTAGTTAGGTATTAGGTTCACAAAACAATTTTTAATGCGTATCTATGTATGGAATAACGTAAGTTGTAAAATAGTAACTATATGAAACATTTATGATTTTTTTAAGATAGGAAGGAAGGTGTTCATAATTAAGCTGGATTATAGCATAAAAAAGAATTTTGTTGAATTAAAAAATGCCAATCCAACTACTCACACCATTTTACAGTATTGTTTATCAATATAACCTTACCAGGAACTGTTCATACAATTTTGCAGAAATTTTTAAATGTAACTAACCTAACAACCTACTCACCCAATTTAATAGTATTATTAATATAACTAACATATCCTACCATACAACTGATTTTACAGTACCTAATTTTAATAGTGCTTACCTAATCAATCAAAAATTCAAATGGTCACAGGTAAAAATCCATTTCTCATTTTACATGTTGTAAAATCATTGTACAGTTAGTTAGGTTAGCTACTTAAAAATACTGTATTGTCATGTAAGCAGTTGTGCACTGTCACAAGTAAGAGAGTAGATTTACAGAATACGTATATACTGAGTATAGGTTTTTTTTAAAGGTAATGTTACAAAAATTACTGAAAAATGGTTCTCATGTTAATTGAACTTCTGTGTGAAGTATTTATACCAGTTGTTCATAATTAGTTCTTATTATTCAATCAATGAATTAAGAGCGGATGAGTATTTTTTAAAATTAATTGTGTAGTTCTAGTGATACGGTTAATCATATTTGTCCCTTGTTGATTCACTTTGCACTGACAGCCTGAATATTTTCTAGGTTCCCTAAAAATGAAGAAAGAAAAACTTGGATAGCTGCAACGAGGAGGAAGAACTGGAAACCTACTCAAAAAACTAGGATTTGTTCGCAGCATTTTCATGAGAATGATTTTGACAAGCTGTCATTGTACCGTGCCCGTCTTCGTGAAAATGCTTTATGAAAAAATTATTTTTTTAACATTTAACCATGAGGATTTTTAATACATTACACATTCTGTATTTTTTATTACTGTACTTTGACCAATCATTTTATTTAACATTAAAAAAATTATAGCTTTTTGGAGACTTGAGTATTTTTTGCTTATGTATGTTAGTTAACCTGTGAATCTGCATTCAAGTTAATGTATTGCCATGGAGATATAAAAAATAAACAGAACATTATACAAGTAACCATGTGCTAACTTGTAAACTCGAAGAGGTAGAGCTTGAGAGCTATTTTGAGCTAAGTAGTAAAAACATTTGAAACTGAATGCTGAAGTACCCATGATTATGTTTACTGGGGTATATAGGAACCTTAAAATTGCACTGATTCTTGTAAAGCAATAATTGTCTTTACCTCATTCTGATTGCTGGTAAGTTCCTATAGGAAAAAATAAATGGAAATGTGTGCAATGGCTCCATTCTTACCTTAACAACTCGTAATTATTATTCAAATTTTTCTTCTGTATTCCACAATCTATTGTCTCACAAATCTTTGCCAGTAAGTTTGGACATTTAATTTGTTCAATTTAATACACAGGATGTATTTCCATTTGTATGTATTTGTATACACACACACGTACAGTAAAAAAAACTGGTTCATAAGTAGGCATGTTATAATGACTTAAAAATTACTTTCTTTAAGTTTATGTCATAATAAAAATATTCAGTGGCTTATGAAATTTTGAACAGTGTTCACAGTTCAGTAAAATAGATCCAGGAAAGTATTTTTACCAATTTATTTACTGTTTAGTTTTTCACAACAGGCCAGCCTGTATCCAAACACTATTCTCCAAAATTATTTTTAAGATGGGTATACTCACTTAACTTTCTAAAAAAATTCTTTAAGTTCAACTTATGATCTTTATTAAATAACTGGATTCGTAAATTTGCTTTATGTACTGTAGCATTGGAAATGTATCACTTAAAAGCATAGTTATTAATGGCACATAGTACAGTAACTTACAAATGTGTGAATTTTTTTATCATTATTAATTGCTGTGTAACAGTGTTTTATTAGCTGTTCCACCTTTCTTAAAAGATTTGATATAACATTCTGATATGAAGCTGCATACAGCGACACTTTGATCATCGCATCCTCCATTAAAAATAGAGACCATGGGGTGATCCAGGTTCAATTCCTGGAAGGTTCAAACAAGAATTTTTTGCTGGTTGGTATGTGGCAAACGTTGCCATGATCCGATTGGTTTTCTGGGTACATCAGTTTCCGCCCACCTGTTTATTCTGTCACTGCACTTTCCTAATGTAATTACGCCTTGTCATTTAAAGAAATCGTTGAAATTTAAGCATAGATTAAGATGTCAAAATGTACTTGATGTTTTTAAAGTAAAGTTTTTTAATTGTGCTCGCAAGTTTAACTTGAACAATTTTCAATGTTACTGATATGATTAGATCACATAATAAATAGTTCAAACTGTTAAACAAATAGGGTGGGCCTGTTAAAAAAGAAGGGGTATCTAAATTTTATTCACCTTCTCAAGATTTTGTACGATAGGATAGAAATAATTTAGAAAACTATAATTCAGTGCTCTAATTTTGCCTTAATAAAAAATTAATGCAATATACGATTCAATGAAGAAAAAAAGATTTTGGGAAAATGTATATATGTGTGTGTGTATGTATATATATATATATATATATATATATATATATATATATATATATATATATATAGTATCAGAACAGACAGAAACCACCATCATAGATGTATGTAGCAGAAAAGTTGGACCGCAATCTGGTGAACTAAAAACTTTATCACTTCTCCCTGCAATAGTTTGTGGCTTACATTGATATTTTTTTTACTTTGTATGGCTATCCTCTAAAGTAACGCAGGTGTTCTCTATGTAGGATAAATTTCCAGTAACATATTTTACCCTCTACTGTAATATACAGAAAGTTCACAAAATAAACTAACTCTAATGCAGTCTTTCACCTGGTCTATGCATTGACCACAATACTTGTATGCAGGTGGCTGTTCGAAAAACTCTACAACCCCACAGTTGGCAGCAGTACACATGAGTTTGTAGTGTTTTCAGTTTTTTTTTCTATTATCTTAAGCCCCCCAAAACTATCGAACATGTTGGGATCCGCCGGCTTGAACATATTTGACAGTGTGTGAGCTTCAAACCAACATGCTCGATGGATTTGTTGCTGGGTTGGATGCTCGACTCAACAGCACTGTCCAACTCGAACTGAGCGCCTGATATGGATTGCAACGTGTATGGAGATCTGTCGAGCGGCTCATCTGACTAGCCTACAGTTTTACTTTTGTAGTGGCTGTGCAAATCAGCAGTGTTAGTTTAGCAGTACTGTGATTAAGGCTAGTGTTGTGATAAAGTTTAATGATAACAAACAATTTTTGACGAGAGTTCATCGAACTATATAAGGAACAACTGGCTTTATGGGACGTTGAAAGCAAAAATGATTGTAACAATATGTGAAAAGAAGGGTACCCCGTCATAAAGCTTAACTTGCTCCGGTCCACAACCGATCTTTAGACCACAAGAGTTGATATTTTTTTCTTTTGTTTACATATATATATATAAAACAAAACACACCAGCACAAACAGCTACACTTGTCTCAACTTGCATCCACTGTGCAACTGACAATACACCCAGCTTGCTCGATCAAAGTTCGACAATGTGTGGAAAACTTGTCAGGTTGGATGTTGGGTTCAAGGTCAGGTAAAAAAAAAAGACAAGATATGTGTGAAATGTTGGTAAGGACCCATACAACATTACAGCATTAGTTTAGCAATCGTCAACATTATTCATAAATTCAAGATCTAGATATGTGGTTGTCGTTGGTTTGGCCATTTCAGGCTAGGTTACGTACTCTGGGCTATCTAAGATTCGCACATTGAGGTTTAGGTTAATATTGTCAGGTCTGCTAAGTAAAATATATTAATACCTTATTTCATGTGCAACACTGCTGTAGAAAAAAATTGTGAGCGAGTCTTTCAGTACTTGCCAGTGATGTGTACTCGTCTAATCTCAAACTAGCAAATTCAAGTGTTCTCACATTGCAAATAAACTTATACAAAACTCTGACACAGAATATAACATAGCGTTCTTAAATAACGCAGAGCGTGAGAAATATACATAAAAAAAATTTTTTTTAAGGATATTTTCCCCTAACCAATCCCAACCAAACTATTCACACTATTTTTTAGTGTACCTAATCTAACCCAACTGAACATTCTCATAATACAGATTTGTAATACATAAGCCTAAACCTAACAGAACCACATGTTAAAATGGTTAACTATAGTATCAAACTGTCCAAGTAAGAAATTATATAAAAACATGGCAAGTAAAAAAAAAAAAACATGTTTTCTCAAAAAGTGGTGTGCTACCTAAAAATTAATCAAATCTTGTCAAAAGTTTCTGAAATAACTAATGCATAGCTCTACGTAAAAAAAATTGATTCTGTAAGGAGGCATTGCGATTAATCAAGTAGTTAACTGTTTGAACAATTAGATAGGTTAGGTTACTAGTGTCAATCGGCATTAACAGTTTGTGTTAGGTTACTTACATTATAGATACTTAAAATGGATTGAATGGCTGGACCAAATCAGTCTTTTTTTTAAGAGTTTTTTTTTGTAAAATAACCAAGAATAAACTGTGTTTGTGATGAAAAGTAAATCCTATTCAATGCGTTTGAATTTCGGCACGCTCGTGATGATTTTTAAACCTTGTTTCACATAAATATCACTCCTGGGAATGAGGCACAAACTATGAATATTACGAAACATAATTAAAAGTGGACAAAATAAATTGTTCTTATATAATTATGTGAGTAAACTCAATTTGCAGGTCGAATACACTGATTTATTGACAAGTTGTATTACTACTAAGTAATTTTGTTCCAAATTAATACTGTAAAACATTTTTAATATAAGTACCGAAATTGAATTTTCAACGTTAGCCACGATCACTTCCTTAAAATAAGGTCATTTTGAAAGGTTTTTGCAATACAACACACACACTAAACGCAATGTTTTGGGCGGGTAACAAATGGCGCCGACCATGAGGTGGAAAAAAAAAACGGCTTCACCCGGTTGCCATATAATCATCCAGATGTGGCCACCCCCTGCCAGTACCAGCCTGGGCGCCGCCATCTTGTCACGTGGGGGGCCGCCATTGTTGTTGACATTGGTTATCAGGGCGCGCCACCGTCTGCTGGAGGCCGCCATCTTAGTTCAGCCTTTAGTTACCGGAGCGCGCCACCGTCGCTCCGAAGGCGGGAATTGTATACAAAAAAACCTGGGTGCTGGGTGGATTCGATCCCGGGGACGCACCAACGTCATGGTTACAAGGCAGGCGCCTTGACCACTAGACCACGGGACCAGATGAAATGTGGGGAATTAAATAACGAACATATGCTGCCATGTCTTTAAATTTCGAAAAAATATGCAACCATACTAGCTATGTCTAAACCATTAGCAAATACCGCAACCCCACCCCCCAGCGTATGCTTAAAACAAACACCACCATAATAGCTATGACTAAATACCTGAGAGAAACATAACCTCAAAAAAGCGCCATAATAGCTATGTCTACCCCACCCCCACCACCAGTATGCTTAAAACAAACACCGCCATATTAGCTATGAATAAATACCTGGGAGAAACATAACCCCAAAAAGGCACCATACTAGCTATGTCTACCACACCCCCACCACCAGTATGCCTAAAAAAAACAAACACCGCCATACTAGCTATGACTAAAGAAACATAACCTCAAAAATCCCGCGCAGAGAGAGCGAGATGTTGTCCGCTGGAGCGTCACCCATAAACTGCGCAACTATAACCCCACACATCATATTATAAGCATAATAATGTCTTTAAAAAATGCTTTAAGTAATAAGCATAATTAAATTATATAATATTAGGATAGCATAGTTAGGACCCCTGCAGTTAACACGTAGCGTTAAGTAATTAGCTGCGGCACGATTGACATAAGTTACCGAGGTAATAAAAAAAAATAGCAAATAAGCATACATAAAATAAAAACCACCGGAACGCACCCCACCCACCCCGGCGATATGTAACAAATAAAAACGCAGACGAAAAGATATACTAAAAAATAGTAACACCTATGTACGCCGTGTAGGAAATTATTCGCATATCAACGAAGAATTAAATAGCCTTCATACTCAAAGAATGGAGGGAAGCTGGCTACATACAATAATGATGTGTTTTACTTGCTTGTGTATAAAATTGGATTTCAAAAATAATAGTTTTATTTCTCTTAATCTGATTTCTAAGACTGAGTTCTCATAATACAGCTTCCTTTTATGAATGTGCTTCCAAATGTGCTTTTTTTTTAATAAGCTTTCAGAGGTGGTTTCTTTTTTGAATGTGCTTCCAAATGTGCTTCCTTTTTCGAATAAGCTTTCAGAGGTGCTTTCTTTTTTGAACGTGCTTCCAAATGTGCTTCTTTTTTTAATGTGCTTCCAAATGTTCTTCCATTTTGAAGTGAAACTTCTTTGCTGAAGGGACTACAATTTTCTAGCGTTACAAAAATTACGGTATCATGAGGGGAATAGTTAGATACGTGGTAGGGCAACTTGTAGAGGAGGAGAGTACGTCAGAGGCTATGTCACTCCAACGCATGCACTAGCAGTCGAATAGGAAAACAGTAAAAGGGAGGATAGGTATATAGTGTAGCATGCCATATGCTAGTTGTAATGGCCGTTTTAGGCCAGTCAATGAGAGGCAAAGTAAGCACTTTTTACCAGCAGACCTGAAAACTTGATATAAGGGTAATTCGAGGACGCTGAATCGAATGGTGTTAATCTTTTTGAAATTAGACGTGAAGTTTTTGGAGAAAAGGGTTAAAAATTGGTTTGACTCAGTTTTTCTCAGAATCTAAGCGTTTAAGCGAAAAAGGTTTTAAACAAAAGTTGTGGAGAATCAAAAAATACATTTAAAAAAGTTCCCAGATCCATCTTCGTATTTGTAAACATGAGCTAGAAATATTGGAGAGAAAGTAGTAAAGCATAATTGTAAAAGTGGGGCTAGTGTGCGGGCGAGCGTACGTGTGAACTAAACACAAACGAAGGGTCTTCGGCTATCTCGGGCCTCTCCGTTATGACTAGCCAGTGCGAGTGAGAGACGAAACCGTTTGTTCTCTCTTTCTATTGTCTCACGCGTTTGCGAGTATTTTTCGTCTTTGGCCGTCGAGTGTCAAGCATTCTATATCCTTACTAATTATTATTATAATTATTATTATAAATGCAAATGTGAGTTTGTTTGTTTATTTGTTACGCTTTCACACAGAAACTACTTAACCGATCATCATGAAATTTTGTGCGCATATTTTCAAGGGTATAGTAAAGGACATAAGACACTATATATATATATATATATATATATATATATATATATATATATATATATACACACGCACACACACACGCACACTAAAAAAAAAAAAAACATTTTTCCGAAGGTCAAAAAATTGATATTTGTATGTATGATCGTCCGACTGCGAGTTTGAGTAATTTGAATGAAATTTAACGCCAACTGGCGTTCCAATAAGTAAATTAAATAATCAGCCAATAGTAGTATATAAAAGGGCATCCGAGCCCTGGCTTCTGGCTGTGGAGTGTGATTGTCAGTCCGCCATCTTGGATTGTGACATCATGTCGGCCATCTTGGATGACCGTGACCTTGACCATTGACCTTGACCTTGGCGGCCATTTTGGACCGCCACATTGCATCCGCCATCCTTAAATCGAGTTCCCGACTCACTCATGACGAAATTTTCGTCATGGTCACCATTTTGATTTTTTTTCTGTTCCACTGGAGGCCGCCATCTTGGATACTGTCGACTTTCTTTCCGCTGTTTGTTCCTAGAGAGCGCCAGCGTCGCTCTTGATTTTTTTCTGTTCCACTGGAGGTCTCCATCTTGGATACCGTCGACTTTGTTTCTGCTGTTTGTTCCTAAAGAGTGCCAGCATCGCTCTGTCTCATCACATAAGGTCGATGTTCCATTACCTACCATAGCTATTATGGTCCTTATCAACATATTAAATTTAATTTTTTATGCAAAATACATTGGAAGCACTGTGATTCGAACCATCGCAGTCCTGATATCTAGGTTGGAAAACATACTTAAACCGCACACACATCCAGACATTTATCAGACTGAGAATTAAATAAGGTATATATAAAAATAACATGCATATTCGGACTTGTAATTTTACATTAATTTGAAGTAATAATATCAGCTGTTCGAGACAGAACCACCATCTTGTATTAAGATGTAACTGTTGCAATTATCGTTACGGTCACCATCTTGAAAATCCGTAATTTCAATGCTAGATATTCCGAATGAATTCCCAAAAATATTTTAAAAATTGCATACTACAAATGTATAGTTATTTAAACGATTTCAGTCCTCGGTTCGATTTCTGGCGAGAGTAAACCAGTAATTTATTAATGTATTTAAAAAAATTCTCAATAAAAAGTAATAAAAGCATCTTACACCACACACGACATTTTGAATTATGTTACCACTGTATCAATTATCGTTACGGATGCCATCTTGAAAATCTTTATTTATTATCCGATTTTAATGAAAAAAAGTTCAAAAATTCATCAAAAAAAATACTTATTAGAATACTGATTGATCAGATCGATTCCCGTCCTTGGTTCGAAACTGGTAAGAGCAAAAAAAAATAAACAACAGATCCTTCCTCCATGGAAGCTACCTAGACCGACCTCACACCACCAATACCAAGATATATATATCGTCAACTGATATGACATCATGTCCGCCACCTTGTCTTCGTCCGCTGGAGGCTGCCATCTTGTTTTCGTTTGCTAGATTGTGCTGGCGACATGATAGTATAATTTTCTGTTCTTCATACCTTTGAACTCGACTGTTGGCATTGAACTTTGACCTTGACCTTAAACTTTGACCTTGACCTTGAAATTTGACATTGAACTTAAACTTTGACCTTTACCTTGAAATTTGACTTTGACCTTGACGACCATCATGGATCCGACATTTTGTGTTCAGTACATGCTACCAGGTGCTACCACCTGATAGAGGTCATTGTCACCATCTTGTTTTCGTCTGCTGGAGGAAACCATCTTGTGTGTGTACTCGCCTTATAGAGTGAATTACCATCATGCTAGTTTTATTCTAACCTGCTAGAGTGCAGTAATAATTTATTATTACTGAGATGCCCTGCCATCTTGAAATTTGGGTGCCACCTTGGAATCGTGTAATTATTTAGCTAGAAATTCAGGGAAAAAAATCCAAAATTCATTAAATAAATTTGCAATTAATATACTTATTGATTCGACGAATCCTGTTCTGGGTTAGATCCCTGGGCGATGCAAAACATCTTAATTTTATGTAAAAAAATATCAATTTCAATAAATAATGATCAAAATCCTAAAAGAAGCATAGTTTCCAAATCAACCATCATCCTATAAGCCATTACGGCCTCCATCTTTGATATTTGTATTTATTGACCTAGAGATTCGGGAAAAATTCCAAAAGTAACGGAAAAAATAACTCATTAATTCACATATTGAATCAATGGATTCCTGTAGTCGGTTTGCTTTTTGACCAGTGACAAGTGTAACTAAATATTAAATTTTATATTTTGGTTTCCATTACCTTTCGCGGAGTTTATCAATCATTCACTCTACGAAAAACAACTCAAGACAATATACGACAATGTTCGACGAATTAAATACGTTGTCGATAAGACTAACACGAAAGTCTAGTTTTTGATACTTAGAATAACCTTTAAAATGTTCATGTAGAAAACCATCCATAAATATACACCAAGTGTCTTCGGACCGCGAGACCAAGTCATGAACAATGTCAGACGTATAGACCAGTCATTTCCGATCCTCATGACCTTCTTCATCGACAGCTAATTATATTCAATTAAACCAATGTAACATGTTTTTACACTTACAAGAGGACCAAGAATCCCATCAAAAAGGCAGCACATTTTGGAAGCACCATCAACAAAAAGACAGCACATTTTGGAAGCACCATCAACAAAAGGCAGCACATTTTGGAAGCACCATCAATAAAAAGGCAGCACATTCGGAAGCACAATCGAAAAAGGAAGCACATTTGAAAGCACCATCAACAAAAAGGAAGCGCATTTGGAAGCACAATCAAAAAGGCAGCACATTTGGAAGCACCATCAACAAAAAGGCAGCACATTTTGGAAGCACAATCAAAAACGGAAGCACATTTGGAATCACGACCAACATAAAGGCAGCACATTTGGAAGCACAAGTTACGAGAACTAAGTCTTAGTTAGAAATCAGAATACAAGAAATAAAAACATTAAATTTTTACTTTCAATATTTAATTTATTTCTCAACATTATACAAATGCAAGTAAAACAAGCCATTATTGTATGTAGCCAGCTTTCCTCAGTTCTTTGAGTATGAAGGATATTTCTTCGATGCACGAATAGTTTCCTGCACAAAGCGAGCCATGTAGAAGTTGACGCCTTCTGCCTTCTGCCTTCTGCCAAGGTGATGTTGAGGGTGTGGAGTTGCTTCTGGGCGCCAACTAGCAATAATAGCTACATGCTAGTGCGTAGCCGAGACTCTTGACTCAGGGCGTGACGTCGCCACGTGGCCGGCAGGCAGTAAGGGTCGTTCCGTCAGAGTTACCCCCGGCTGTTTTAACCACCAGGGACGCTATACTACGGGCGTTGTAACAAATACGCGGGGCTCGATTCAAAGTGGTTTATTGTCAGGCACGCTATACATGCGCTGTGTCGTGCATGACCCGCTTACTGGGAGCCGCGCTCTACAGGACACATTTCTGATGTGCTGAAAACTCACGCAATTCCGGTAGAGATGGCAAGGGCGGAGGTCGAGAGGCTCCGCGGGTGACTCGCGTCTCGTCTCCTTGGAGGGCGGTGATTAACTAGCAATGGCTGTGACGTCCGCACGACTCCCCAGCCTCCCTCCCGCGAAAATGTGTCGTGTGCAAAAGTAATCCCGGGCCATGCACGCCGCCTGATCGCGCTAAAGTCCAGAATTACAATTAATATTTAAGCATAGTCATTACTTAATTAATATTGTTTTTTAGAGTGCTGAATGTTAATTTCAAAGTCCAGGTAATCAGGTCACCTAACAGTACCCCCTTGGTCGACTTTCGCGCGGGCGACAGTCGATTAGGCAGGGCAGCTTACGTTCGAGGCGTTGCACCAACCTGCACCCAGGTGCGTTCACGTCGCACATGCTCGGGGCGAGGCGGCGATGCGCCATAGCGGTCTGTGCGGATTCGAGGAGCACTAATGTTTGGCGTCAAATGCCCCCCTTTTCCTGAGGCCGCTATGGTCATCGACGCCCCGATCACACGCATTGCCTCGTTGCACTGAGGCCAACACTGTCTTGGGGGATTGGTCCCGGGGCTGCTGTGTTTTGGGCGAACGGGGGAAGCAGAGACATGACACTGAGGCGGGGTACGTCGGGGTGTGGTTTCCGGTCTACTGGTGGTCGTAGTGGGCGCCAAATGAACTCCCTGAGGTGCCCTGGATTTTGGCGGACCCGGGTCGACTGTCGTGGTCCCTCGGCACTAATGTTCCCCACTCCCACTCCGGGAGCTGTCTGGTCACCACCCTCCCCCTTGCCGGGGGGAGAAATGGGTACCTCTTGGCTGCTGCCCTCGCAGCATCCTCTCGTCGGCGCCCTGCGCGCTCGGTGGGACTGCCTGACCTCAAGCTGGTCGGGGGGGTAAAATACCTCGGAGCATGGCTGAGCGGTCATGGTAGTTGGCCCGCTGGGGCATTCGCCCCCTGGGTCCAACCGGTCAATTAGACGCCCAAGTCTCCTTAGCTCGCTCCTCGCACTTCGGCTAAGATGGCGGGAAGTCGTGACAGGTGACATGGTCGGTGACGTGGGGCGTGTGACTGGTGATGCGAACGGTGACATCGGTGATGGTGCGTCAGCTCTGATGGTGGGTCGGCACACGTCCTGCGTGTCGGCGGGTGAGGTGATGGGTGGTGGTGTGGCTGGTGGCATGGCTGGTGGCGTAGGATGAGGAGCTGGTGATGGGGGTGGTGATGTCGGTGCTGTGGTGTCCATGGTGGTGGGTTGGTGGTAGGGTGATTGGCCGACTGGTGACGTGGCACGTGAGGCTGGTGCGCTTGGGGTGGGGGCCCTTGGGCACTCCCTACCCTTAGAGGGATCCTCGGCAGTGGAAACGAGGCGCAGGTCGTCCCTGTGGATTTTTGTGGCCCTACCATTTGGGAGTCTGATGAGGTATGTGGTGGGGCCTAGGCGTCGCAAGACCTCCCGGGGGGCTGCCCACTTGAGGCTCAGCCCCGCGCAGTAGTTCTTTCTGCCGGACAACAGGTGGTGACACCGGGCATAGACCATCTGCCCTGGCTCCAGTGGTGTTGGGAGAGTGGCTGACTGCGGGGTTCGGGTGGCCAGGAACTGGGCTTGGTGCTGTCCTGCCTCTTCCCTTAGGTCAATGGCTGGTGGGCGGGTGACTGCCCCTGCTGCCTCAGCGACCCGCAGCTCGACCTGTAGGGCGAGGTTCTGACCGTGGAGCAGTTCCGCGGGGGAATGGCCGGTAACGGCATTGACTCGCCGGCGCAGGCAGTAGAGCAACTTGGGCAGGTGTACATCCCATTTCGAGTGATCATCCCCCAGGCGGAGGCGCAACTGAACTTTGATGTCCTGGTTGCGTCGCTCCGTCGGGTTCGCCCTCGGGTGATACGTCGGGGTAGTGTGATGCTCAACTCCCCAGCGTCGACAGTCTGCCGCCCAACGTCTCCCTGTGAACTGGGTACCGTTGTCTGTTAGTAGCGTCTTTGGGTACCCATAGCGAGGGAACACCTCGCTGTCCAGGATGGCCACTATCGTCCCTGCGCGTGCGTTGGACACGGCGAACGCCTCTGACCATCGCGTGAACACGTCGGTGGTCACAACGAGGAAGCGCTTTCCCCGGGTCGTGCGGGGGTAGGGCCCCATGACGTCGAGGGCCACAGTATGGAAGGGCTCCTCCGGTTGTCGGGGGCGCTGCTGTTCTACCCCGTCCGCACGGCGCGCCTTGCGTTGCTGACACTGTTGGCAGCTGCGCACATGCACGCGGACATCCCGCGCTACCCCTGACCAGTGGAACAGCTTTCGGAGTGCATGTTGGGTCTGTTCAGCCCCTGGGTGGCCGGCCAGATCATGGTCGTGAAAAAATTGAAGGACCCCTTGCCTCGTCGCAGGGGGCACATGGATCTGCCAGCTGTCCATATCACCTGGGGCCCGATTCTGCAAAACCCCGTCCAGACTACGCTGATGGGGCTGAACCCCTTCCCCACACGCGGCCAGGTCGCGCTGCGTGTCGGGGTCGTCGACCTGGGCCTGCCTCACATGCTCCATTAGGGCGAGTAGGCTGGTGTGTCTGCCTGGGTGGTAGGGTTCGCCCGCTGGATGGCGTAGAGGGCCGCTGGTGCGGGTGCCGTGGTGCCGCTGGCTGGTGGGTGAGGTGGTGGCAGGAGTTCCTCCCAGCCCTGGGGGTCCTGGAAGACAGTAGTGGGGTCAGGGTGACGGGACAGCTCGTCTGCCAGCTGGTTCTCCCGCCCAGGGACGTGTTCGACGCGGAATGCGAAGCCCTGGAGCATGAGAGCCCAGCGGGTAAATTTGGACTTCCGCCCCTGGGATGAGTCCAGCCACCGCAGACACTGGCTATCAGTGCGCAGGGTGAACAGCCTCCCCTCGAGGTGGTGCCGATAGCGCCCTAGGGCCCACACCACCGCAAGGCACTCCTGCTCGTTTGCATGATAGCGGCGTTCTGCAGGACCGAACTTGGCACTGGCATACTCGGCCACTCGCCGCTCCCCGTCCCCCCCTTCCTGGTAGAGCACCGCCCCCATGCCCTCTTGGCTGGCGTCCGTCTGGACGAAGATGGGTTCGTCTGGGTCCAGGCGTGATAGGGTGTGGCACTCTCTGAATCGCTGCTTCATCGCGGTCAGGGCCTGCTCGGCGGCGGTCGTCCACCGGAACTTTGACTTGGGCGATAGGAGGTCGGTCATGGGTGCGGTGATAGTGGCGAAATGGAGTATGAACGACCGCAACCAGTTGAGCAGCCCCATCAGTTTCTGGAGCTGCTTCATGGTGCGGGGTGCCTGTTTGCTGTCGATGAGGTCGAGCTGGGCGGGAATGGGCCGGCATCCCTCGGCGCTGACAATATGCCCCAAGAATTCCAGCTCCGCAGCACCGATGTGACACTTGGGCGGCAGCACGTGAGTCCGTGTGTGGCGAGCCGTTCGAGGACCATCGCGAGATGGTGAACATGGTCCTCCCACGTCCGTGACAAGATAATTACATCGTCCAGGTACGCGGTGGCAAACTCGCCGATGTACCCGTCCAGGACGCGGACCACCATGGTCTGGAACGTCGCGGGGGCGTCCATCAGCCCGAACGGCATCGCACAGAACTGGAGGTGCCGCCCATCGGGGGCCGTGAACGCTGTCTTGGGGCGGTCCTCGGGACGTACTGGGACTTGCCAGTACCCCGACTTGAGGTCTAGAGACGAAAATATGCGGGCGTCCCCCAGCCCGGTGAGTGCCTCAGTGATGTTAATGAGGGGTGGTGGTGCTGGGATGGCGATGTCGTTGACGGGCTTGAAGTTAATGCAAAAACGGAGAGATCCGTCCTTTTTGCTAGCCATGACGATCCGGCAGTTGTATGGGGATTCTGTTGGCTCGATGACGCCATCCTCTAACATCTCTGTGATTTGATCCCTGATAGCGAGCCACTCACGAGGTCCAAACCCAAAGGGCTTCTCGAAAGGGGGCCGGTGTGGTATGGTTGGTATGCAATGTTCTGTGATAGTGATGCGGCGCAGTAGGTCCGCGGCGGCAAACACCTGGGGCCGCTGCCCCAAGACCGCATCAAACATGGGCACATGTACGGGAGGTACACCATGGCGGAGGTCCACCAGGTGGAGGGGCTCGCCCCACGGTGAGGGGGTCCTGTAGTTGAGTCCATATACCGCCCGTCGGCCCCTGGTCCCCACATGGACCCGCTTCCCCCGGACCTCTACTGTGGTGTCCTCCTGCTCCAACCAGGGCAGCCCCAGGATCAGGTCGTCGCGGAGTTCGTGCACCACTAGGGCACTGGTGCTACTAACAAAATCCCTTACGCCGACCCTTACCTGGGCACGCCCCGTCGTGAACGTGCTGGCCCCATTGGTGGCCAGCTGGACGATGACGACCTCCCGCACCAGGTCCGCCTCAGGGATGAGGTGGGCAGCGACGTAGGTATGCGTGGCTGCGGTGTCCACCAGCGTGGTGATGGGCTGGCCGTTCAGCTCCACCGGGATGCGGATCAGCGCAACAGCCTCGGGCCCCACTCGGCCCAGCCTAGGCCGACAGTCCTATGTGGCCCCTGCAGCAGCGTGCGGGAGCGGCGCCATCGCCAGGTGGGCGGCGTCGCTCGCCGGCGACATGGGGCAGGCCGCGAGGCAAGGCGGGCCGCCACCACCAACACCAGGTGGGTGAGACGGCAGCTGGGTGGCCCCTGCAGCAGTGTGCAGGGGCGGCGCCGACGCCAGGTGGACGGCGTCGCTCGCCGGCGACCTGGGGCAGGCTGTGAACAGGTGAGGCGGGCCGCCCCCACCCGCGCCAGGTGGGTGAGATGGCAGCTGACTGGCCCCCGCAGCAGCGTGCTGAGCGGCGCCGATGCCAGGTGATCAGCGTCGCTCGCCGGCGACCTGGGGCAGGCCGCAAACGGGTGAGGCGGGCCGCCCCCACCCGCGCCAGGTGGGTGAGACGGCAGCTGGCTGGCCCCCGCAGCAGCGTGCAGGAGCGGCGCCGACGCCAGGTGATCGGCGTCGCTCACTGGCGACCTGGGGCAGGCCGCGAACGGGTGAGGCGGGCCGCCCCCACCCGCGCCAGGTGGGTGAGACGGCAGCTGACTGGCCCCCGCAGCAGCGTGCAGGAGCGGCGCCGACGCCAGGTGATCGGCGTCGCTCGCCGGTGACCTGGGGCAGGCCGCGAACGGGTGAGGCGGGCCGCCCCCACTCGCGCCAGGTGGGTGAGACGGCAGCTGAGTGGCCCCCGCAGCAGCGTGCAGGGGCGGCGCCGACGCCAGGTGATCGGCATCGCTCGCCGGCGACCTGGGGCAGGCCGCGAACGGGTGAGGCGGGCCGCCCCCACCCGCGCCAGGTGGGTGAGACGGCAGCTTAATGGCCCCCGCAGCAGCGTGCAGGAGCGGCGCCGACGCCAGGTGATCGGCGACGCTCGCCGGCGACCTGGGGCAGGCCGCGAACGGGTGAGCGGGCCGCCCCCACCCGCGCCAGGTGGGTGAGACGGCAGCTGACTGGCCCCCGCAGCAGCGTGCAGGAGCGGCGCCGACGCCAGGTGATCGGCGTCGCTCGCCGGTGACCTGGGGCAGGCCGCGAACGGGTGAGGCGGGCCGCCCCCACCCGCGCCAGGTGGGTGAGACGGCAGCTGAGTGGCCCCCGCAGCAGCGTGCAGGGGCGGCGCCGACGCCAGGTGATCGGCGTCGCTCGCCGGCGACCTGGGGCAGGCCGCGAACGGGTGAGGCGGGCCACCCCCACCCGCGCCAGGTGGGTGAGACGGCAGCTGAGTGGCCCCCTCATCAGCGTGCAGGGGCGGCGCCGATGCCAGGTGATCGTCTTCGCTCGCCGGCGACCCGGGGCAGGCCGCGAACGGGTGAGACGGCAGCTGAGTGGCCCCGGCAGCAGCGTGCAGGGGCGGCGCCGAGGGCAGGTGGACGGCGTCGCTCGCCGGCGACCTGGGGCAGGCCGTGAACGGGTGAGGCGAGCCGCCCCCACCCGTGCCAGGTGGGTGAGACGGCAGCTGAGTGGCCCCCGCAGCAGCGTGCAGGGGCAGCGCCGACGCCAGGTGGACGGCGTCGCTCGCCGGCGACCTGGGGCAGGCCGTGAACGGGTGAGGCGAGCCGCCCCCACCCGCACCAGGTGGGTGAGACGGCAGCTGAGTGGCTCCCGCAGCAGCGTGCAGGGGCGGCGCCGACGTCAGGTGGACAGCGTCGCTCGCAGGCGACCTGGGGCGGGCCGCGAACTTCGCGAACAGGTGAGGCGGGCCCCCTCCAACTGTGATAGGTGGGCGGGGTGGCGGTTGGGTGGTTCCGCGGCGCCAGGGTGCGTCTCTCGGTGGAGCTGGGCTGTTAATTGGGGGGTGGTGGCCAGCTGCGTCACCGCCCCCTAGACAATGTTTCCCGGGAGCTTCACCACACCCCCTCGCGTTCGCCAGACTGCCTCGCGGGTCGGGCACTCTGTGTGCCAGTGGTACTGCTCTGTCGCGCAGTAGCGGCAGCGGGGTGGCCGGCTGTCCTGGGCGCCCTGTGTTCCCCTGCGATGGTCGTCGCGACGCGTCTGTACTGCGCCACGGTGAGGAGGGCCCGGTAAGGGCATCCCCTCCCCCATCGGGGACGGGTCGGTGGGCCGGTAGTTGCCCCTCGGCGGCGGCGGGTCCGTGTACGGCACTACGGCACGTTCGTCCTCTGCGCGCGCCGCCCCCTTGGTGGACGGGGCTGACCGGGGCGTAGCGACGCCCTTGGTGCTGCGAGCTGATTGGAGGTCATGCTCTACGGCTCGTGCTCGTGCGAGAAAAACATCCAGCCCGCGAGTCACCGCTTCGCGCAAGAATGGGCGAAGTTCGGGGGACACTAGCTCCACTATGAAGGGCAGTATGTCGCTAGTTTGACCCCCCGGTGTTAGGCGGCGGTATAGTCTGAGCTTGTTATAAACAAACGTCTCCACCGCCTCCCCGTCCCCTTGGCAACGGCTGAACATCTCACTCCGACACGTGTTCAGAGCTCGGGTGTCATTGAAGCGCGCCTCCAGCTGGGGGGCGAATTCCTCCCAGTCTGCGTTGTAGCTGCCCGCCTGGGTCCACCACTCGCGCGCCTCCCCGTGCAGCTGCGCGCTCACGCGTTCTGCCCGCTCTTCCCGCGGTATCAGGTGCCGCACGAGCCTCGCCTCGCAGGCTTGCAAAAACACGCGCGGATCCTCGTGGTTGAGGCCCGCGAACTCCGGGAGGATAATAGGCCCGGTGAGGGGGCGGGACGTGGTGGCTAGCTGACCCCCTGGGTGGCCTCGTGCGCGTCGCTCGCACCCCCCACACAGAAAAAGTCCGTCCCGGAAATTTACGAATTCCAGGGCGTCTGCGCATGCGCGGTTTTAATTGTTCCGCACTGCTGGCATCTCGCTATCTCGCCTTGGTAACCGGGACAGTGGACAGCGGCGCAATGGGGACCCGCTTGGGTTCTGGGTTGCCCCTCCATCTTGACGCGTACCGTTTCGCAGGTGCAGTACAGGTGGGGGTACTCACTGGTGCTGTGGCTGGTGGTGTGCGGCTTGCCGCACCCGGCTTCATAGCTCTCCATGGTGATGGCTATGTCCGGCCTCTTGTCCATGCGCGATCCGCGGCTGTTTGACCCGAGCGTCGGGATGAAGCATCGGTGGCGGGCCCGGGCAGATCCGGGGGTGCGCCCCCTTGCGCTTACGACCGAGCGGTCTTGCCCGCACGCACGCGCCTCGCGGTTGTTTACGCGGCCGCGGCTGGTGACGTACTCTGGCGTCTCGGTGATCTTCGGGCGCGCTCGTTTGTCCTCGGCGCGCGATCGGTCGGGGCAGTCCACTCTCTCGCGAGGGGTTTGGCGGGAGGGTGTGAGCGAACGATTTGCACTGGGGGGGGGGGGTGTGGAACCGTGGAATGCGGGAGGGAGTGAGCGAACGATCTTAGGGCGGGAGGGGGGTGGTGTGGCCTGATTCCCCTGGCGCGTCCCGTTCCACGGCGCCTGCACGTCTGCGCACGCTTTCTCTCCCCTTTGTGCTGTCCCTACGCGTAACTCTGCCGGATTTTCTGCGATTCGGATGGCATTTGCGGCGTTGCTATGTTGCCATACTAGGTGGGCGCCATTTGACGCCTTCTGCCTTCTGCCAAGGTGATGTTGAGGGTGTGGAGTTGCTTCTGTACACCAACTAGCAATAATAGCTACGTGCTAGTGCATAGCCGAGACTCTTGACTCAGGGTGTGATGTCGCCACGTGGCCGGCAGGCAGTAAGGGTCGTTCCGTCAGAGTTACCCCCGGCTGTTTTAGCCACCAGGGACGCTATACTACGGGCGTTGTAACAAATACGCGGGGCTCGATTCAAAGTGGTTTATTGTCAGGCACGCTATACATGCGCTGCGTCGTGCATGACCCGCTTACTGGGAGCCGCGCTCTACAGGACACATTTCTGATGTGCTGAAAACTCACGCAATTCCGGTAGAGATGGCAAGGGCGGAGGTCGAGAGGCTCCGCGGGCGACTCGCGTCTCGTCTCCTTGGAGGGCGGTGATTAACTGGCGATGGCTGTGACGTCTGCACGACTCCCCAGTCTCGCTCCCGCGAAAACGTGTTGTGTGCAAAAGTAATCCCGGGCCATGCACGCCGCCTGATCGCGCTAATGTCCAGAATTACAATTAATATTTAAGCATAGTCATTACTTAATTAATATTGTTTTTTAGAGTGCTGAATGTTAATTTCAAAGTCCAGGTAATCAGGTCACCTAACAGTACCCCCTTGGTCGACTTTCGCGCGGGCGACAGTCGATTAGGCAGGGCAGCTTACGTTCGAGGCGTTGCACCAACCTGCACCCAGGTGCGTTCACGTCGCACATGCTCGGGGCGAGGCGGCGATGCGCCATAGCGGTCTGTGCGGATTCGAGGAGCACTAATGTTTGGCATCAAAGTCTTAGCCGGTCAACCAATATGTTTGGATCTTTCCATGATGTGTAATCAATCTCTTCTACCACCATCTTACTTGCTTGTGTATTATAAATACTTTTAATATCACATCGTCCCAGTGATCATAATAAGATTTATCAGATTTATTTATTATAACACATCGTTTCCATCGTTTTGGTCTCAGGACACCTCCACATTCTTCGATCTTGTAAGCTTTAGGTGTATCATCACAGTCTATGCCTTTGTCAACAGCCTCAGAGTCACTGTAACAATCACAGTATAAGGCATCGTCTCCACCCAGATTACCGTAAGAATTCCATATCGATGATGTCGAAGTGTCTTCATCGTCTTCATGCCACCCCGCTAACGGAATGCACCCCTACCGAGTTAGGCGAGCCTCCGATGCCAAGGTAGAACCAAGGGCCGTGTCTAATTAATTAAATACCTCGACCCTCGTTCGTTAACAATCAAACATAATTGAATAGTAACTTAAATATTAATTAAAACCCCCGCCCAAGGAAAGTGCGACGCAGGAGTGCCCGAGTCACTCACGTGTGAACTTGCCATAGGTAATAAGTTTGTGAGTGCCTCCTTTGCGGCCTTCAGAATTAATTAATTATACATGTTGTGTTAACGTTAATATTACCTCCCTGTTTTTTATGTATAACTAGCCACTGGAGTAGTCAGCAAGAGAAGAACAGTCTCTCGTGTGACTCTGAACATTTAAACTTAATTTACACAAATTAATTACATAACAGTAATTATTAAAGACCATCTGACAATCAGCTTAATTAAGAATAATTAATGTATGAATTTAGAGCTGCTCTCAGCTTATTATTATTGAAATAAATTCCGAATAACAGAACTTTAGCAATTTTGGCGCGAGAGAATGCTGACACCTTCCCTCGCGCCAAGGGCAAACTCCAGTACCGAGCGACTCGCGGACCGGGGCAGACGTGTGTTCCAAGGGGAGCCATCATCCTTTGTTCCACACTGAGCAGTATTTCTGGTAACTATAGTCAAAAACCTAAACCTATTTTTTGTTTACGTAAACTCCCATTGCATCCCCGGTTCTTTTATGGTGTGGGGCCTAACCCAGCCGCTTAACTTGACGTCGTACCTCCTCTTTATTAAACAAAAAACCCGGGTCACAGTCCTGTCCGCGGCGCAACACTCCAGCCATGGCCCTGGTAGTGCCACCACTCGCCACCAGATGCAGTTGTAAATATAAAGAGACATAGTATTATAGTTATTTTATATATGTTATTATTGTAAATATTTAGGTAGATTATTAAGTGGATATTGTAAGTATGTTTTGTAGATGTGGAAATAATATTGTAAAATCCAAAAGATCAAAAGAAATAGAAATATGTAAAACTTTAACACAAATGGTTCTAGAAGAAACTTGTATAAATTGTGCGGGCTAACAAGCCTAGACAGCTCTTCTCTCCCAGCCAATCTGGGAGTAGAAATACCTTTGTGAGCTTTCTTCTCCCAGTCAATCTGGGAGAAAACCATCGTTGTAAGCTCTTCTCTCCCAGCCAATCTGGGAGTAGAAATACCATTGTAAGCTCTCCTCTCCCAGCCAATCTGGGAAAATAAATATTATCGCAAGCAAAAGTGGTATTATTGGCTTGCCTTCTAGTGATGGGCAGAACGGTTCTTTTGACCGAACCGGTACTTTCGGATCAGTTCCGTGAAAGATTCGTTCAGAACGATTCGTTCATCTCGGTCATTTCGTTCTTTTCTGTGAATAGGATCTGGCTCTTTTATCAGGTGTCGTAATTCGTTCATCCTTTAGAGTATTGGCTACGTGTTTGCTTCCAGCCTCCCCTCGTTATCGCGTGACCCGATAACGAGAGGAGGCTGGATCGCGTGGGTGGTTATCTTTATCTACTCTGCATGGGTAAATGAAATTTCAAACGTCTAGTTGTATACTGACTGTTATAAAATTATTGACTGTTGATCGCTGCAAATGCTTCATGCAGTGATTCTATATAATACGGGAGCATTAAATCTAAGAATGTTAGGTACGAAAGTGATCTTTCTTAACTTTAATTTGTAATCGCACTATTATAGCTAGTACTTGAACATTGCTTTTCGTAGCCAGTGAATCACAGTTGCGTATATGAAACAAGATTATTTATATTGTATTACTTTTTAAGTTACAAATATTAATATACAGGCTATTTACACTCTAGAGAGAGTAAAGTGTTTACATGTAGACCAACACATTTAGAGAAAAAAAGACAAAAATTGAATACTACTACTGCGATTCAGTATGAAGAGAGAAAAATGAAGTAGGTACATTAATTAACACCTAAATGGTAAGTGTGAACATTTGTAGTTACTTTCCCTGTTATTTTTAATTCATGTTTTTTTTTTTTCCCCCAAATTTATGTATGTGAATGTGAAAACGCAATTTTAAACCACTACTTAACAGTTGACATTTTCAGGTATAGATACTTTTCATGTTACCCTATTTTATTTGATCAGTTATCGTTTGCTCTTATGAACATGCTCACGCTGTGATTACTAATTCTTCAGACTCCTGACGTCATGAATCATTTCACGAACGAATCAGACCGGGCGCGTGGCCGGTTCTCTCATCTCGTTCTCTCGTTCTCTCCGCGTTTTCGTTCTTCCGAATCTTTCAAGGTACCGGCTCTCAAAGAGCCGGTTCTCTCGTTCTCTCCGCATTTTCGTTCTACCGAATCTTTCAAGGTACCGGCTCTCAAAGAGCCGGTTCTTTACATCGCGAACGAATCGCAAGATTTCGTTCTCTCAAAGATTCGTTCTTTTTGAACGAATCGTTAACGAACGACCCATCACTATTGCCTTCCTCATTTAGATTTCCTCAGCTAGCGACTCTTAGTGAGACCGTGGGCTTCCTTCTCTCTCTCTCTCTCTCTCTCTCTCTCTCATTCTACCTCTCTCTGCCCACCCATCCGCTAGCGACTCCTTGTGAGACCGCGGGCAATCCTCTGCTAGCGACTCTTCGTGAGACCGCGGGCATCCATCTCTCCAACTTCCATCCTTTCCGCTAGCGACTCTTCGTGAGACCGCGGGCATCCCTCTCTTCTACACCCAATCTTCCTGCTAGCTACTCCTTGTCAGCACGTCCTCGGTCAGCTGCACTGGGCCGAACGGTCCACTCCCACCTCAGAGTGTGAGGCTGCTCTACCCAAGAGCTGGCGCCGGGCAAACAACACAACAACTGAACGACCGAGCGACGTCCACCCCGTCTCCACATCTTCATCAGAGACGAGGCCGCGACATTTGGCGCCCAACGTGGGGCACTTCATCATCGAGACTACCAGAGTTCACGAACAGCCAGCAGCATTCGGCGACTCGAACTGTATATTTACTAAACAAGTGTAGAAGAATGGGTGCAGGACAGACAGTGTAGAAATTCGTAAACAATGCTACCACACAGACTGACAACCACACGCGAAACAGGTTAACCACCAAGGGACTTTGACCTAATGACAGGAGAGGGACTGTGGCACAACACATCTGAGGGCAAACTAGTGAGATCAGAGTTACCAACTGGTACATTGTTTTGGGATACAATAGCAACACCAAGGCCCACACAGGCACCAACACAGAAGGCAGGGGCAAACCTCATAGACTGGGAAGTCCTTGCAAGCCCAGCAGTGCAACCAAACGTGCATATGGGGCGGACAGCTACCGCAACAGGACGCGTAGTGCTACCGGAGTTCAGTGGGCTAGCGCATGAGGACCCATGCGAGTTTGTGCTGTGGTGTCAGGGACGGTTGACACAATCCGGGGTGCAGATAGAAGAATGGACACAACGCACGAGTGAACAATTGCGCGGGCAATCTCGTGAGTGGTGGAACCTGTGGGGACGCTATGACATGCAGTGGCAGGAGTTCGCTACCCGCTTAACACGGCGCTTCGACGACCGCATGGCAGTCATGAGCTGTAAGGCTCGCTTCTACGGCGATACCCAAAAGGACTCAGAGTCAGTAGAGCAGTTCGTGGCAAACAAGATGCGGCTGTACCGGCGCATAGCCCCAGGAGAAGACCCCGAGCAAGCTTTGCCAGAAGTTACTGCATTAATGCGAGAAGAATTGCAACCATTCCTCAGGCCATACTGCAATGGGACGATAGAGGACTACATACAACAGGCAACAGCTACAGAAGGCAACCTACGACACCTCCTGGGACGTCGGACTGGGACAACTATCCCCGAACGAGGACCCAGACATCAGGTTGGAGCACCTGCAGGGACAAGCAGGGCCATACCGCAGGAACGTCCATGGCAGACAGCAACACAGGCGATCGAGGGCCCACCTGGTGGGACAAGCCAGAACATATCTCCAGAATGGCGGAATGCAAGCAATCGGCGCGATGGAGGTCGACCACCACAGTGCCGTCTTGGATGCTCACAGGGCACGTATCACTGGCATCAGGACTGCCAGAGACACCAACAGCAACAACAACCGGCGGGAAAACGGGCAGTAGGGGGTGTAGGACCTACAGACTTAAACCCCGTACCAGCCAATCCCCGGCTGCAAGCCACAGAGAACAACATTGAACAACTGGGGCAGCTCACCACGCTAGAAAACCGACTGATGCGGATCCCCATCACCCTGAACGGGAGACAGACTGCCGCACTTATAGACACAGGGGCGAGCCATGTGTTCGTCGCCCAGCACTGTATACCACCCGCAGAAGTCACGCCCAGACACTGTGCCCTGCGCCTTGCTACGAACACTGGAACCGGGACAGCCATTGGAGATGCCATCATCACTGTGGGTATACGGGAGATGGTGACCCAAACTTCAGCGGTCGTGGTATAAGGACTCAGAGAAGATTTGGTACTCGGACAGCCATGGTTGGTAGAGCAGGATGCCTTGATTTCACCAGCATCAGGCCTGGTAAATTTAGGTAAATGTGAGCGCCTGGCAGTATATACACTAGGAAGCATACCACCTTCCCACAGATCACACGACCACAGGCCAAGAGACATGACCTGTCGCCTGCTCACTGTGGAAGATGATGACCCACCCCCAGCGGACCTGATCGAACTCAAACAACGAGTTCTCGATGCCCAACGCACCTCCTCAGATGCTGAGCGTCGACGAGCAAAGCAAGCAGAAGGACTGGATAAGATACGGACCATGCCCGGCGAATGGACGGCCCACGGAGTGTCAGACAAAGGGGAAGACCCCGTAGATCTATATCGGCAGCAAGAGATTGAGCTGACAACAGCCCGAGAACACCAGAGGGCCTACACTCAGCAGATAACCCCGCAGACCACACGACAACCACCGGAGCTACAGCCCGGTGACCACGTGTATGTCCGCACACACCCCCTGTCCAATGCAATTAGGAAATACTGTGCTGGACTGAGCCCCAGGTGGTCGGGACCACACCGCATCCTGAAACGGCTAAGTCAAAGTATGTATTTGGTGCGCCGGGGTAGGCAAAGGCGAAAAGTACACCGGGACCACATCCGGAAAACAGCACTCCCGGAAGGGGACAATGCCATGGAGGACCCTACTCCAGATGTGATAGGACCGATGCTGGACAACCACCAATCTGTCACACACCAAGGGATGCAGCATCTGTTCCAGGGAACACCGAGCCCAAGGACAAGAATGGAGAGGTCTGCAGAAGCCCCTGCCACGACCCCGAGGCGACAGCACCGGAGGCACCCAGCATGAATTCAGATCCTTGATGTCACGGGGACACCAGAGGCGGGCGTAAACACCACAGAGGAGCAGCCCCTGGTGACAGAACCGGAAGACATTGAGACAACAGAACCACCCTCCCCTACCCGAGGTGGGTGGGGGCATGGAGCCTCCCTCGCCGATGCCGAATTCCGGGTCAACGTGGAGGAACCAGCTGAGGACAACCAGAGACACCGCCGACGACGCCGCCGGCCCCCACTGTACCTGGCAGATTACGTCACCGGCAGCGAACTGGACACACTGGTGAATGGCGACCCAGGGAGTCCGGAACCAGCAGGCCGGCCCTGACGCTCACAACTACGAGGAGAGAAGGCATCATGTACCTGCTGGAGGGCGTGCGGACGGCCTAGACCCGGGCTTTTCCAGGGGGGGGGGGCGTCTGACGTCGTACCTCCTCTTTATTAAACAAAAAACCCGGGTCACAGTCCTGTCCGCGGCGCAACACTCCAGCCATGGCCATGGTAGTGCCACCACTCGCCACCAGATGCAGTTGTAAATATAAAGAGACATAGTATTATAGTTATTTTATATATGTTATTATTGTAAATATTTAGGTAGATTATTAAGTGGATATTGTAAGTATGTTTTGTAGATGTGGAAATAATATTGTAAAATCCAAAAGATCAAAAGAAATAGAAATATGTAAAACTTTAACACAAATGGTTCTAGAAGAAACTTGTATAAATTGTGCGGGCTAACAAGCCTAGACAGCTCTTCTCTCCCAGCCAATCTGGGAGTAGAAATACCTTTGTGAGCTCTCTTCTCCCAGTCAATCTGGGAGAAAACCATCGTTGTAAGCTCTTCTCTCCCAGCCAATCTGGGAGTAGAAATACCATTGTAAGCTCTCCTCTCCCAGCCAATCTGGGAGAATAAATATTATCGCAAGCAAAAGTGGTATTATTGGCTTGCCTTCCTCATTTAGATTTCCTCAGCTAGCGACTCTTAGTGAGACCGCGGGCTTCCTTCTCTCTCTCTCTCTCTCTCTCTCTCATTCTACCTCTCTCTGCCCACCCATCCGCTAGCGACTCCTTGTGAGACCGCGGGCAATCCTCTGCTAGCGACTCTTCGTGAGACCGCGGGCATCCATCTCTCCAACTTCCATCCTTTCCGCTAGCGACTCTTCGTGAGACCGCGGGCATCCCTCTCTTCTACACCCAATCTTCCTGCTAGCTACTCCTTGTCAGCACGTCCTCGGTCAGCTGCACTGGGCCGAACGGTCCACTCCCGCCTCAGAGTGTGAGGCTGCTCTACCCAAGAGCTGGCGCCGGGCAAACAACACAACAACTGAACGACCGAGCGACGTCCACCCCGTCTCCACATCTTCACCAAAGACGAGGCCGCGACAAACTTTAAACTCCCCGCACGAGACATTACGCGGGGTAGTTCGCCTTACGGCACGGGCCGACTCCCGCTACCAATGAACTTTTATTCAATGTCGAGTGCAGAGGCACCGACAACCGCTACGTGTAAAACTAACTGTGGGCCGCGGTTCACACAGGTGAATACGGGCGCCGCCAAATTAGCAATTTTCGGGATTCACCGTCTCCAATCAACCTCCCCCTCAACCTCGTCTGGCATGAGGGCTTAAACTAGTGACAGTGCATCAGAGCACTCATTTTTAAACAAGTGTAATTTTGTAGGGTAATTCCTTGTACGCCGTGCAAGTATAATGTAAGTGTAATTGCGACTGTAATTGTCCAGCTGATTAAACGACCACTCCGCACTTTGTGCGCGACATGTCATTGACAGCATAATCTCGAGTTCGTGTTTGTTATTGTATTAAGCCTTCCCATCTCAGCTAGGAATCAGTCTATTATGCTGCACAGGGTCTGTGATGTGATACCAGCTAGGGACCCCTCCAACCACGAACTTCGCCGACGGTCCTAGCGGGCCACGCAGTGGCCACACACCCACGAAACCCAAATTTGGTTAGAAGCTGAGCTAACCTGGTGCCCTCCCGGAACACAATTTAAATCGGAGCCAGTTTTACCGCTAGGATACACGCCCGGTCTCGAACACGAGAACCCGGACGGCGGCAATGGCCAAAGCGACATAAAAAGTGGCTTCACCTATGTCAAAACATGCTGTGTCCTGACAACTCCTAATTTCATGATGACAGCTCCTCCTCTTGTTCTCTTTCATTGTTTAGACTGAAATGCATACTACCACTTTCGTTTTCGTTTGGAAGGATTCTGTTTGTCAAATTTCACCATATATCCACCATATTTTATACCAGTCCTATATACATTCAAATATTTAATAGAAACTAAAGTCAAACAAAAATGGCTAGGTTGGTTATGTTTTCGGTGTTGTCACTACCCTCTAATATTATTTAAACAACTTTTTGGAGGGTTTTAAGTGAAATATATACAGTTTAACATAACACTTTCACATTTGTAAAAAAAAAACTTATGTTTGTGAAAACCTGTGCACTTAAATGAGAATTAATAAATGCAATACGTAGTCAAATTAAAAATAACTTTTACTTTTTGTCATGTAATGATAAAATTTAAAAAGATAGTAATTTTGTTTTTAGTTTTCTTGCAATTATTAGTCTTTTCAATATGTATTAAGAATACTATGGTTTTACAATAACCACGTTTCATTGCTGTTGTTCTGAGTAGCGAAGGCTATTTGAAATACAGGTGATCAATACCGATGCTGGTAGTGTGGTTTTGTAAACTTTGAGTTGTGTGATAAGATTATTTTGGTTTATTTTTGACGTGATGTTGTTAAACGGTAGTCAACGGTTAATTAGTTTTCAGTGAAGTCATACTGTATGATTTCAAGAATGCCTGAATCAGGTGAACAAGCTGCGGGATCTTCTGTTAGCACTTCGTCTGCCAAAGATTCCAAGGAAAATGCAAAGGAGAAAAAACTGTCCTCTGGTTCTTTAGGCGGTAGTGATGGAGTCAGACCAAAAATGGTTACAGTAAAGCATCCAGAATCAAATAAACCGAAACCCACCGTGAAGAAAAATAAGCCTATATCTGCAGATTTGGACGTTGCCAAGGACTTCATAAGATGCAGAGAAGATGGTGTGACTAGGTTGGATTTAAGTAAATCTAGTATAACGCAACTGCCTTCAACAGTGCGTGATTTGACACATCTAATCGAATTTTATCTGTATGGCAACAAATTAGTAACACTGCCTCCAGAAATAGGTTGTTTGGTGAATTTACAAACATTGGCACTGAGTGAAAATTCCTTGACTAGTTTACCAGATGCTTTAGCAAATTTAAAGCATCTCCGGGTTTTGGATTTGAGGCATAACAAATTAAGTGAAATTCCAGATGTTGTTTATAAGTTAACATCATTAACAACACTTTTTTTGAGGTTTAACAGAGTTAGAGTTGTTGGTGATGACATCAAATATTTAAGGAACCTGACTATGTTGAGTTTGCGTGAGAATAAGATAAAAGAGTTGCCAGCAGGAATAGGAAAATTGGTAAATTTGATTACATTTGATGTTTCACACAACCATTTGGAACACCTGCCTGTAGAAATTGGCAACTGTGTTCAGCTTTCAACCCTTGATCTTCAGCATAATGAGCTGTTGGACATACCTGAATCAATTGGCAACCTCCAGTCACTTATAAGACTTGGATTGAGGTACAACCGTCTCACAGGAATACCAAAAAGCCTGAGTAATTGTGCCCATATGGACGAGTTCAATGTTGAAGGAAATGCAATTTCACAACTCCCTGATGGTCTCCTTTCCAGTTTGTGTGATTTGACAAGCATAACTCTGTCAAGGAATTCTTTCTCTTCATATCCTTCAGGTGGACCTGCACAGTTCACTAATGTTTATGCTATAAATTTGGAGCATAATCAGATTGATAAAATTCCCTATGGAATTTTTTCACGTGCAAAAAATCTGACAAAATTAAACATGAAAGAAAATCAGTTAACATCCTTGCCTTTGGATGTTGGTGCTTGGTGCAATATGGTAGAACTGAATCTGGGAACAAATCAACTAACGAAGATTCCAGATGATATTCAGTGTCTACACTGCCTGGAAGTTTTGATTCTGTCCAACAATTTGCTGAGGCGAATACCAGCCAGCATTGGAAACTTGAGGAAGTTGCGGGTGTTGGATTTGGAAGAAAACAAAATTGAATGCTTGCCAAGTGAAATAGGTTTTCTTAGAAACTTGCAAAAACTTATCGTGCAGTCTAATCAAGTGATAACTCTACCAAGAGCCATTGGTCATTTAACTAACTTGGTGTATCTGAGTGTTGGAGAAAACAACTTGAGCTACCTCCCTGAAGAGATAGGAACTTTGGAAAACTTGGAATCCTTGTACATCAATGATAATGCAAATCTCCACAACTTGCCATTTGAACTCGCCCTTTGCACAAATTTGCAGATCATGAGCATCGAGAACTGTCCATTATCTCAGATTCCTGCAGAGATCGTGGCTGGTGGGCCATCACTTGTGATTCATTTCTTGAAAATGCAAGGTCCTTACCGATCAATGTGAAGCTAAACGTGAGTACTATTTTATTTATTTTTTGGTAATTACTGGACGTTGCGGCTTTTTAGAAAGGAGATTTAAAAAAATTAAAAAACATGGTTTTCGCACATTACACACATCGTTACTCCCAAGGGATGGTTTCGTAATTCCTATTAGTCTGTGAAAAATTAAAATCTTAGGTATATCTTACATTACAATACCCACTGCCGCCGCCATTCATTATTTAATTCGCGATAAATAGGTATATATGTTTTCCATATACTAGAGACGTTCTTGAATTAACCCTGCAAGGAAGGTTTCTTAATTCTTACTGATTTGTGGAAAAATAACAGTTTACACTACATTACAATACCTATGTATTCATGCAATTGCAGACATTCATTGTTTACCTGTGTAGGTTTTTTACAATTTTTTGGAGAACTTTAGTCAATGTAGATATTGTAATAAAGCAATTTGTTTAAATAACGACTGTATTGCAGTTGTAAGGAATTTTTATTGCTTGTGTTTAATGTTTGTTGTTTTATTATAATAAGTAATTGTATTAGGAAATGTTTGTTTTATTACATTGCATTTAAAGTACGTAGGCCTACTATTTTGAGTCACATTGTAATGAACGAGTCTAATGGGAGCTTAAAATTTGAATTGAATTGTTAACATTCATTTTCTGTGAGGAATACGTCCTGTGCACTGAAGTAGCTGTCACATTGAATTTTGCAGTCTTTCCAGGGAATTATTTGATTACAGCCGTTGTATATTCTGTGTTTGATATGGCTGGTGTTTCAAGTATCCAAGTTTGTCCCTGGATTCTGAAGGCTTTATCCTGATGGTACGATTCTGTTGGCTTGATCCTGTGGTACATGATGCTTGCTGTTTTAGTTCAGTACGTCAGAAGATCCTGCACTTAAAAGAATTGTGAAATAAAAAAGAATTTTGATTGTAGGTTGAAAAAAATATTTTATTCAACTTACGATCATAATTCATTATTATATGACAATTTTTTTTTATGTAGCGGCTCTTCTGATGTACTGAATTAAAACAGCAACCATCATGTACCACAGGATCAAGCCAACAGGAAGGATCATGCCATCAGGATCAAGCCTTCAGGAATCAGGGATAAACTTCAATATATGAAATGTAAAAATTAGTGTATTTTTAATTCTTCATATTTGGCTTCAGTTGTCCTAAATAAAGAGATACATGATCGTGGGTGAACAATAAATGGCAGCGGCAGTGTGAAAACAACGGTATTGTAATGTAAGCTTTAAACTGTTATTTTTTACGAGGTATTAAGAAACCATGTGTTCAGGTTACATTTAGGGACATCTCTAGTATTTGAAAAAACATATTTTCCGTTTTTATTTATTTTTCGTTCCTCGAAGCAGTGAAGTCCAATGCTGGTATAGTAATGTAAGCTATAAATTATTATTTCTAACAAACTAAGTAGTAGGAATTAAGAAACCATTCCTTCAGGGTAAATTTAGGGTGTGTAGTGTGTGTAAACCATGTTTTCCAATTTGTTCTTTCCGTTCTAAAAAGTTGTGACATCTGATAATTATATATGTATTTTTTTGTTCTGGTAATTAGGATAAGTTGATTTTAGTAAAGTAAAGAGAATTTTTGTAAAAATGATAATTTAAAAAAAAAATTTGTGTGGTTATAGTGCAACTTAATTGTATAGGCTATCAGATATGTGCCCTCTGCTACCTACAGTGCAGGTAGTGAGGGGGTGGATTCATTCATCAATCTGTTGTACTTGTTTCTCCCTGGGCTTTGATTGATTATTTGAAACAAATATTGAAACTCTTTAGGTAGATGGTATAGTTATATAGATTTGAAATTAAATACAAGAACACACTTTTGCAGTAGCATTACAAATACGTACCAAAAACCACCATTATTGGAATAGTTATTAGATTTATTTAATTGTTTTTAATTTCAGAAAAGCACCTTAACTCCACAATTTACTTTCTATCTAAGCCCTAATATATTTGTAGCATCTGCTAGTCTTGAATATTTTACAAAATGGGCTAGTCCGGAGAAAAACTACCCTAGGCCCTACTAATTTTCTTCTTCCATAAAATACCTACAGGAAATTAATAATTTGATTATTCTATGATTCTGAATTACCTGTTTTACATTAGATCAGTATTATTATTGTGTTAGAATAATTTCATTTATGAGGCATAAATTCTTGCAAATACTTAAAGAAATGCTAAAATTTCGTTCAAAACACACTATAAGCAATTAAATTCTTTAGACATAAGTAAAACAATCCAAAATACTCTTTATTGGAGGGTGGGGGAGGGGGGGGGATATTTTTAAACCCATTTACCCAATCAAAATAAATTTTCTCCACAAAATAAGCAAAGTAGGATTGCCAGTAATAAGTTTAAACACCAAATAAGCCAAAGTGATCTAATATGGTCTAATAGATGCGTTAAACAAAACTAAACTAGCAAGGGGAGGGCACGACTTGGGAAATTCACTTCGGGATGAGACTCGGTGTGTTAGTGGTATACCTTTAGAAAGTTCACCCCTTAAAATCATAAAGCACACTGGCCAGTCAATCCTGGGATAAAAGCCTTTGAAAATTTAAGCACAGTTTATATACTAGTTAAAATTCACTCTGGCCAACAGCGCAGTGGCCTAGGTGGTAAGGTACTTGCTTGCGGCCCAGATGCTCGGGTTTTGATTCTCACTGAGGGTCACATTTTTTTAATTAAAAAAAAAATTATACTGAATCTAATGTTTACAAATATTATTAATTTAAATATAAATTATTTTATTTATTAAAGAATTTTTTATTTATTCCATATTACTTGATACTTAACACATTCGGATCCATGCTCGAGCTCAGCTCGAGCATAGTATTTTAATACAATGAACAGCGCTCGAGCCTCACGGGAGCGCACTTTTCATGAACTAATATGTGCTTGCTCGAGAGATAAACGGGCTTGGATTGCCGGGCGTTTTTTCCACAGTCGTAGTACTATCGATTGCCGCTAGATGGCTTCTGCTGTACTGTTTTACGTTTGAAGCTGCTTCGGGCGTGTTTCATCGTGCCAGGGGAATTACAGCGGTTTTGTTGCAGTAGAAATGGCAAAGAGATTGCGCGAGAGTGACAAATTTTTTGAACATGAAGAATTTTATACTTCTTCTGGTTCAGAAGCTGATAACTGCAGTTATGAGTCTTTGTATGAACCATCGTCTGAATATCCTGACACATCAGGTTTGTATGCAATTATTCAAAACCTGCCGAATGAGTTTGAAACTTGTTTTACATATGTGTAAAAAATTATTATTTTTGTACATATCTTACCCAGGATTTTTTTTTTTTTTTTACTACAGATGAAGATTTTCCAAAAATAAGGCAACAGAAGAGCAGTTTAACACAGAAACGGGACTTTCACAAGCTCGTCCATCACAGACACCTGATACAGGTACTGATAGTGGTTCGTATTTTTTTCCCTTGTGAATTGAAGATATATTACATTAGTTCTTGGACCCTTACATGTAAATGCGATTGTCACATTATTATTTTTTAGATGAAGACGATGTTTCGCTAGTCCACATTGCGCAGCTGAGCTATGCGAATAGACAAGACCACTCGGATAAACCTAGCACAAGTAACGTTTCTGGTAAGTTACCCAGCTTTCATAAATATTACATTTTTGTGCCTTTGAATTTCTTTATTAGCTGGTAATCGTTTTCTTTTCACATTTACGTAAAAGTAAAAAAATTACGCAAACAATGTAAAAAAACATTCAATTTTCGTTTCAGATTCCAATACGAACACGATTACCAGCAAATGATAAACCTGGAGTCAATCGCTGGGTATCACTGGACAACCAACCACAGCTGCCTGTTTTTGAGGAAGCATCTGGCATTCTTATCGACATTGATGAAACTTCCGATGAACTTACCTGTATTTCTCTTTTTTTTTGGCACAGACGTCATAAAAAATATAAACACTGAAACAAATCAATATGCAGGTACCATGATTGACAAAATGAAACGGGCAAAAAAATTGAAACCAAATTCAATGTGGCAGCGTTGGACTACTGTCAAGCTTCAAGAAATATATTACTTCTTTGCAGTGATCATTCACATGTGCTTAGTCAGGAAACCCAAGATAACAGATTATTGGTCAAATGACAACATAATGTACACTCCATTTCCTGGCCATCTCCTTAGCAGAGACAGATTCCGGTCAATATTATTCATGTTAGACATAAATGACAATGCTACTTATGTACCAAGAGGACAAGAAAATCACGACCCTCTACATAAAGTCAGGCCCTTTTTTCAATCATTTTATCCGTCAATGTAAGGCTTCTTTTTATCCATCAGAAAACCTGACTATTGATGAAGAAATGTGTCCTTTTCGAGGACGTTTACACTTCCGTGTTTATATAAAAAATAAACCTCATAAGTATGGTATAAAGTTATATATTCTTTGTGACACCAATACAGGATATGTCCTAAATTGTAAGGTTTATACTGGTGGTGCTGGAAGTGTGAAAAACTATTGAGAGTCTTGTCCGGAGATTGTGTCATGATTATTTTCATAAGGCGCACACAATTTACATGGACAGATTTTATTCAAGTTCTACATTATTCTATAAGTTATGGGATGAAAAAACCCTGGCTGTAGGTATGGTACAAAAAAACCACAAAGGGTTGCCACCTGAACTAAAATGCAAAGAACTTGCAAGAGGTGAAGCAATTTTTCGCAGGTGCGGTCCTTTGTTGGCTGTAAAGTGGGAGGACACACGTGATGTGTACTGCCTCTCCACAAAGCACAAAGCCACATGCAGTGAAGTCACTGTAAGAGGTCAAGGGTTCTTAGTTGCTAAAACCAAACCCAATGTTGTACTTGACTACAATATAAACAAAACTGGTGTTGATCATGTGGATCAATTACTCAGTTACTACCCCTTCCAAAGAAAATCAATGAAATGGTGGGAAAAAAATTTTTTCCACCTTTTTTTTAAGTCAATCATAAATTCATTAATTTTGTTCAAAAAATCCAGGCCTGATGGCAACAAAACTAGTTTGGAAAACTTCATGAGAGCTCTCGGGAACCAGCTGGCTTCATATGGTGCTACCGATACAGACGTTCAATCATCATCATCCTCATCCACAGATTGATTGTCTGCTCGACATTTTCCGAAGAAAATTCCACCGACCGAAAAAAAAACTCAACCCTTCCAGTTACTGTAAAGTATGTTCCGATGTAGGCAAAGCCAACAGTGGAAAACGACTGAGGAAGGAAACTCGTTGGTGGTGCGAAGACTTTGGCTATGCTCTGTGCGTGCCAGGCTGCTTCCAAAAGTTCCATACTAAATCAAAATTTTCATAAACATAACCAAATAAAAATAATTTACGTATTCATATATTGATATTAATTGGAAATGTGAAATAAATTATAACTTAACTGGATTTAAATAAAAATCATAGCAATGTATAGTATCAAGTGTGTATGAGAAATTTTTTTATGTAAAACATAGTTTATTATAAAAAATAAATTATCAGTAACTAAAAGAGATGAAATCATATTTTAAATTGTATTAAAAATTGTAAAATCTAAAGTTTTTTATCACGTAGAAAGTATTTTAAGTACTAGGCCTATATATGTTATTTAAATAAAAAAAAGAAAAACCATAAAAAAACCTAGTATTCAGTGATTTAAACCAGTCATAAGCAGCAGACTCGAATGTGTTAAATTACAGTAAGTAATAATTCTATCTTTCAAAAATAAAATTAAAATGTAATTTAAAGTTTTAAAATACCTATTCCATCCAAACAGTTGAAACATATTTGGTAGAAACCATCCCCATCCAGGATTGGTGGATCACAGGGGATAGCAGCCAATCTAGATTAGTAGTCAATAATAGCAGGCCTATGATAACCTAGTCAGGGTTCCTACAATCTGGAATGTCAGGGATAGTCAGGGAAAGTCAGGGAGATAGCTATAAAGTTAGTGAAATGAAGTGGAAAGTAAAATTTCGAAAAATAACTCTGAAAGAAATATATCTAATCAAAAAACATCATAGGTCTGGCTATTAGCTATGTACATAGATCATCTCTAGTTGCAATAAATTCTGTTCCGCTCACTGTATATTTTGAAGGTTACTGCAGTCTTCTGCATGCAGTAGTGAATGAAGATGTGAAAGTAGTAAAGAAGTTCACTAACTCGGCTTGTATGTCTTAAGTTTTGAGATATATTAAGTATTATGCTGTATTTACCATTTGTAGTGTTTTGCCAACACACTTACTAGTTTGTTTCAAAATACAGTGGAACCCCTGAATTACACTTTTCAAGGGGAAAACTGAAAAAGGTGTAATTCGGATGAAAGTGTAATTGAGGGGAAAGTAAAATTTTACTAAAAACTACATGATGATAGATATAATTATTCTTCAAGTCAACGCTTGATGTAATAAAATTTTACAACAACTATATTATTTTTGTTTGCAATAAACTTTAGTATTTAATGGCAATCCTAAAACTTAAGTAAAAATATGTTATAGGCCTAACATTAACAACTTGATATTTTTAAATTTTTTTGCCATTGGTCCACATTGTTCTGCGGCATTTTCGATGGACGTTCGATTATGAACAATTGTGTTTAATGTAGACATGAGAAATTCTCAATGCCTTGGCTAAGGCCACACGCGATCCAACGTGGTTTTCATACTAACTCAAAATATTCCATTTTTGCTTAACTGTTAACAGCGTTTCTTTCACGACCACTCGCCATTGCACGAATATCGCGAAAAGTAATCATAAACGTGAATAAATTATCTGTAAAACGTGTCGATAAAGCACGAAAATTTATGTCAAGGTAAACAAAAACAAAGCCCAAAATCACTGGTACCAAACAAACAGAGTGGCGTGCAGTATCTGTTGCAAACTTTTGCCAAGGAGTGAGAAACTGTATTTGCTACGCGGACGTGTTCCTTTCACTACATGGAACGATCACCCTTGAAAAACACCATATTTCAAGGATTTATATATTTTACGGTGATATAGGATGTTAAATAACGCGAACCTAACTTAACCTTTCACTTTGTTAAACTTCGGAACTGTTCGGGTGGTGGTTGTGGCTCTCTTGCCTGTGAAAAGAATGCTACCTGTTTGTTGCATGTGGAGTAGTAAGCTTTTGTGTGTAACCATCCACCTACTTTGTTTTGTTCCAGGTGGATTATGTAAAGACTGTTACAGTTCATTATGTCTGACAAAAAAACTGTATTTAATCAGCTGTGGCTGAACCCAGCTCTGTTTCCAGATTTTTCAGCATGGGTACGTCCTGTAGATGGGCATAATACTCAAGCATTTTGTAGTGTGTGTAAAAAGACTTTGAACTTGAGCAATATGGGAAAGCAAGCATTAGTTTCTCATGGGAAAGGACCAACCCATTTGAAAATGGTGGGAGGTGCAACAAGTCAGACTTCTTTGTCTTCTTTTTTCATAAAGACGCCAGGTAATATTGCAAGTTGTTCTGGATCAACAGCGATTTCAGGCGTTAACCTAGACAAGGGACAGAGTAGTGATTCTTCTTGCTCAAATAGTGTCTTCACGTCACAATGCACTCAGCTTCAGATAAACACGGTCACTAGTCTACAGAATGTAGTGCCTCAAAGAAATCTCAACAGTTACGTTTTAAAAGAAGATACAATGAAAGCAGAGATTATTTGGAGTCTGCAGGTTGTGTGCAAGAAAATGTCTTTTAATTCTTGCAGTAACATAAGTACTGTATTTAAAATGATGTTTCCCGATAGTGCAGTTGCCAATGCATTTACTTTAGGAGGAGATAAAGTTGCCTATGTTCTTGTTCACGGGCTAGCACCGTACTTCCAGCAGAATATGCTAGATCGCCTGAAGTTATGCGACAATTTTGTATTATGTTTTGATGAAGCATTGAACAAAGTAATTCAGCGAGGACAAATGGACATAGTAATTAGGTTTTGGGATGAAGAAAAGCAAATGGTTATTACCAGATACTTGAACAGTGTGTTTCTTGATAGAAGCACAGCTGAACATTTGCTTAGGAATTTTTTGGATGGAATTGCTCCTCTGTCACCTTCCAAAATAATACAGGTGTCTATGGATGGCCCCAACGTCAATTTGAAATTTTTAAAATGTCTCCAAGAACACATCAGATCCACCACAAGCAATGAAACTTTCACATTACTGAATCTGGGAACGTGTAGTTTGCATGTGGTTCATGGTGCTTTGAAAACTGGCATTGAATTTGTTGGATGGGACATTAGTACCTTGTTGCTACACTTATATTTTCTTTTCCATGATTCTCCAGCTCGACGAGCATTATTTACAGAGCTGACGGAATGCACAATATTTCCTTTGAAGTTCTGTAATGTACGATGGCTAGACAATGCCAAGTGCCTTAAAAGAGCGTTAGAGATATGGGATCATGTTGCAAAATTTGTTAATGTAGCCAAGCTTCCGAAGACAAAAGTTGCAAAAACCTTGATTGAAGCCGTTCGTGATCCATTTGTAAAGTGTAAATTGGCATTCTGCAAGACAATTGCAGATGAGTGTGAGCCCTTTCTTAAGAAGTTTCAAACTTCAAAACCCATGAGTCCATTTATTTTTGAAGCAGTGCAGAAACTTCTGAGAGAAATTATGAACCGCTGTGTAAAGCCTGACGTGATGAAGTGTACTAGCACAAATCTGCTCTCTATTGATGTAAAAAAATCAGACAATTTGATCCTAAGCAATAAAGTTGATGTTGGATTTGCAGCAAAACGCTTTCTTGCAGAAGTATCAACCTCTGTAACGGAAAGAGAAAAGCTTGAGTTTATGCATGAATGTCGGGGTTGTTGACAGCCATGACTGCCAAACTTCAAGAAAGATGTCCTTTGAAGTACAAAGCAGTTAGAGGATTGTCTTCTCTAGATCCCTCGATTATTCAACACTCACCTTCGCTTGGTCAGAAAAGGTTTTCTTTTAGATGAGCTACTTGCTTCAAACAAAATAGATGATGAAGTTGCAGAAAAGGCTAAAAAAGAATACTGTAACTTGTGTGATATGAATAAATCTGTACTTAGTGAAATGCTTCAAGAACACTGCAAAAATAACGAGGAGGCAAGACTCGATAGTACCTATGGAAACTTCATGAGAGGAAGTGAAGTGTACAAAAACCTGTGGGAAGTAATTAAGATATGTCTTGTGCTCTCCCATGGTAATGCAACTGTGGAAGGGGGTTTTTCAATTAATAAGTCACTATTGGTTGAAAACATGCTAGAAAAGACAGTGATAGCACAACGCCATATTCAAGATGAAGTGCAACAGGCAGGAGGGATTGAGAATGTGAAAATAGATAAAAGGATGTTAGATTATGTGAAAAGTGCTCGAAAACGATATCAAGATTATTTGGAACTTAGAAAACAGAAAACAAGTGAGGAAACAACAAGAAAGGGAGAAAAGAGATTGTTAGAAAAACAAGTGAAAGAGTTAGTAGAAGAAAGAAAAAAAAATATGAGGGAAATAGAAGAAAAAAAGGAAGCAATGGAAAGGGAATTAAAAGAACTTGAAAAAAAAAAGAGCTTTGCTGTAACTAGTATTTCAAATTTTTTGAATTTATTTGTTACATGTTAACATTTCGTTTTGTAATTGAATTACATATTTATTGAATCACAGTGTTTTGAATTTTTTAATATTCATGTCAAAAATGGAAGTTTTAGTAAAGTTTGTGCTTTGTGTGTGGTTTCTGATATTTATATTTAAGGTGTGGTATGGTTAGCTTAAGGAAAGGAGGAGGCCAATATAATTAGGGCACAGTTAAAACATCAATATTTTTTGTAAAACTGAATTTTTTTTTTCGTAATTGGTCAGGGAAGTTTCAATGAATGGTCAGGGAAAGTCAGGGAAAAGTCAGGGAAATAAATTTGACTCAGGCTGTAGGAACCCTGCTAGTCTACAATCTATATATGAGCCACCCAGTTCCCAAACTATGTACAGTAGAACCTCGCATATCCGACCTTCCCACAACCGACTCCTCCCGATATCCGACCTAGTGTCCGACTGTCGGTGATTCACACGCGCTTCCGGTTGGTGAGCCTGTTAGGCTTGAAGGAGTTACTCATCTACGATATGCTTTGTTTTCGTATCAAAAACTGTCAGTTCAGCCGTGAATCTTGATGTGTAATGTGCTCTGACTATAATCTTGTACAGTTCTGTGTTTGTTAACGTCAATACTGTTTGTGTTTTTCCCCATTATTTATTCACGACTACAGAATTTAAAGTGTGCAATACGTAGTGCTTTACGTGTGTGACAATGGCAACTCAAAAACGTAACCGTGTTTGTGTTTCTCTGCAACAAAAACTTGAGATTTTACAACGATTGGACCATGGAGAGTCTGTTATTAAATTAGCTTCTGAGTTGGGTGTAGGGGTGACTACGATAAAAGATTGGAAAAAAAACCGTAAAGATCTGGAAACGTACTCAACAACAGTTGAGCCAGAAGATGCCTTAAAAAGTAGAAAAATGTTGAAAAAACCAAAACTTGAACTTGTCGATGAAGCATTATGGGTTTGGTTTTGTCAGGAAAGGCGCAAGGGAATACCATTGTCAGGCCCCATCGTAAAGGAAAAAGCCATAAAATTGCATGAAAAGCTGGGAGGTGATCTAGAAAAATTTAGCGCTAGCGAAGGGTGGCTACATAAATGGAAGTTGCGTCATGGCATACGACATCTTATTATTGCGGGGGAAAAACTCTCAGCTGATGATAATGCTGCTACAGAATTTGTAGCAACATTTGAGAAGTTGGTCACAGAACAGAAACTTGTACGCGAACAAGTGTACAATGTAGATGAAACAGGCCTAAATTACAAAATGCTTCCAAAAACCACTCTAGCTGCTAAAAATGAACCTGTGTTAGGAACAAAGCTGGCTAAAGACAGGCTCACAATTGCAACTTGTAGCAATGCCACGGGAAGCCACAAAATGCCGCTGTTCGTCATAGGAAAATCTAAGAAACCAAGAGCATTCAAAAATCTAAACATGGCAACACTTCCAGTTTTCTATCAGAATCAATCATCTGCTTGGATGGATGGCGATTTATTTAAGGAGTGGTTTTTTGGCGAATTTGTCCCCGCAGTAAAAAAACATTTAAAGTCTAACAACTTACCTGCTCGTGCTGTTTTGCTGTTAGATAACGCTCCTAGTCACCCCTCTGAATGTGAATTAAATAAAGGAAACATCAAGGCTTTATTTTTACCGCCCCATGTTACACCTTTAATACAACCTATGGATCAGGGCGTCATCAAGTTGTTAAAGAGAAGATACAGAAGAAAATATGTCGGCTCTCTGCTGGACAAAACAGAAGAAGGAGGTAACCTTTTTGAGGCGATGAAAAGTTTCAACATAAAAGACGCAATCTACACCGTTGCTGCAGCCTGGGACGAAATTAATCAAACTACCCTTCAGAAGGCTTGGAAAAAGATTTGGCCATCATTGAAACAAGAAGAACCTGAGACAGAAGCACAAGTTGAGACAGACAACACAGAAGTATTACAAAATTTACAAGTGTTTCAGCATGATCTCCAGATGAATGATGTAGAAGAGTGGTTTGTTGAAGCTGATGTTTCGGAAGACACCAATGAAGAACTAAATGACGACGAAATTATCGCTGTTGAGCAGAACAAAGCCGTGGAAGAAGATATCGACTCGGATGAAGACGAAACCACCGGTGACAACGTAGTGAGGGGAGTGCGTCGTTTGCCCTACAGGCGTTTGTCCTAAACACATTTTCGAAGCATATTCTCGCATTCCTCATTCCTAACAGGCGTTTGCCCTAAAAGCGTTTGCCCTAAAGGCGTTTGTCCTAAAGTCGTTTGCTCTACAGGCGTTTGCCCTACAGGCGTTTGCCCTACAGGCGTTTGCCCTAAAGGCGTATGCACAAAATGTTTGATAATCACATTCGGACCAAGCTCCGGCATTTGCCCTAAAGGCGTTTGCCCTAAAAGAAGTTTTTCGACAGTCGTTTGCCCTACAGGCGTTTGCCCTAAAAGTTTGCGAATTTTCAATAATCCGAAAATGAATGCTTGCCGGCGTTTGCCCTAAAGTCGTTTGCCCTACGAACCGTTTCGAAGATAGATGTCCTTACGTGTGTCGCCCCTGTTGACAAATGTTGGAACCATTCTCCAAATGAGTACAAAGTAAAAAATTCAAAAATTAGATGGCAGCACATTCGGTTTGCTTTCCCAACGTTGAAGTCTAAGAATGCAGCTGGTAATTGAACCTTACTTACAACAGATGGTGCGCCAATCTCAGTGACTGGATTGTATTTTTTAAATAATTTTTTAACAGAGATGTTGATGATTTAATATTTTCCATGGTTGGGGGGGGGGGGGTAACTAGCGAACAAATTAACTTAATTTAATATTGCTGCTATATATAAAAACAAGCGTTAGCAAAAGGAGCTTACAAAATTTTATTATCCTTGCCTGCTGGAATTTTCACTTGAAGTCGTCCAAAAAACGATGACCCTAAAATAATTTAAGGCCGAGGATTATATATATGCATTTATAAAAACATTTTCAGTGTTTAAAAGTTACTGTTAAAATAGCCTTTGAGACCTTCATGCCTATTTTCAATTTTTGTATAACGTGTGCCCAACAGAATCTGTCGTTTTATTAATATGTTGGTAGAATGCGGTGAAAATACTTCCATCGAGAGTGTGCATATTTTGCTAATTCGCCCAGACCATCTTTAACTTAACCCCTAATAAGTTTTATGGGAACAAGTGAAGTATAATAAAAGACTGATTTAATGTGTGACAGCCAATGAAATGTAGGTACAACTTTTCAAAATGCATTTAATCAATTCATCCATATTGCCACAATATTTGAATGAATGTCATAGGTATGAGTGTAAACTAGGAACGATTTTGATATGTCGTGGAATGTACAATAATGAATTACGTAAAAGTATAATAAACATAGAAAGATCATTAATTATAACTCTGTTTCAGATGCTAATGAATCAGCATATTCGCAAAAAAGGTGTAATTTTAGTTAATATATTTTCAAAACAATTAAACAAACAGAATTTACTGGAAAATATGTTATTCATAACTTAGTAGGAGCAAGTGACGTCTTTTCACCATCACCTATGTTTAATAAATAAATACGTTATTTGTTATTTTTGTTTTGTCTCATTGCTATGTTCATGCTGTGCTGGAAAGACTTCTAGACTTCTAGATAACAATGACAGTTTTATTTTTGAGCGCGCAGTGTATGCCATGTTGTCTACGTGTCGTCTTTGAAATCGTACAAATTACTTGTAGTTTTTATTAGTTTAGTTTCATATTTTGACATGGTTTATGAATCCAAACAAAACATCAATTTGTATACAACCTTAGTACACATAACATGGTAATTGTATGATTTCTCAGCCGTATTTATAGTGATATGCGATTACGTAATAGAAAAGGTGTTTTCGTGTATGCTGCTGAAAGAGTTCACTCCTTAAAATTTTATTTATGTGCTATGTGATGAATGCCCTATTGCGATACTTATGTAGGCCCTACCCGGCAGCCTAGTATTGAGAGCTAGGGCGGTTTAGCATTGAGCTTGAAACCATTGTCATCAAATCCCACTCGCAGAAAGCAGTGTTTCACTTGTTTTTATTTCGTTCTTATTCATGGATACTATTACTAAAATTATTTATTACCGCGATTTGTAAATTTTTTTATAAGAATGTATGTATAAAGTTACACAAATGTTTCAAATTAATAGTTTTTAGGGTATTCCTTAGTAGGCATACTAGGCAGAGATTTGCTTAATTAAGTGTGGTAGGGACGACATTTGGAAATTTCTGTGATTGTTCGGAAAATGTCTTATATATAACATAATATTATTTGTTTATATTTATATATATGCAAGTGATTGATTACTATCATGTGTTGAATATTATTATTACTAATTATATGGGCTAGTTTCAAAATTTCCCGATATTTTATAAAATTAATTTTAATTTGTAACTTATGTTTTAATATTTGTTATTAAATATGAATATATTTTGTCGCATTTAAGGCAGGTTTGTTACTAACAAACTCAACATTTTCGGTTAATTGGAAGACAGTACCCTTCCCCCTCCTTTTACCCATGTATGTGAAGTATAATTACTACAGTTCATACCAGGTAACTTATTATCCATCTCAAGTTTCTTTCGACACATAAATAGCGTGATTTAGATAAATCAAAAGTAATTAACCTCACAAAAGCTTGGAATGTTAAAGGCTGTATTTTTTTGTCCTTTTACATTTTGTTTCCGTGTCATACTCATTTGAATCGTAAACAATATGGATCGGTATAAACTGATAGACTGTTGTTGATACCGGCCCAACAATATGTCACATTCATATGAAAGCAGTTAACATTTTTGTATTGTTGCAAAGAAAGTATTTGTATCAGGAATTCAAATATGAGCTTTTTTTCTTTTTTATGTGCCTTCTTTTCTTCCCCTTCCCCTTCTCCCTCTAAGGACATAATGTAACGCATTAAATAACAATACAACGGAGTTGACAGTTGTCTTTCTCGGAACATAACTGTCAAATATCAAGTAAAAAATATATTTAACAATATATAAAGTATTAATAGTGTATAAACGACATATAATCGCTTTGAGTTTATTATTCGCACATTAACCATCATCACTACTAATGCATTTTGACAATTCAGATAGGCGCTATATGCGTAAGTAATTACTTATTATGTTTTTCTTATTTTTATTATTAATAACGTATGCTTCACAGTTAATACTTAACTTAGTAATTTTGTTTTGTGTCTGTCAGGTTACACAGCTTGTTTACCTCTTGTAACATGGGAAATTACCTCGGCTACCAAATCTATAGATTATCTATTTTAGAGATGAAAAGTCTATACAAAAGTACTGACGAAACAACTTTCAAACGCCTATTTACAGTATTGTTAACTGGAAAATATAGTTTTTAAAAATTTTTTATGTTTGTCTATTTGTCTGTATTTCTGTTCCGGCATCAATTGAAAACTACTGGTGGGATTTTGATAATTTTTTTTTTCAAACAAAGGTCTTCGGACGTCGTATATACTATGCTATATGAAATTGCGGAATTCCACCCCTAAAGGGGTGAAAAAAGGGTAAATATGGTTTTAAGATTACCAATTAAATCTCCAAATTTAATGTAGCAAAATGAAAGATATTTGGTACCAATAATAAACGTAACTTAATGGAACTAATAACCGCAAATTTTAATTACTAAATTCAACCCCTAAGCGGTTAAAAAGGGGTGAAAATTGTGTTCATGATTATAATCATATCTTTGAATTTAATAAAGTTTTACAAAATATAATGGGAACCAATAATAAACACACAAAAACTATAAACAAAAAAATCATCATATTTCGAAATTCAACCCCAATGGGTGAAAAAGGGATAAATATGGTTTGAAAATTGAAAAATTATATCTCCGAATCTAATAACGCGCAGTAAAATACCATGGGTACTAATAATAACATTCAAAAACAACAAACAAAAATTTTATCATTTTGCAAATTTCAACCCCTAAAGAGGTGAAATGGGTACCTATATATGGTTTTAAAATAAAAGTTTTATCTGTGAAAATAATCTATTATAAGAAAAGATATTGACTACCAATAATAAACATACTAATTCTACCAACCACGAATTTTCCATTTAGTGGAATTCAAGCCATAAGCTGTGAAAAAGGGTTATAAGTATATATATTTTAAAAATAACTAAGCATAAAGAAAAGAAATGTTAGTAATAATAAAGACTTAAACACTACTAATCAAACTATAATCATTTAGCGAAATGCAATCGCTAAGAGGTTAAAAAGGGGTGAATAAGATTTTGAGGTAATTAATGCAAATTATGGAAACCCCAGAACAAAACGAACTGGAATACTTCTTCATTGTGTACTTCAGCTGTATGTTGTGTATACATTATGGAATAAAATAGTATGAACAATATGTAGGAGTTTAACCGCATTAGTACTATTATGCTAATTAAGAAAATGTTTAACAGCTAGTATTCGCATTATTTACCTATATGCTCGTAATATTTTAAGTAATCATAGCGTAATGCACGTCTGACAGCTGAAATTGAAATAAGCAAAGCCCCGGAAAAAAAGTTGAACCTTTTTCCAGCAATATTTTTGTTAAATCGCCAATACTGTTTTTTTTTATCATACGATTTTTTTTGGTCGAAGACCTTTCATCACCTTATGTTCCGAAATATTTTACAGAAAAAATATTCGATAACATTGAACTTAGCGCAGAGAACCATCTGTTGGTGAATCTAGGAAGTTCATACCAAACGAATTCCCACCAAACCTCGATATAGGCTTACATAAGTGCCATCTAGCGACGTTTTTGTAAACTTTGCATTTAGAGGGAAAACATTTATTGAGGTACTGCCACCTGCGGAGGAAATTTAAACTACAAGAACACTGTTTGAATCGATACATAATTGAAAAAACCTACATTACCCAAAATAACCTAAACTTCATTTACCCTAAAGTCATTTGCCCTACAGGCGTTTGCCCTACAGGCATTTGCCTTAAAGGCGTTTACACAAAATGTTTGATAATCCCATTCGGACCAGGCTCCGGCATTTGCCCTACAGGCGTTTGCCCTAAAAGAAGTTTTTCGACAGTCGTTTGCCCTACAGGCATTTGCCCTACAGGCGTCTGCCCTAAAAGTTGGTGCGGTTTCGTTAATCCAAAACATAAGTGCTTGCCGGCGTTTGCCCTACAGTCGTTTGCACTAAACGGCATTTGCCCTAAAGTCGTTTGCCCTACAGGCATTTGCCCTACGTTTAGGGCAAACGCCTGTAGGGCAAACGATGTGTACCCGTAGTGAGTCATTCTGCTGCTAAGGACGCCTTCGAAGTTGCGCTGAAATACATTGAGCAACATCCAAATGCAAACCCAATGGACGTATTGTGGGCAAAAAAGTGGAGGGACACTTCTGCAAAGTCAAGATTGACAAAATTAAAACAAAAGTCCATTACTGAATTCTTTAAATAAGGTATGCTTACATTTTATTGATATCATTTAATTTAAAAACAGTAAATGTTTGAAATATATACAGCAACATTTTTATAAGTACATACTTTACAATAAAGTTGTATTACAGTATGATATAGCTGTTTTTCTATCTGAGAAAGTCGTTTTTTTTGCTCCTCCCTGTATCCGACCTTTTGGCCGTTCCGACCATGGCCTGGTCCCGTCATGGTCGGATATGCGAGGTTCTACTGTATGTCCAAAAAATAAAATTTTCCAGGAAAGAATTTAAAAAAATTTTTATAATTAGATCTGAATGTTTTTTTTTTTTGGAATTGGTATGTCTACTACCAAAAATATTAACGTTTAAGTTTATTTACAATTGGAAAAAAAATTTTTGACATAGGTAACAAGGATTTGGAAAATTTTACTACTCACATTATAAGTATGTAATTTGTATACAAAAGTTACGAAATTCAGTTGTTTCCAAAACACACTTACTGTTTAAAAAATTACAAAGAACTAAGCCTGGACATAAAAATACTGCTAAAAAGAAAGTTATGTTCCTTTATTAGAAGGCCTAGAATATTTTCATCTACAGGTATGTCACCAACATCATAGTATAGTATATATAGTATAGTAGTTTTATTGTCCAAGTCGACTACAAAAATATACAATTATATTGTACATGTAGTATAGGACTCGTCAAGAATAATAAACATTATGAATACACATTTAAGTACAATCATATACACATAAACAAAAATAATAGTAAAAAACAATGTACATCATATAATAATACATTTTTAGCATAGTTTTGCTTCCATAAAATCATTAATAGAATAAAAACTGAATTCCAACAGCAAATATTTCGGTTTTTTTTAAATGCACAAAGTTGGTTTTCTGATTTTAAATGTGGTGGAAGTTTGTTATAAAGACATATAGCAGAGTATCTCGGACTATTTGCAAAACATTTTGTACGATGTTGTAATATATGAAAATTATTTTTTGTTCTAGTCGAATAATTATGTAAATTGAAATTCTGCAGTTCATTCAACTGTGAATGAGCAAATATAAGTAATTCATAAATGTATAACGATGGTAATGTTAAGACACTTAAGCTTTTGAAAATTTGTCTGCATGAGGTACGATAATTTACATGCATTATTATACGTACAAATCTTTTCTGTATTTGAAAATTTTTAGATGAGTCCGTAGAATTACCCCAAAGTATTATTCCATATCAAAGTGAGGTTCAACATAACCAAAGTAAATAATTTTTAAAGCATTTAGATTAGTCAGTTTTGAAAATGTTCTCATAGCAAATAATATTGAGCTCATTTTTTTAGTTAAATGAGCAATTTGAGATTTCCAATTAAGGTTCTTGTCAGTATATATACCTAGTATTTTGGTTGAATTTGATTGAGATATATTATCACCATTTATCGATACAGTTGGTTCTTGCAAATTGTATAAGTTATTAAGTTTAAAATGCAGCCACGTTGTTTTTGTGTTATTAAGAATTAATTCATTATCCTTAAACCAATCTATGCTGTCCTTAGTTAAAATTTTGATATTTGCAATTAAACTTAAAGGGTTATCTCCAGCATATAGGTAATACAATTTTCCCACTCTTAACATTTTTAGGCAAATCGTTAACGTATATAAGAAAAAGCAAAGATCCTAGTACAGAACCCTGAGGAACACCAACAGATATGTTTTGCCTATCTGAATGAACATTATATTTTATGTTGGTTAAGGGATCTATATGTTGTACTATGATTACTTGTGAACGCTGAGACAAGTAAGCTATGTTTTCTTGGCTGTTATCATCTCTTTGTAAAGGGACATCTTGATCTATAAAAAGCTGTTTATAGAACTGGTGGTTTGACTGCTTGCCCCATTCAGGCCTATAGTGTTTTTGAAGGCGAGACCACAAGTCATTCAATTTCTTATTTTTGACAATAACACCTTAATTAATAACTTGTGTGTAGTTTCATTGCAGGCTTTGCTTTTTTTGCAGATAGTCTTTGCTACACCCACATTCATGTTGTAGCCAATCTCATCTTGCACTTTAATAGTCGTGTTGAGCCTTGTCAGGATAATTCGTTTGCTAGGCATAAACGAAAAATGCCAGTTTGCTCAAGCTTTTTCAGTGCTGGAATTTCTCCATATTTTGGAATGCCAATATGGCTGTTTTCCAGGCATTAACTTCCAGATCAGTGCCTAATTTATAAACAATTCCAACATCCTTGAAAATTTATCATACTCTTGAGGATTAACAATCTTTGATGTGGCCTCCAACTTTATTTTTTTTTATTCTTCGAAAAATACAATCTGGAGGTATTTAGGAATGATCTACAACCGAGAATGCTAGTTGAGCATTTTTACTTGCCATTCCGATAATATAAGTTTTATTTTGTCCCCCGCAACCTTCTGAGACAAGCTGGATTGTATGAATGCTTTCTAAATTAGTGTAGATTTTTGAGGCAATCAAAATAAATAATTTTTTCTCCTTCAACAGGATTGCGAAGATTGTCATAAAAAACTCGTACGTTGACATTGTGTACAGTAAGCTCAGCATTTAATTTAGCTTTTTGTTCTTAACTATTGGTAAATTGTAGTTGCTCTTTATGCATAAGGTAAATTAAACAGATGTCAGGGCTTGGAAAAGTTAAAAAAAAAAAAAAGAAAAACAGCTGGAATTTCAGTTGTTTTGTGAAGTACATAATTTGAATTTTTATTAGATACAGAAGTGGAAGTATGCGCTACTAGATACTATGCTCTAAATAAACACGCACAAACTAATATAGAGTGAGAAAGTAGGAGTTAAGGAAATTGCTGATACAAAGATAGAAACATTAAGAACAGTTAAAATGAGAATAATCAAGGAAATACATAAAATTGAAATAACACCTAAATTTCATGTTTTAGTGAATTGCCTATATACGGGAGTAATAGGACATGATTGGTTATATTGCACTCAAGCAATAATCAATTTCAAGGAGAAAAGTCTCAAAATATCAGAAATAAACGTGAAATGGAAATTGAAACCCCAAACATGAGTATAGATCAAACACTTACATCACTACCAGCTAGAAGTGAAAAAAATATTAGAATTATTTACCAACTATGAGGGATTTTTTTTAGTAAATAAATGTGAAATAAAGCCAGGAATATATTTAGCTAGCGCACTTACTGTACCAAAGGGGAGAAATTGTATTATTAGTATTATAAATATAACTGAGGAGGAAGTAAAATTAAAATTGCCAAAGGTAAAACTAGATAGACCTGAATACGCGTATGATAACTCCGTAAGTAGTAGAATAAATAATAAAGAAAGGAAGGATAAATTAAATTACTTACTAAGGTTAGAACATCTGAATGGTGAGGAAAGGAAAAGTATTAATGAAATGTGAGGAATATGCAGATATATATTATATCTGCCAGGCGATAGGCTTACTTATACCAAGGCTATTGAGCATAACATCCCACTAACAGACGAAAAGCTCCAGTGAACATTAAGCCATATAGAATTCCTAAAGCGGATAAGAAGTATTGCATCAGGAACAGGCAATGTTGACAGACGGAATAATCATTCCAAGTCGAAGTCCGTGGTATGCTCCCATACTCGTAGCTACCCAGAAAGCAGGATGGGTTGGGTAAATAGAAGTGGAGGGTCGTTATTAATTTTTGTGTTATCAACTCTTAAGACGATAGGAATATTGTTTCCAATGCCAAATATAACTGAGATACTGGACCACTTAGGGCAAGCCAAATATTTTAGTACATAGGGCTTAGCTAATTGTTATCTTCAAGTGCCAGTGAGTGACTTTGATGGAGCTAAGACCGCGTTTAGTACGCCGTACAATCATGAATTTACATGACTGCTGTTTGGTTTAAATGGAGCACCTGCTACATTTCAAACATTAATGAATACTGTTTTAGCAAGTTTGAACGACATTACGTGTGTAGTTGACTTGGGTGACATAATTATATATGGCAAATACATACAAGAACATAATGATAGACTAAGAGAATTTTTCGAAAGATTAAGAGAAAATACATTTGAACTTCGACCCGATAAATGTAAATTTTTAAGAAAGGAAGTTTTATATTTAGGACATACTGTTACTAATGAAGGGGTAAAAAATCAGATCCCTGATTAGTGAAACAAATTTTACAGTTCCCAAAACCTAATACAACCAAGCAGTTTAAATCTTTTTTAGGTTTGAGCTTATATTATAGTATATTAACCAAAATTACAGCCAAATAACTAAACCCTTATTTGAATTATTAAAGAAAGGAACAATATACAAATGGAAAAAATGAAGAAACAAGTATGTAATAAATTGAAATATGCATTAACCACAGAACAATTTTTACAATTCCCTGATTTTTCAAATCACTTTATAGTAATAACAGATGCTAGTCAAGATGCATTAGGTGCAATACTTTCACAAGGAGAAATATGGAAAGCCTATGTTAGTAAAACATTTAATAAAGCCAAACAAAATTACTCTATACTTCCGAAAGGGAAATGTTAGCAATTATGTCGGCCATAATGAAGCAGTTTCGACCTTATTTCTTAGGATGGAAATTCACCATAATAACAGACCATAAACACTTACAGTGGATTATGATCATAAAGGAGCCAAACTTGATGTTACTGAGATGCCAATTAAAATTAGAAGAATATACTTATGAAATCAAATATAAGGCAGGAAGGAGCATTCCGCACATAGATGCACTAAGCAGATTATGTAGTCACACGGGAGTAATACAAAATGAAGGAAGTGATGAGAAAAGGGGAACGGATGAGGGAGAGAGGAGCAAATGAGATAAAAATGCATTAATACAAATACTAATAGAATGTAATGATACCCCAATAGTAGGCTATGTAGGTAAAAATAGAATGTTTAAAAGAATAAACCAACATTTTGGTGGCCAAACATGAAAAGGGATATAGAAAAATATGTACAGAAATGTTCATCATGTCAAAAAAATAAATGAGAAAAAAAATAAAAATGCCCATGAAAATACTATTACTTCAGACATAGTATTTGAGAAATGTGCGTTGGACCTTTAACAGTGACAGAAGCAGGAAATAGATACTTACTGACATGTCAGAATGATTATCAAAAACACAATCACAATTCCAATACCATCTCAAGATGCAGAGACAGTGGCTAAAGCCTTAACTATAAACATAATTTTAAAATTCGGTTTTCCTCAAATAATTTTAACATATAATGGGAATAATTTTAATAGTGATATAATAAAAAGACTTTGAAAATTATTAGGAGTAAAAAAAAAACTACATGTTACCATCCTCAGTCCAATTTTGTAGAAAGAACACACAATACCTTAACTGAGTTCTTAAGATCCTATATAAATAAAAACAAGGTGATTGGGACAAATGGATTAGTTATGGGACATTTGTGTAAAACTTAACACCACATAGTGCCACTAAATAAACACCATACAAAATTATGTTTGGCAGAAAACCAAATCTACCATGGTATTTACAAAACCCAGTAGAGACGCCTCAATACGAGTATGAAGATTATACACTTAAATTACGATAAACTCTCCAACAAGGTTATAAACAAGCAAAAGAAAATGTCTTAAATGCAAAAATAAAAAGCAAAGACTATTACGTTAAAAGAGCTAACAAATATAAATTTTCGATAGAAGATTCTGTACTACTATATATATGATAAGACACTTTAATGGTATCACATTTGTTGTGCCTAACACGCCAGCCTCTTGATTTACTGAAATCTGTAAACCATGTCGTAAGTTTGGCTACTGAAATCTGTAGTCTACACTTACCTGAAGAGATCCAAGAAGATCGAAACATGGATGCTTATACTAAGGCCAATAGCTGGTGTCGTTCACAAAAGGATGCTGATTTAGAGCATGTTGCACTCCGTGCGATACTCACAACTATGCGTGGAAATTTGGTTTTACAACCCGAACTCTGCACCTATACCGTTAGGCTGCTCAAGGTTCAGAATTGTAAGCATCCATGTTTCAATCTTCTTGGATCTCTTCAGGTAAGTGTAGACTACAGATTTCAGTAGTCAAACTTACGACATGGTTTACAGATTTCAGTAAATCAAGAGGCTGGCGTGTTAGGCACAACAAATGTGATACCTTTAGTAATACCGCCAGAGAATTACATCATAAGGCACTTTGTAGAGGATGCTCTAAAAAGGTTAGATAGCAAATGGACTGGACCATTTAAAATTATAGCTATAAATGGTGTGAATTGTACCCTAAAATTAAAAGGAAATAAGCAACTAAAGGTAAAACTAAAACCATTTTTCTAACTGTTTTAGGTAACAAATGGTGTGTTTGGGAACATTGTTCCTGCTGACTATCTGTACAGCATTAGATGTAACAGATTAACAAATACCTGTGTCACCAGGACTTTACTTCAAGGAAATGGTTGAAATACAGTTATATAATGCAGAATGGACTGTTGTGACGTATGTTAATTTAACCAAATTAGAAATAAACTATAAAAACGTAAAACACTATGCTAAGATAACTGAGCAACTTTTCATGAATAATAATCATAGCATGATATATATAATTTGTAAAAAATAGTTTAGCTTACGGAAACAATCAAATAAATAATATTAATAAAATTATAAGGGTTGTATCAGAGATAGTAGGTACGAAACGGGAAACTAGAACCAAAAGAGGTTTAATCAACTTCATAGGACAAATGACCAAGGTTTTATTTGGTACACTTTACGAGGAAGACCATATAAAGAATTTAGAAAACTAACAGAAGGAATTTTTATGTCTAGCTAAGGAACAAACATTAATAGTTAAATCAACTTTAACATCTGTAAATAAAACTCTTGATTGAGAATGCGATGAATGAGGACATTTTACAGAAGGGGATATATGATATAAAGCATCAAATAAATAATAAGTTAAATTAAATTATTATTTATTTTCCTTTTGTTTACATATAGATGAGCATGTCAATAAATTGGAAACCTACTTGGGAATACTAACAAAACAATATGACATGTTATTAGAAGCAATAAAATTAGCACAAAAAGGAATACTGCAACCATTAATAATGTCACCAGCACAAATAATAACAAACTTCAAATGAATGCACCCAGAAATAAGCAAGGATGTGTCATTGCCAATTCCAATAAGTGTAAACAACTGACATTGGCTACTAAGGATAATGAATCTAGATGTTTTTATTACCAATAATGCGCTTAATTATATAATTAAACTACCCCTAGTAAGTCACATGAAATTTATCATACATAAGCTACTACCTTTACCTATACGAATGAGAACTGGTATAGACAAATTTATATATTTTACCTCAAATAAAGAATTTTTACTAGTTGAAAATGCCAAACAAAACTTTGTAGCCGCACCTACAACTGAAACGGGAAATCAACACAAACAAGGGGTCGTTCCAGTACGACCAACGGCAGAAATTCGCTGTGCTACAAGAAGAAAGTCCAAAAAATATGAATTAACAAGCAATCCAATTTATTAATCACAATGCATACAATGCATATAATATGCATATAACAATTTGATTCCCGCGGGAATACAGGTTAAAACAATGGTGCGATAAATGGGGCAAGCTGACGACCTGTTTAACGTAGCACAATCATATGGGCCGCTAGGCGACAACAAGAAAGAAAGAAAGAGTTTACAATTACGATTACCATTATGACGCGGCTTGACAGGAAGTGTCCTAAGCCATCGTGGCGTGCCCATATACAGCCGCAGAAAAACACTGTTACATAAGCTACCGGTAGTACTCGGCGTGAGCAAAAGAAACTAAGGCAAAGAATCCAGTTAAGCACTGACCTGAAGGGTCCAAGAGAAATTACAAACATTACTAAACATGGCAAAAATGAATAAGTGAAAGTGCGGCTACGACGCGCAAGCAAGAACAAGAAATCATACTAATTACTGAAAATTACAGACGTTAAGTTTCACAGCCGAGTACATACCAACGCGACACCAGCCCCAAGTGACAGTCCTCGTGTCAAACGACCGGAAGACTGCGGCAAATAGCCCGGGTGCCGAGGTTATATAGGCCGGGAACAATACACGGCAGAGAGCGCTGGTGGCGCGGCGGGGAAGGGAGGAAGAGGGGGGTAGGAAGGGGAAGTTGGAGAGGAAGGGGAAAGGCGGAGAGGGGAGGGGAAAGGAGGGGAAGGAACGCTAAGCAGTGCCCGCACTGCTTCAACTTTGTAAAATTAGATAAGTTTGATGTACATAATTGTAAAAAAATAACTAAGCCTGGTACATATATAAACAAGAGTACCCTGTTTTTAATATATTCAATAATAAGGATTGTGAGATGCAAATAATGCAACTTACACATTAGCACTATTACAGGAACCTATATTCCAAAAGTTAACAAACAATGCGTGGTTATTTTTAATACCAGATGAAGCCAAATACATTTAGGGTGCTTTGTACATTAACACTCCCAAAGGTTCCATAAGTTTCCAGAATTGTTTTAAAATAAATATCTTCGAAATCTACCTGTGCCTGTAGACCATGCCGAAAGGGTTTTTTTCCGTGGATCCATGGCTAATACTAGGTTGCGTTATTTTTAATGTCACTTGTGATAAAGTTATTTGGTTAACATAATATTGAATAAAGATGTCTTAATCTAAACATTTATAATGGTTTTGTCATGTGTGTTTGCATTTGATAGCATTAGTGCCTCACTATGGTATTTGATGGGTATTTAGACACAGTGCACCATCACAGTGGGTGACATGCTTATGTAGTTAACCAAAGAGTTCCCAATATCTTATTATAAGACCTTAGGTGAAAACCTCCCCATTCTTAGCGACGTGGGCACCACTAAAACCACTGAAATGCCTCGCCATGTCTTGCCAAGTTTCCCATTACTTAATGAAAGAGGCGACACATGTCAGTTGTAGTCTATGTGTTTGTCAAGGAATGCATGCAACGCTTGAATGGTGCAAAATGCTCGTGACTAACTAAGGGGCGCCCGAACAATGCCGTGTGGTCGGGTTGCACAACAAACATGGCCAAGAGAGCAGTAGCAGCTCTGGTGGAAGGCTAGTGACATGGGCCCCGAATGTGCGTGCTACCGCTAGTTGCAGCGAATCAGTAATCAATACATCAATTCAGATTGATCAACAAATGTTATATAAAATTTACATACGTAAACAGAACTGTTTGATTAATGAAAAACACTAGCAACAAATATCTAAATCCGTAACCAAACATAAAAAATAAATTTAAGTGGCACCATTGAAAAGCTATTAATCAATTAACTATTGTCTATTACTTATTACTTAACCAATAGAAAACCTTTGAAAACACTGATAAAAGCAACATCAAGGACTTGTTTAAAACCCAACTGCTGCGCACTGCTGGCAACCTCAGGGTCGCTGGCATGTTTCTTATATACTGCTAATGCCTGTGCACATGCGTGCAGTGGTTGATGCGCAGATTGGAGACGGTGTTGTCTTCTCAGTAGTTAGATCTACAGTGAAATCACAAAGACCATAGCTATTTCTTTGTTTTGCAAAACTCTGTTTTTCGTTGACTGGAATAAAAAAAAGTGTACCCAGAATTCTTAACTATAAAACAACACCATTTGTGTGCTCATATCTACAATATTAATGGATACCAAGTATTTTAGTATATTTAATGTGCAGCCTATTGGGGACCAATCCCCAGTAACTTGCCGAGTGCCGCATGAAAACACAAAAAAATAAGTAGAACAAAGGCAGATCCCATTCTACTATGAGAACACACAGTGTGGCTGTGTGAGAGCATGATGGGTGAACAAAAGCTAAAACAGATTATCAACACAAACCCTAACGGTATCAGAAGTTTTGAGGTATGTGCTAGTCCATGTAAGTGGCACACCAGTGACTGGTTAATACATGTTGATAACCTGCAGGCCCACATTTCACTATCTGTTTGAACATTTTCTAACTGTCTAGAATGTCAAGTTCATTCCTCATCTTTCTTTCACTTAGGTTAAATTGCTGTATTTCTTTTTACTAAGATTATTTAGCTGTAAGTATCAGCAAATGTTCTGCAACTTTATTATGAATCTTTGTTTAATTAATATGCCACCTTGTTCCTGGATCAAATTTATTACGATGGAGTGCAAATAATTATGTCCATTCATTGCTGCATTAGGGTATTGTGTTGCATAAAGCATCTTAACTATAATACTGCCAGAGCGACCACACTTTTTGCCAACTGCGTGGTGCTGAAACTGACCGCCTGGCCTCTGGTTGTCATTGCAACAACATGCACCCTCAGCCCCCTGGCTATGTGCTTATTGTTGTGTTGGCTATGTGCTTAGCTTGGCTTCTTTCACGTGACTTACAAAAAAAGTGGTCAGTTTCCACAAGTTATTATTGTTTTCTGTTCCTACAATTAATTTGAAACAAAGCAATGAATAAATACTTATTTAATATTTAAAAAAAAAAGGATTGTGTATTCACTGAAGAAAGAAATATACAGTAGAGCACCCCTCAACCGGAATCATTGGGGGGAGGTCTATTCCGGTTATGGGAAAATTCCGGGTAAGGGGAGTTGCGGTAGGGCCGGCCTCCGGGCCGGATGAATGGTCTTCATTTCATTCTAGCAAGCTGGCAGGCACGTGTTTCTTATCTCTGTGGGTGGGTGCGTGCTTGAGCGAAGAGGATGAGAAGAGGGTTCGGGGGAGGTAGTAGGACTACAGCTGCAGTGTTGTGTTACTTCTGTGTTGACGTGCTAGTGATTCACACTTTCTGGAGAGTGTATAGTCACTGCCACACACAGTTGCACAGTTTACATTTCACATACACAAGAAGAACACTTCAAGCATCTCGTTTAAAAACACAGAGATAGAGAAATTCAGGTAAATGTAGACTGTTTAACCATATATTAACGTATAAATATGTACATAATACATATTTGTACACTAAATTATTGTCTACGAACTGAAAGCATCACACGTTGGAAGTAAATGTTACTGGCTATCACGTGTGTCAGCGTGTGTACTTCGGGCCGGCCGGAATTTTCCGTTTACTTGACATAGTGAAACAATAAAACTACTTACAGCATTAACATCTTTATAGTAATTCACGTCCGACGCGAAAACCAGCGGTGTATTTACGCAATGCGCGGGAAAGACTGGCTATAATTAGCTCTCTGACAGACGTGCGCGCGCGCCTACAAGACATGTACAGTCAGGCAAAAGAAAAACGCCTCGTTCCAGTGCGGAAATGTTTTAATTTTTTTTTGGAAAATTAGTTCCGGATATCGGGAGTTCCGTTTGTGGGAATTACGGTTGAGGGGTGTTCTACTGTACTAACAATCATTTTTGCATCCTTTTCAAATACATTTAAAAAATATCTTAAGGTAAGTTTTTAGGGTGAAAATGGGTGAGGGGGGCTGGGGGATGCTGGGAGACAGGGGAGAAAGACAGGAGAAAGGGGTGTATAGAGGGAGGAGGTATCATTGGTGGAAGATTCAGAGAGAGCGGAGAAGAATGGAAGGAGGAAGGCAAGTATTCGTGGTGAGGATGGGGAGGGAGTAGAATAGGATTGAGGGAAAGATACTGGATGTGAGAGGACGAAAGGACTTGAGGAAGAGGCTTCAGAAATTGGGCGATTAGGAGAGGGACTTCTTACCACCGGGTGGAAGTCCAATTGCAAGTGTAAATAACAATAAAAATAAAAAAAATAAAAACAATTTTTTTCACTCACCTTCTAATTGTTCTGATGAATGATGATGATGAATATCGTTGAATGACTTAATGGATTTCTGCAATTGTGTCACTCTTTATGAGTCCTAAAAATTGTAGGTAGCACAGTTCGTGTGTTTCTTGTGATGAAATGCGTATGTCAATATGCCATGGAAAACTGGGCTGTTAAAGCTCTTCTGTTGTGTTTCATGTTGTAGAGGACCAGTTGATGTGACACATGGTGTTGTTGCATCCCAGCAATGACTCGGACTCAGCTTTAACACGTGGCCAAATGTTGTGCTGCAACATTACTATCTGCCACAGGAGTCAGTCTTCAGGAAGTGTTGTGCCTGCCACAGCAGTTATGTGAGCTCTCTTTAGTTATTTGACATATTTTAGTTATTTTGACATAAATAGTTGTTCATAATACAAATTTGAAAAATAATGTGATAGTTCTCTTCTGCAGTGTAATTTTGTCTTTAGAGCAACCTTGTATCTTATATAATATTTTTAATAGTAAAAATTAGAATGTAAATAAAAATTATAGTGAATTTATTTTAGGACAGTGATGCAGAGTTGAAAAAATGGTTAGTCTTGTTCCTACATAACTCCTGCACAAATAGTATTTAATATGTGATATTACATTGTATGCAGTATACAGGCTTTTCCTGGACCAAAGCGAGAATGTACTTTCAGAGGGGTTAATGTGTCATTTTTGAGAACATTTGTTCAGCTCTGAATGGTTCATGAACTATGGATGATTGAATGTGAAAATTAAAATAAAAGTAAGAGCATGTGATGAATTGGTTGCAACTTCATTGCTGCAAACTGCATTAAGAAATGTCTGTGCTTAGAGGATCAACACATGCTGTGTGCACCATGAGTGGTAACATTTTCAAAATAAATTATAATGGCATATCTTTGTGTTCTTTGTTTTTGAGTTTTAAGCAAGACATTGATCGGTCCAACATGGGTAAAATATTTCATGCAAAATGATACATAATGTTATATGTAAGTCATATGTCAAGTAAATGATTTTGCTTGGTAATGCTGCATAAGTTAGAGATTCATAGATTCTTTTCACACTGTGCACAAATGTTACGTGAGTTTACACTGATGCAAAGCCAAATGTGAAGTAGTGTTGGATTGCCTGCCAATATTGACAGGTTAATGTAATATATTTTCTGCAGCAACTGTAATCTGAAATTGCCTCTGAGTTGATATATTCTGTGCATCAATATTGAACACTATTAAAAACTATAAGTGAAAATTAGTATTCTTAATGTGCATTGTAAAATCTACATCAAATTTCTTTGTTGAATCTTGTAAAAGTTATAGCCTTTTGATATCAGATTATTCTTGGTATAAATTCTGTATTGTGAACTGTATATTAATATTATTAAATAGTTAAATAGTGAAAGTTTTCAAAAAATTGTGTGTAGAGGTTTGTGTGAGAAAGTGTGTGTGTAAACGAATGTATGGAAACATTTGTTTGTTTTTGTGAGAGTGGTTGAATTTTGATATGATGGCTCTGTTGTGCATGTCTTTCCCCCATAGGCAGATTTGGGTGGAGCATGGGGGCACATTGCTCCCCCCCCCCCTTTTATGCTTAAAAATTGACATGGAGTTTAATATGGTTCCGTTAAAATTACGTTTGTTATTACTAGAGACCTGAAACTGGCGGTGTTATTTTTGGCCAAAAGCTGTATTATTTTTGTCAAAAAGCGGTGTTATTTTTTTATCTGGATAATTAAATTAAATAGTTGTAACTGATAGGCTTAATATTTGTTACATAATTAATTTTCTTTGGCATAATTTATAATTATCCTAATTTGAACACACTCTTTACATTTGCTTAAACCAAAAGTACTTAACAATGAAAACATGAAATTTACAGTTGTACATAAAAATTGCTCAGCACTGACTGTGAAACTTCCATACAGAAATTTTTTAGTCACTTGTTAGCTTAATGCATTGTTCAGTACATAACATAAGAAATTAAAGTACTGTTCATCATATGAAGAACCACAGAAAAAATTTCATTTCACTAATGGACACTATGTGTTAAAAATTCCCTTTTAAAAATTTTACACACACATTAGCTTAACCTAACTGTTGCATAAAATTCTTTAAAAAAAAAATCAATCGTTAAAGGATAGCATTGTAAACACTTCAATATTCTCTTCTTTTAAGTTCTGCCGTCTATCTGAAACAACAATATTGTAGTGACTCAACAACCTCTCGCTCTCAACATTATTTGTAGGCATCCATATTGATTTAAGCACAGCTGAAGCAAACTGTTGATAGTCAGTTGTCAGTGCAGTGAGAATTTTCACTACATCAACAACTTCACCAGCTCTGCACAGTGACTCTGCTGCATCTTTTAGAGACTGGTACCCTTTAAGAAGGCCAACACTGTCTATCATCTTCAGGTCAGCAATGGATTTTAGTTGTGTAACTATGTTTTCAGTATTGTTAAGCAGAATGTTCTTAGGGTTGAAAAGCTGGTTCAATGACCTGTAAACATGTGCACAAGAATCACTGTTCATGAGTGTATGCAGTTTGTTCATGCACAGTGTTGTGGCTTTTTGGCAGTTGTGCTTCACATGTGCAATGTCAGTGGTGTTCAAATTTTTGAGGACACTACTTTATAAAAGTATTGGAAAATATACCCTTTGCTGCACAGTCCAAACCTTTTTGTATATTTTCCAGATCCCCATACAGAGTATGTGATGTAGGGTACTTAGACCCTTCAAGTTTCATTAGCAGATCCATTTCAGAAGCATGCTGCTGTACAAAAATACACTGTGCTAAAATTACGGATACTTCTTTGTCTGAAAGCATGATAAGATACTTAATTCCTGCATTGTTAGTTTTCTGAAAGTCACTATTTCTGAAAAAGTTAATAATTCCCAAAAAAATATTCAGCCAGGTAGAACACTGCACGAAACCATGAATTCCAACGAGTATTGACTGGCATTGGAAACAGTTTATCTGGTTTCACAGTTTCTTCTTGCAAATATTGCAAATATTGGTGTTTCCTCTTGCGAGTGTTTAAAAAGGCAGACTTTACCTTCACTACGACATTGTTTACCTCAACAAGTTCACATGACAACACATTTCCTACTAGGGAAACTTTGTGGGCCCAGCACTGAATATGGAGTACGTGATCTCCATGCAGAACTTGCAAGCTGTTGACACACTTTGTCTTGTCGCGAGCTGAGTCTGTAACCAAGCCTCTGATGTTCTTGTATGAAATTTCATACTTATTATACATTCTGAAATAACTTGTGCACATGTGGTCGCATCCGCTTTTGCAAGAAAATTAACTGTAGCTACTACTACCTGAGGTTCGCCTACTGGTTCTTGGAGCACTAGAAAGAGTACCACAAAAACACATCTTCCCTGACTGTCTGTAGTCTCATCCAAATAGATAAAAATTAGTAACAATTTCCATCACGTTTTCAAAGTGGTATTCAGCAAGTTTAGGAACATACTTTTCCCTCAGTGTTTTGACACAAGGCATGTCTCCAGAACCTGCCACAAATTCATTTAGCCATACCCTTATGTTAGGATCATCCAATTTTTGAAGAGGTATGTTAGCTTTAGCGAAGGCCTCTGTTGTCCTCAGTGCCAAATGTTCGACGTCTGCTTTTTTACGTTTAGCACTACCAAAGCACTCTGCAACAGAGCTCTGAATTTTTTTACCAGCACACCCATTTTCGTATTTTTTTCTTTTAGTTATGTGTTTTTCGCTCTTGGTGTGCTTTATCACGGTGTCTTTTCTCTCAAATGTGACTTTACAATTACAAAATTTGCACATTAACGTCGCCGTATGGGGTGCATATAGCCCATCGCTTTTGAAATTGTCGGCACGTTGCCGCGCACTTGCAGCATTTTTCGGCATATTTTTACACAAACTCAAGTTATTTTATTTTAATGTTCCCATGCAGCAGTAAAATACAATACATTAAACGAAAGAAGTGGCAACACTGCAATGTGAATGCTCCGTCTCTCTCTGTTCCGCTCAGCGTTTCCAACCGTACGGTCCTGACCGTACATGTACGGTAATTTCACTGTGTGTACGGACGTACGGTGTTTATCTTATACTTCAGCTGGAATCGCGTTTATAACACATAGCATTGATCCTTACGGCAGACGTGCGAACGACTGCCGGTTGTTTGTGGGAAAAAAAGCTGATTCTTCCCAGCATGCAATCTTTTGTGGCGTCACAAATTGTTTATTCCCAAGGTTTATTCCATAACTGTGTTGTGTAAGAACAAGATTTTATTTTGTTTATTTCGTAATTCTATTTCATGGCAAAATTAAATCACGAAGTCATTATTGTGCAATAGTTTTATAAATATAATCGTAAAAAAAAATTCATGTACGGACCTGGAAAAGAAAATATGGTCCAAATGACATTTTCGTACTGACATTTCTTGCTGAAGGGTTGGCAACGCTGGTTCCGCTTACTCACAACTTGCCGCCTCCTTCCAGCCATTACATCAACAGTATCGCTCATGTATGACGTGGAGTTGTGGTTGCGTATATTATGTTTATTTTGTGTTGTGGTCACATCTCTTAGCAGCAATATATTTCGTTCTTCCATACATACATGTAAAGTATGTGATTTTCGAAACTTAAACAGTGGCAGGCTACCGCTAAGGTTGGTTAGTTTTTGTTCTGACAATGGCGATGCCGGCGAACTCAAGATGAAACCAAGTTTGTTACCGTACATTTCTTAAAATTTAGTGTGTATACAGAAAACTAAACAAAATCGTATTATTTCGCGACTATTAATGAAATTCACGTTATTTTTCACGTTATCGCGATCGCGAAAATTTCAGGTCTCTAGTTATTACCCTTGTGCCCCCCCCCCCCCCCCCTTCCCACTCCCAGAAAAAATCCTTGATCCGCCCTTGCTTTCCCCTATTAATTTAACTCTCACATTACAATTTAAAATTAAATTTAGTATTAAGAAGTTTTTCATGTCTAGTTTTGTCTTAGTTTTTATGTGTGTTCAACATCTGTTAAAAAATAGTACTTTATATAGGTCACATAATTCATAATACGCACCAAGTCCAAAAATATGCACTGACTCATCATCTTTTGTTGATTAAAATTTTTATTTAATATTTACAGAGATTAAGCTATCCTTTATAGACTGGCACTGTACCTCAACAAATCTAGTGACTTTTAGCCATGTTGTTATGACTTCTTAAGAATACTGTAAAGATAAAAGCATTTTTTTATCTTTATAGAAATTGCAATTTGACTTCCTAGGCTAGATAGCCTTGCTGCGTTAGCTTTATAAATACAAGTAGTTACTTATTAATGCACAAAAAATACTTAGTTGATGTACTTTAGTGAAGCAAACTAAGAGAATGTAAAACTATATTGTTAAATATTGTTAAAAATAAATGTTATACAAATATTGAAGTTTCAGTGAATTTACTGTTGACGAATATAACTGCACATAAAATAGTGTGTTCAAAAATTCTTTTGTATTTATTTATCTGTAAGTGAACTGTTGTGAACCATTAAGCTCAAGTTATTGATTGACCAAACAATGAACTACTTTCCGGGTAATAACTTTATCACATCTCTTAAAAAAAAATTCTTAATTAAAAATGCTATGTGATCACTTTACTGGATGTTCTTATGAATGTTTTAACTTTTCTGTAAATTTCTATATTCACTGTTTGCATTTGTCTTTAGTGTAGTCTATAAAAACTCTTGTGTAACCAGTAGTCATACTGAAGTTGTGCTGTAAATTTCCAACATGGACAGCTGTTATAAGTAGACATCCTGTCCTTGAATAAAAATGTTTAGCCAACTTTATGTGTTGGATTGATTGTTTATAAGGTTTCAATGCAAGCTGACTGTACTTGTAGGAAAATTTAGTTGAAATGGTTTAAAGTTGTTTGTTAACCTAGTAGGTACCTAACACTACAGATCTCTAAGGTTATGTCTCAACTTGTCGAAAGTTAGTACTTGCACCTTTACATTCTGAAATGATGTAGACAGAGTGCCAGTGAAGGAATAGTGACCAAGGTATTGACGATGCTAACTTCTTACACACTTAAATCTCTCTTTGCACACAAACTGGCTCTCATATTTGTATTTTAAGGTTGTTTATTTCTGGTCACTGCCATGTGTATAACATTTACTACTGACCCATACACTTTATACCAAGCTAAGTTTTTTCATTACTATTAAGTTATCTAAAAAGGAATTATGTTAATTAATTGCTGATGTCTGTAGACAATTTGTATTCTTATGCTAAGGTGAATCATATTGATGCTATATTTATCACTACCATATAGAAAGGAATGGAAAAAAAATTTATCAATAGCATTAATCTTGATTTTAAGGATGCATTTTCTCCACACATACTATGTAAATATGCAGAATCAGATGTTTCAGCTTTGACATGCAATGTTGTACCAGTTACAAAGTGTAGATGTCTCAACTGAAAGTAAGAGGGAAAGAGCAAGGGAACGAGATAACTACTTACACACTCAAGTTGAGACACCACCTGAGATGTGTCTTGAAACTGTATTATGTCTTAACTTGTGTTTTTGTGAAATTATATGTTATGTGTTTGAAATATTGTATTTAAAGAAATAATTTCTGTGTTACTATACTAAATTACTATTTGTGTTTTTGTGAAGTTGTATTTGATGTTTGTATTACAAAAGCTCTTTCAAAAAAAGACTTTTGTAATTTTTCTTATGTATTTTTTGTCAAATGAATCACACATGATAGCACTGAAAAAGATTTCTCTGCTTTTCTTCATCCTTTGTGAAATAAATCCTTGGAAGTTTGGGTAACAGTTTGTTGACAGTGTAAAATGATGTCCCAGATGATAGCAAGATATAGTTTATCCTTAAATTTGTATAAGCCAACTGTTGAATTTGTTTGTATTCTATGTGCATATTAATTAGTGTACGTTTGCAGTAGGTACTCGCAAAACTTAATGTTTTATGATTGTGGTGTGTATTCATATAAAGTTATAATGTATAAGTATTGCAATTTGCAAATATGATAAATAATATTTTTAGTGCATATTCTTAAAAACTACTTAATTGAAAAAAAAATAACTTGCTGATATTCAAACTATAATTCTGATAAATGCATTTTGTACATTATGCTCTATATTGTGTGCTGTGTAATTAATTCTCCATAACAAGCAAGCAACAGAAATTCTGAAATTTTTTCAAACATTTCAGTCATTACAAGCTGTTATTTAAAGTCTTTCATGCCTCTAATTTTATGGTCTGGTAAGTTTTTACACTACGTATATTTAATGTGTTCTACATTTTAATTCCAAAAACTCAAGAAACAAGGTGATATTTTTGTTCATGCAGGTGAAAGCAGCAGGTGATATTATTTTAATAAATGTATTTTTCATATTAGTACAATCCATTCAAGAAGTACTTTAAACTAACTCCTTAACAAGAAAAACATGTTATTTGACTTCTTTGATTGAAATTGATTGAAGGTGTTTTATACTGCACATTTTTAATAACTGTATGTTATTGTAATTTTAAAAGCCAGTTTCATTAGAAAATGTTTTTAATAAGACTTTGATTAGATATTTGTGTGTCCAGGAGGTATGTTCACTATCTTTTAAGTTTACCTTTTAAGAGATGAGGTCAGTAGCCATGCCAGTGTTATTTAATATTTTCGAAGCAATTCATTAATTCACTATCCTTCTGTCCTTAGTTTAATGGCTGGGTTTGAGGTGGCGTTAACATGGTATTTATTGTCTTCTCTATAAAATAGCAGAATGATGAAAGGAAATTCATTGAAAATAACTGAAATGAGACATGGATACAATAAGATAGGCAAGAGTTTACTATATTGTTTAAGATAGCTTTCAATTTTAATATAGAGCAATAAAATTAGTATAAAAATGATAGAATTTATGTTTTATTACAGTAAATCATATCTTTATTCATATTAGAAATTCCTTAGGAACATTATTTTATGCTTGTGTTTTAAGTGACATAAGTTTTAAGACCATTTTATTTATGATTATTTTAAATTTACATTTGACAAACACATTTAGTATGTACATAATATACAAGATGTTGCTAACTATCTGAAGGTATTTAAATATTTGGTATATTAATGTAAGTACAGTAGAACCTGCAGTAGAGTGTATCAATGCCAGAAAAATAAACACAGTTGATAAGTAGAATGATTTGCAGTGGTAGCTGCAGTGCAGGGACTACCCTTTTTTTATGGTACTACCTCCGTCAGAGGCAGCATCTGGTTGAGAGAGAAGCAGGGAGGGAATTGCATCTGGTTGGGTGGGAGCCAAGAGCAGTTGGTGGCAATTGACCTGCACTAAAAAAAGGGGGTTGTCTGTAAAGTCGGTTTACGGACGATAATTTTACATGATAACGTCATAAGAAAACATTGATGAAAAATTGCATACTTTTTAATTTTCAAATATTATTTACAGTTTTTTTCAAATTTAATTTAAATAATTTGTTTTAATATAATCACGAACAATTAGTTATACAAATAAACTGAAATCAAATCAATGTCAATAAATTGTTAATTTGAAAAGACGAAATTGGACAAATAAATCAAATTTTTAAATTGCTGCTTTTAAAAAGCCCGCCTTAACCTGTTTGATATTATAGAAGATTTTCTCGCACGGTGGTTGGTCGGTTCTTGCACGCTCAGCTCAGGCGGAACGTGACAATGAGTCATGCTTTTTCGTGCGTGCAGCCTGCATTCATCGATTTATAAGACGTTATCACGCCAAAAATGCTTTGTTTGTTTTCTTACAGTGTTTCAAAACAATACTGGCTTTTATTAAGCTAAGGAAGATAAATAATTAATGCTGAAAACCATTTGGGTATGAGCATTTTAGGAAACAGTCTGCTACATCTTAAATACACCAACTTTCCTTTAAAAACTCGGATTGTCTTCATAAAAGTTTCGTGTGAAGCCGTAATGCTGTGTTACCAAACCATCTTGCCTTACATTTTTTTTCTTTACTAACAGAGGATAATAAAATCTAGGTAGTGTTGTTATGAAAAGCTTAGAGATAGTGTTACAGTGAATACAGCACTTATTTTATCTTCTTTTTTAGTATCAAGCTTTTACTCCACTGGATACAGGTGTTAATTTTTGTATTTAAAATGTTGGACTGATAAAAGTGATAAATTAAAATTTTACAAAAATAGTATGACATAAATCAAACTTAATGAATTTAGATTTATTAGGGAAAGAAGGGAAATCAAGGTTGGAATCTCTCAGCAGTATTGATATGTGCCATCTTGGGGAAAAAAAACGAACTACAGAAAATCATTTGATACCTCTGGGATCATATGAACCAGTTTTCTTACATAAATTCAATATTTTTAACAGCCAAGTTTTTAATGCTTGATTTACATCTGTATTAAACTTGGTTTTTGCTTGACCAAGATAAATAGAATATTATAGTTTATTAATTATTTATTTACATTTGCTTGGGACATTTCACGGGAAACTAATTTTTCCTTAGTTTAACTTTTTGAATCTATGGGTTATCTGATATTGTAGGGGTTTCTGTTTTGTGGTAATTGCAGTATGTTTCCATCGTGATGATTTTACATGTCGGTGCAGGCAAGCAACATATTAAAAAATTTTGATTTCCAACTTTATTTCTTGTTACTGATTTGTTATTAATGTTTTCATTGCTTTTGATGTTGATATTTCAGGAAAGATAGAAAAGTATATTAAAAGAAAATGTATTATGTCTGATGGAAACCGAACATTGGGTTATGAATGCCTCTGTGGAAGTCCTTTACTCAGTGATGACTGAGCTGGAACTTGAAACACAGTTACTAGTGTATTCTAGATGATTCACTTAACTTGGTTACTAGCATGATGCAGTGTGTCCTGGGGGAGACAGCATGTTTTACGTTAGGTGTGAAAGCAAGTGACAGTTTAAAGATTTGTGGAAAGCCAAGTGTAGGATTGTTGCATCATGAGTTTAAATAAGCATTTGAGAAATTACCATTTTCAAAATTTACTCAGAAAAGCAGTATTTTAAGTCAGGGATGGTATTGCTAAATGATTCCAAGTTTTATTTAAATAATAATTTTGAGTGGCATTTTAAAAATGTTTTTCAATTCCATATCCATGTGACACATATATAAGTCCAAATTTTAATTTTTGTTTAAGTGTATGTCTATACATTTGTGGTTAAAATTTTCTATTGAAATTGTAGTCAGTGTGGGTGATTACAATGTAACATTCACTTTGGTTATTTTTCTTTTCTTTATTAAATTAACACGACACTGTCGTGCCTTATGGGAAACTGCAGTGTACTAAAATATTTAAAAGAAAAGCTAACACTCGCAATATAAACTAGGTTTTGGCTTAGGATAGGTGCTGTACAAGTTAGAAGTCCACAAATTATCCAATTACACAAATGAATTTTACTAATGCTTGAAACAAAAAATGAATACAAAGTAACCCTTACAATAATTATAAATTATTTATAAATGCCTACTTTACATGAAGGTAGTTCCTTGTCTTTTCATTTATTTCAATTATTTATTTTTCACAGATTTTATAAAATTGCACAGCTTATACCTTGATACCAGTAGTGACTAAATTGCAGGCTAATGGTCTTCATTAAGAATTACTTTTTTGAGTTTGTTATCACCACCTAAACAACACTGTTCCTATTCACTGTCACAATGGGATCCCTTGGTTTGATTTTTTTTTCCCTTCGCAAAACTGCCATTGCTGGACTTACTTGTTCAAGTAGTGATTTTACCACAGCGATGACAATCCGCATTTAGTTGAAGTCTGGAGTCTCAATGGGATCCCTTGGTTTGATATTTTTCCCCCCGCAAAACTTCCATTGCAGGACTTACTTGTTCAAGTAGTGATTTTACCACAACGATGACAATCCGCGTTTAGTTGAAGTCTGGAGTCTCAATGGGATCCCTTGGTTTGATATTTTTCCCCCCGCAAAACTTCCATTGCAGGACTTACTTGTTCAAGTAGTGATTTTACCACAACGATGACAATCCGCGTTTAGTTGAAGTCTGGAGTCTCAATGGGATCCCTTGGTTTGATATTTTCCCCCCCGCAAAACTTCCATTGCAGGACTTACTTGTTCAAGTAGTGATTTTACCACAACGATGACAATCCGCGTTTAGTTGAAGTCTGGAGTCTCAATGGGATCCCTTGGTTTGATATTTTTCCCCCCGCAAAACTTCCATTGCAGGACTTACTTGTTCAAGTAGTGATTTTACCACAACGATGACAATCCGCGTTTAGTTGAAGTCTGGAGTCTCAATGGGATCCCTTGGTTTGATATTTTTCCCCCCGCAAAACTTCCATTGCAGGACTTACTTGTTCAAGTAGTGATTTTACCACAACGATGACAATCCGCGTTTAGTTGAAGTCTGGAGTCTCAATGGGATCCCTTGGTTTGATATTTTCCCCCCCCGCAAAACTTCCATTGCAGGACTTACTTGTTCAAGTAGTGATTTTACCACAACGATGACAATCCGCGTTTAGTTGAAGTCTGGAGTCTCAATGGGATCCCTTGGTTTGATATTTTTCCCCCCGCAAAACTTCCATTGCAGGACTTACTTGTTCAAGTAGTGATTTTACCACAACGATGACAATCCGCGTTTAGTTGAAGTCTGGAGTCTCAATGGGATCCCTTGGTTTGATATTTTTCCCCCCGCAAAACTTCCATTGCAGGACTTACTTGTTCAAGTAGTGATTTTACCACAACGAACATCTCGTGTACCTTGTCTTCCATACGCTTGTTGCTCACCGAAGACAGTGCAACCAGACCAACACAACCCAGAACCTTGCACTGTCCATCTGCACCGTCACCTCTTCACTTCATTTGAAAATATTCAGATTCATTTCTGCAGTTCGGACACCCATCACTTCCACGACGGCCTACTCTCTAACCATTCTCTTGCCGTGTCTGGCCAGCATTTGTCTCACTGCGCAACCGTCCACGTTCAGTGCGCACCGCTGGTCTGCCCACTCTCGGCTGTCCCTGAAGACACTTCCCACGCACGCGCACTCGCCACGGAACAAGCACTACATTCTCAGAACTATGCCGCCCAATAGCCGTATTAAAACCATAGCCCAGCCATTAATACATACATGCATAGTGTAAAATATGATCAGTAAACAAATATGTTTAATGAACACACAGCACTAAATTATGGCTACATAATTGCTCTGGTCAAAATGAAACAATTCAATCTCTTATTGATTTGAAAAGATATAGGCTACAACAACTTAGGTACATTCCTTGGATCATTTTAAGATAAAACACTGTCATCATTCATCTACTTGGGTGAACAACATTATGGTTGGTCTGCCATCTCTATAACTATGTTCAAAATGAAATTATTTCATGCAAGTGAGAAAGAAGTATTTTTATTAGGAAAAAAAGGAAATTTTTTTTTTCACATTTGCAGTCACTAAGTTGACTGTTACTGTTTTGTTGTTTTGTAACAGTTTGCTGTCATTTTAATGAATGCAAATGGTTTGTACAAGTGTCGTTAAAAAAATAACAGTTGTAACATTGTTGGTTTATCTGTAGATTTTTCACTAGAATTGAAAAGTTAATTGAGGCCTGGCAGTAGTAAATGAAATGTGACAGTAGTTATTTATCATGCATTAAAATTGAGTTAAGTAAATGTTAGGGTCTTGCAAAGGCCACCAAAAATATATTTCAATCTAACTTTTAACTATACTAAACACATAATTTAGTTTTAATATATTTTAACCCCATCTTTGTGTTGCTGCTAAATGTTTTCCTGCCAAGTGTACTGTTTTTGTTTGGACCTGCCTTTTATCCTGTGTTAAGCATTTATTATGTACCATAACTAACACAGCAGTTCTAAATGACTTGCCACAACATGCAATATTGATAGTAGTTCCTTTCCATGTAGCTAACCTCTCAGGTGAAGTTTATAGAAGTTTTACTTAATGTTATTTCTACAAATACTCAATTTTGTGATGTGTAAATTGTATTTTACATATGTATCCAGTTGGTATAACTACTGTTTGTCGTTTGATGTGATGATGTGGGATCGTGTGTGCGTTGTGCATGCATAGCTGAATATGAATATTGATTTCTGCTGGCTAGCCTCTGAATAGTGTTGACACATGCTGCCCACACACCTTATATTAGCGTGCTCTCTGTGGAGTCCACACACGCTACTACGGTTAGTGGCACGATACGTATTTACTCCTGGCCATCATTAGTTTGTCTAAGATTGTCATGACTTTTAATCTGGTAAGGAAAGTTTTTAGGTTTTGCAGCTTCAACTAAGACTGGATCAAAACAAAAGTGTTTTCTACAAAAGAAACATGCAATGTCATTCACAGTCTTTTAATGTTTTGCTGCTCGTTGCCAGTCACAACGCTGTCGTTCGTCTCACAGCGCGATCTTTAGCGTGATGTGCAGCATGGACTATAAACAAAAAAAAAAGGAATGCAACGACATATGTTTGACATAAAGTCATGATTAAATGTTAGAACTATATTTATTATTTCTTCCTGAGTACACACTTCCCCTTTATTCACATCAACTTGCAGTGTGTAAAATTGTATTTCTGCCACTTGCAGTGTGTAAAATTGTGTTTCTGCTGTCTGTCCTCTTACCTTGTGTGTATTTCTACTCAGAAATCATTATGCAACGCTTGCTTTCGAACCTCTCCTGTTGTTGCTTGCTAGCCCTATTTTGGCTAGGTAAAATATAATAAGTAATTTGACCATAGGTTATAGTGGGTGTGTGTGCCAATAAAAATATAGTTATGTTTTAATTTTTTGTAATGATTTAGTTTGTTTTCAGTTGTATTATTAAGCTGTAGTCACAATGCCACGATGGATACGACATGACACGACAAATCTGATTAGACATTGTACATCGCTCCAGCGTGAAGATTTAGTAGTGTAGGGCCACAATACCATGATAGTATTAACACAACCAACTCTAATATGGCTGTCGGAAAATCTTCCCATGCCAAATGTGTCTATAAAATGCAGCATGCAATGTGCAAAAAACAGTGTAGGGCCAGTAGAAAGCATATTTTCTGTTGACAGTTAATGTGCATAAAACATAATAACATTTAGTCGTGTCTGGCATGAAGTGATATAAAATTTATTTTAGATACAAGGAAGCAAGATTTATTTATGTTAATATGGGACAGAAAAATAATTCTGCTGTTAGATACGCAAAGAATTAAAATTAAATCTTGACTAAATGTAGAATAATGTTGACCATAAACACGATGATATCCTTTTACATAAACAGTTTAATGTACACTAAAAATATGAAAGTGTAACCCACATATAAAATGAAATTTTGTTTTTTGGCATAAAGGTTTCCCAGTAGTAAATATTTGTTGAAGTTTAGTTTTGTAAGGCTTCCATTATGCTTTTCATCGTGCGGCATGTTACAATAAAATTAGAAATATAATCTACTTCTTGTGGGCTGCCGGGGCATGTATTTTGTTGTGTGGACATCATAGTGACCTTGTATTCAATTGGCTACTGAGCGTGTCAGGCCTGTCGCGGCAATGTGACTCCAGCTTTACACTGCAACAGATAATGCCAGTTTGTAATAGTTTTTCTTTAACTGACTTTTTTTTTGTAATGGGTACAGGTATGGGAGTTGAAACCAAATAGTATATAGCATATTTGTCTAGTCATTATCATAAAATAATGGCTCTTTGAACTAATGCAAACTAAGCATTACCAAAGAAAATATTTCTGTGTGGAAATATTTTTAGCTTACATAGTAATTTTAATACTGAGATACAAAATTGTGTAAAAAAATATACTGTTTATGTAAATTTGCTGACATTTTAAGTGCAATAAATTGTTCCCTGTGATTGAATAATGTAATGAAGAAGTTGTTGAAGAGAGAGCATATTGGAATGTATGTGTCAAGGTTTTTTGAAACTTAATATATATATATATATATATATTATATTTAGAAAAATAAATTTGAAAGTTATTTGTAAATTGATGAACCTAATATCTAACTGTGAAATATGTACGGTAAGGGTTTCAATGCAGAATGTAAATTGCGATATTGTGTAGCATTTAGATGGAATTACTTAGAAAATATTTCAACATTATATTGTTTATTACTATCCAAACTAATATATGTTTTGGTTCCAAAGTGTGATGTGTATAAATAAAACAATGTGAAATAAAAATTTTTTTCAGACTTGCAGCAATTTATAAAAAAAAAATCCCATTGTGAACTGGCTGTCTGTTAAGTATGTGGTTTGAGCACAAAAAAAAACCAAAGTAGTAATTATTGAATGCATAATTTTTTCATCTTATTGCTTTCTATAAAATACTACTTGATAGAATCTTCCTCTTGTTTCCATGTTAGTTACTTTAGGAGATATTTTAAATTCATAATAAACCAAATTTTCCAGCAATTCACTCATGTGCTAATACTACATGCTCATACATTTATTTTTCAACATTGTTAGCATGATATGTAGTGTCCTTGTTGCTGTTATGCAGCTCGTAAATCTCAACAAAGGCACACCTTTTCACTACATTGACAGTTTCCATCCATATTGTTGACTCATCTTGTTTTCTCCACAATAGACTTGAGTTAAGCGGCAATTCAGGGGGGCTAAGTTTGAGATTTTATGAGCTGTCTCACACAGCTTGACACATGTGGCAATTTTGGTAAGCTCCACTGCAGCAGACTTGAATACATCTTTGGTATGTGACGCGAGTGCTCTGTGTTTGATGCCGAGTTTTATTTTATCATGTTGCCATACATGAATCTAGTAGGGAAATATTAACAGTGCACAACCCATGCTCAAATAGTCAGCTAATATTTATTTACGTTTAACGTTTCAGTCATTGCAACTGGTTTCGTTTCAACAGTGAAAATAGTTTTAATTAAAAATACAGGAGCATCTTTTGTACAGTAGTTGTTTCAATAGCCAACAATCAAAGTGAACAAGAAATCACTCTATTTTAAAATATTGCTAAACTACTGGAAAACTCTACTTCACATAAATTCATAGATTAAAATTTAGTATCAGTATTTTTATTATTGTTATAAAATAATGAAAGAAAGCATTAAAAATGCTTTAAAACAATCATCAAAAGAAGTAACCCTTGTTTACCTATTCACTTTGTGACACGTGCATCAAAGCCACTTGTAAGAATTATAAAAGGTACTAATAAAAATTATGAAATTAATGAGTTACATGAATGGAATGTTATTGAATATTGTTTAGATATATTTGTTCTAAGGCAATAGATTTACACTTCCTGTTTCATAAATAGCCTCTAAATTGACCATATTGCAGGGAAGGGAATGATTTAATTAATTAATTAATAGGCAGGTTTAATGTCTTGTCGACATCAAGGAACAAGGTGTGATGATTACACCTGCCCCTCGAAGTAACTCTCTAATTAGTTCCAGGGAAAAAACCTTAAGAGTGAGTGCATGTTAATTAAAATGATTAGTTTTCCATTGAGGTAAGTGTGCCTGCTGACTACCATTTTAGTCTAGACACTGTTTCCATTTAAATTAAATTACAGTACAAATATATGCTTAAATACATTTGATGTACATTTTAATAAATGTGGAATAACAATAAATTGCGTACCACTTTGTTTACATAATAGAGCTTGGGCGTAGCATTCTTAGTTTGGTGCTAACAACATTTCTGAGTTACAAAATAATAATGTTTTTAATATAGGACATATATTTCAGTTCTAATAAGAATTAATAAAGCACTAACTTAAAGTTTTCTCTTATTAGAAAGATTAATTAACCTGTTAACATGATTCCCCAATCTGTTGTTTACTAAATGTGTGTCAGCTGCCATGAATTTGCCTAGCGCATCCTAGAGGCGCGAGGTAAACTAGCCCTGAAAGCTTCTAGCTTTACCCTCCAGAGATGCTAACATACGAGACGGCGTATAATAATCATTGGCTGAACATACAGGCGTCGTCAGAGATAAATATGCAATGAAGGGAATAGCTATTGGGGATAGAGCAAAATATTGTTTATTGATTCATCACATCATTAATTCGTTGAATTGTATTCAATGCTACACAAGTGCCATTGTGCGCACACATAAATAAAAACTAATGTAAAAAAAAACATTGCTACTTTGAATCTATGGCCACCTACTTAAAATCATGGCATCATTTATTGGCGTCGTTACTTCAGAACCATGCTAATCGAACAGCGTTACTTCGAGGGGCGTTACTCTCGTACGGCGCTTGCCGAGTGGCTGCTTACTTGTTAGGGTCTTGCTTGGTTCAAGCTACTTATTTCCAAAATTATACATGTTGCGACCACCTGAACTAGCATTTTGTGTAGGAGTGCAGCTCAAACTTATACCTCTAGGTAAGAGGTAAATCTCCAAAAATCCATATTGTTCAAATTATTGCAGACCATTTCCGAAAAAAACTTGGTAGGATATACTGTCCTTGCAGTTTCTAAAAAAACATGTACATTTTGTGCACTGGTTAATAATTATTTTTTTTTTGTCAAGCTGGTAACTCGTGATCGCCAAATTTAAATGAAGATAAATAAATTGGCCAATGGATCACATGACATTCAGCCACGTATATTTACTGTGTACTATTTTCTTTACTGTGATTCTATATGACCTATAAATATGTTGGCTTTGCTACATAAACTAAATTGTTGTTATGCGAAAATTCTAAAAACTTCAGTGATTTGACTGTATTTGTTAATTTACTAGTTAACTATTACAACATGATGCATCGGTTCTTGAAAGAAACACAGCTTCCGTAAGCCAGCTTAAAACACGCACGTCTGTACTGTGCTATGTGCTTACGTGTCAAATAGCACACACACAAAGGTGCTAATCTCCACATCTGAAGTACAGATGGTAGCAGTTACAATGCAACAACTCTGCCAGCACCTGCCGGCCACTGCCCTTGGTGACACGCAGCGACGAGTGAGGTGGGAGCACAGCAGCTGTAAAGGTGGGTTTACGATTGAAAATTAAGAATTAAGACTTAAGACTTAGTCGTGTACTTACCATATGACTCTATGTAAACTAGTGGAATGGTTTATGATTGTCGTGTGTGAATTTTGACGGGTCGTGTACGAACCATATGATGACTTAAGACTTAACAGAAATGGTTATATTTTATATTTTTCGATAAGACTTAAGGGAAGCGACCAATCACAACAAAACGGAACCTTTCAACCGGAAGTTTATGTCTTATTATTGGACCGAGCGAGGCAGTATTTTGGGTTAGAATTCGTATATTTGTCATTAGTAATCATCATCCATTTCGAAAAATAGATATCCCATTTGTCAATAACCTATTTCAAACCTGCTTCTCCGTTTCGAACAATGGCCGACCATGTGTTTTGTGCTGTGATTGGTTATAATTAACGACTTCTATGTCAATCATAAACTGGAAAATGTAGTTTTGACTTAATCGTGTGCTCGATGTTAAGTTATAATTCTTAAGGAAATCAATCGTAAACCCAGCTTAAGCAACACAGAAAATTATAACAGCAGAGCTCATAGAGCTGTACCCTTGAAGACATCAACCAAGAAGCCATTTTCTGTCACAAACATGAAAACTTGTGTGAAAAGCCTGGTCATAACAGCAACAATGCAGATTATTCTGTATCACATCTTGACTGTGATAGAAGTAGAAGTAATAATTCCAACAATAGATGAGGGAGAGCTCAATATAAGTAATAATTCATACTACAGTTTGCAGGATGTTTTTCAAAAAAGCTGGCTGTCTTAAGTCTGTGACTTGAAATGTGAGTTGTATCTACTCTGAAAGTAGGGTGAATCCATTCCCACCTGTTGGTGTTTCTGGATTAGGTTCTTTATTTCAAATTTTTATTATGTTGTCGGGTTAGTGGTGATTGGTTTGGTGGGCTAGTCATTGAGGCCATTGACTGCCCATTCATCTTTGTGTTATACTCACAAATGTGGGATAAATGGGAGAGCTCCGTGTAAAAAAAACCACGTCTTCACTTCAAATCCTCAAAGATGTTGCTTCCTGAAAATGCTGTTGAATGCATGTAAGACACATGAAATTTCCTATTTACAGTCTTTCAGTTAGGAAGTCGGTAAAAATATTTGGTCCTTTACACTCCATAGCCGCAATTGAACTAGCCATAGCTGATGTTTGCACAACAGCCGATAGCATAGACAGACCTGCGCGCGCATCTCCCCCCCCCCCCATATTTGGCTAATTGTAGCAAAAGTTGAAACAGGCTCCGTGGCATCGTGCCCGACCTTTTTTTTACCCAATAATAAAAGTCTTCAATTTCGTCCCATCCAATAATATATTTAGTTTCGTAGTTATATTAAAAATACAATTTCTGTGACATAACCCATAATGTGAGCACTTTTTAATTCGATCTTCGTGCAAAATAAATTAGGAGAGATACTATAATAGTGAATATAACCATTTTATTACTTATGTTTGTGCACATGTGCGAAATATTCTTAATACTGCTGCGGCATTTAAGTGTAACATTCAGGTTTCTCCTGATGTTTAAATTAATGATTTTGTGTGGATATAGCACCAGCAGATATGTTAGTAAATATGTAGTGTAGCGGTATTTGCGAAAAAAAATTGTTAAAAATCAGAAAATACTTATATTATATGCTCTTTCACTTCCTCTTTTCATTAAACCCGGCGGAGATAAGAAATTCCAAATACTTTAGGAGATATCACCGTTCTTATTTTGCAATACAAGACCTGTGCTATCATTGGACCGTCTTTTTTGTTTTATTATTTTGCAGTGTGTTCGTGAATGCCTAATTAATTAAAATGGCCGATTGGGTCAAATCAGTTACATTATAAATACTTTCAAAATAAGCGGAAATTAAAAATAATGTGAATTAATTTATGGTTGTTTAGTTTTAAAGTGTAATGTAACTGACCTGACCAAACAAACCGGGACAAAGGATGAACAGTAGGAACTCTCGTATTTTTTTTTTTTTTTTACTTATTACTTGCGCAACAATATCCAAATAACAAATAAAACATTAAAATTTGAAAAGTCAAAAACCGACCTAAGTTAGAGGCGGGTACAATTCCTTTGCAATTCATTAGTAGAAAATGATGTAGTCGTTCACCTACGTCGCGAAAAAAAAAAAAAAAAATTCATACTCGTAAACAAGAAACAATTTTAAAAGCCGCATGAACGCACAGGTACTGTGATGAAAATTAAAAAATTCGATATCTCCTAAAGTATTTGGAATTTCTTATCTCCACCAGGTTTAATGAAAAGAGGAAGTTAAAGAGAATAAAAGTATTTTCAGAATTTTTAAATTTTTTTTTAACAAATTTCGCCCAATTATGAAAATTAAAAAATTAGATATCACCTAAAGTATTTGGAATTTCTTATCTCCGCCGGGTTTAATGGAAAGAGGAAGTGAAAGAGCATATAATAAAAGAATGTTCGGATTTTTAACATTTTTTTTCCGCAAATACAGTGTGCCGTTTATTGGTGTGTTTGGCACAGATTTTAAATTTAAAGTTTAAATTTTCATTTTTAAAATTTTTGCATTTTTATTTAATTTTTGTCAGACTTCTGTACACTCTTATCAAACCTTTTTCATCCTAGCTCTCTTTCCCTGGTTTTCGGTGCACTCTAGTGGCCATGTCTCCCTCTCTCTCTTCTTTGGCCGCCAAAGCGCACTCTTGTTCCTCCCCCCTTTAGCTACATGCTGGTTGCAAGTCACCTAGCGCGAGATTTGCGAGTCGAAGTTAAACTTAGTTCGACTGCGCCTCCATAGAGCGCGCGGCGCTCGACGGCTATCGAGGTTTTTACCAAGCAACAGACCTTTGTTGTACCTTGCCTCGGACGTCTTCGGCTCCGTTCGGCTCTGTGCCATGTCCCCCCCCCCCCCTCCCCAACAAGAGCCTTCTGGGTCCCAGCATCCATTTTTTAGACGATCTAGCCACCATGATGGAATTAATGTGCTGGCTGTTGGGCTGACTACATCGGCGTCTCTGTCGAACTGCCTCTCGACTAATAAATCGCGTGTAGATCTGCCTACTAGTGTGCTATAGTATGTAATCGTCTCGGCCGAGGGAATTTTTCCCTAAACTTTTCTTTATCTTCTGTTAGTTAGTCAGCCAACCCGAATAGCTACGTTTTAGTATTTCTTTTAAAAATTTATTTTCTTTGTGCTTCCACGATATCTCTGCGTCGCGCGTCCTAACTGGCGATCGCGCAACATGAGTGGAATCATCTGTCATCACCCTGCTTCGGTTAGTCTTGCTTTCTATATTTCCCCCAATTCGCTTCTTTTTAGCGGGCTTTTGTCCGATTGATGGTCTGTCTGTGACCTGGTCTAATCTCTGTCGATATTGGACTTTGTTGCAGGCAGGGTGCAAGAGATACCCACCGCTTGAAGAAACACCCCCGTCATCCCAGAGTCACCCCTGCACAAATGGTCGGAATTGAAAGTGAATTGAGTGAACCCCAACAAAATTTATTCTGCTCTTCCCGCCGAATTTTACCTGGTCGTGAGTTCTGAACGACAAAATTTCATAAATCTTGGTGTGCCAGTGGACAGGGGAGAAGTTTTGTTAACGATGTAAAGTTATATCTTCAGTAATTATGACTCAAGAAGAATCAACCCTTATCGGACATGGTCACATTGTAATTTTTTTGCATAAGATTCAAATCCAAGGCAATATATTCTAACTATTTTTGTAAACATTTCACTATGGCTAGATACCTTGTTAAATTTTCGCTAGTTTCGCGGTCCGGACTTGCTAGCACTATAAATTGTGTTCATGTTTTCTTCATTAATGATTTCTAAGATGTTAAAATGCTAATTTGTTGATCGATGGTTAATATGCCTTGATGTTTTCGTAAAATCTATTTAAAGAAAGATTATGCACTGCATAAAAGAATATTAATATAGATAAACCAGGAAGCCTATAGATCACATGACTTATTTTGTTGTTTTTATTTAATTGAGTACCTATATATATCTACCGATCCACTAAATCCCGAATGGATTGTGTGCTGGGAGTTTCTAAATTGTTTTGTTCTCCGCCTCGTGCCACCTCTGGTGATGTTCGAATTTTATGTCAATTTTGTAACTTGTTCGTCAGCTGTTTCCTAGGACTTTTAAGAGGTGTTATAACACTAAAAATCGAGGGCACGTGGGGCGTTACAACCGCTACACTACATATTTACCGATATGTTAACTGTGTTTTTTCAAATTTGTTCTCTGAAAATACTTGTTTAAAAATAAATTATATATTGTGACGTCCCTCGGCCTACGGTCCCTAATTTCCTGTCTGCGAAAATGTCCTGTTTTGCCCATGTAGCTCTCGTCGGTGAGGAAGTGAGTTCAGGCCAATGTGGCCGGGACCGGAAAATAAGGGGCCAGGAGGGAACTTGCGTATGTGGAAGGAATGGTAGATGGTAACAAGGATAATGCGATGATGTCCGTTTTCACGAGCTCCTTTTATTCCTTGAAGAATCCTGTCGCAGCCTGGCCGGCACGTCGCGAAACGAGCGTCCTCCTCTGCCGCGACCCGGACTCCCGGAAACAAACACTTGGAGACAAAATGAGAACCGGCGTAAAAACGAATGCGGTTCCGTAACGAATCGTACCGGTTACGAAAAGTTCGGCGGTGCTTCGTAGCACGTACGCGACTCGTGACGTATGCGTAGACGACTCTATAACGATATATACAGATTAAGAGAGTAGAAAAGTCAGACGAGCACTGCGTGCGTCTCGAGCGGAATTAGTTGAGGAGTTACGAAGACGCGATCTTGTTAACGAGGCTTATCGCGAGGAATCCTGTCACAGCCTGGACGACCACGTCGGTAGACGAACGTTTCATCCATGCTGCGACCCGGACCCCGTACTACCTCTCGCGGAGCGGAGCGAAGCAAGTCCGCTGCGTGCGACTCCCAGTAGGCAACTGACTGACGCTCCGCTGCCCGCCCGCGCGGGCTGTGGAGGGGAGGAAGGGGGAAACGGGCCGGCGGGGAAAACGCGACTCGCGCGGCGGACCAGGCTCTCCGATCTACATGATAATGACACAGCACTTGAATGAGTTAAAGAATTAATACAAAAGAAGTATTTACACAACATTTACACACTCGTGGAGGCTCGTGGTCACTTAAATAAAAGGCATAAAAACATAACTATTTATACACTGCGACGTCTGCTGACGTACCAGGGCGCACGTGGGTGCGTCCCTGCTCGTAGCACTGCACTTAGGTTGCACTGGTATTGCAAGAGAGGACGTTGACGAGGCATAACGGCCTGAAGGAGCCGAGGAGACACTTGGGTCGACGTCAATTGCAACCAATTATAATTAGAATATTTAGGAAAGAAAAATGCCTAAAAACCACCTTTAAGCACCTTCAAACCTCAAATTTTCCTGGGGGAGGACCCCTGGATCTCCCGCTTTTTTTTTTCCAGGGGATGGATATTCCTCAACAACTAAATGAATTGAAGTCCCACCCAAAAAATATATCCTTGCGACGCCCATGCGATATCTCAGGGCCATTGCTGTTCGCAGGTAGTTAGGAAGAGTTTGCATGGCATTCTTGTCTTAGATATACAGAATCGAGGAGTCGGCCACCTCTTTGATCACTGTCATAAACTTGGAGGTGTTATGGTCTAGATGATCGGTAGAGTGGAGAGGAAAGTCTAGGTGGAGTGAGTAGAGAAATGTTGTTCTAACAGTGTCCAGTTTGTCTTCGGGAAGTCGAATTTCGGAGGTGAGTTGGTGGTATTCACTGAGAAGCGGAGCAGACTGGGAACAGGGTTAGTAGTCGGAAGAACCAACAGTGACGACATTGACATAGTAAATTGTCACTGGGAGTGAAGTAAGGAAAAAGTAATTTATTGTAGGCTTCCTATTGGTCGCAGCAGGGAAGTAAGTGCTTTAGTCAAGTGGATGCATCACTAATGGAGTTTTTTGGAGGTAATGGAAAATTTTCACTCTATGGTGTGAGTTGGAAGGGCAACTCCATGAATAGTGAGTATCATAAAAATCACCAGCAAAAATGAGATGGGTGTCAAAAACCCTCGTCTCTTAAAGTCGGCAGTCAACACCAATCTGGGGTAATTGATGGTGATTATATTGAAGAGAATTTCGATTGAGAAGTGCTATGCACCCTCCAAATCTATCACGATCTCCTCTGACACAGGCGTAGTTAGGAACTCAAAACATTTCCTTCGGCACGAGCCAGGTTTCGGTGAGGCTCTTAACATCGGGGGTAAACTGTGACATGAACTGGAGTAGAACCCCAGTTTTGCTACGAACAGAGTGAATGTTCCATGTGGCAAGTTTAATCTTTCTGCCCCTCGAACACACAGAGTGTAGTAAAGAGAACTTCAAATTTCCCGGCAGTTGATGGGGCACGGTGAAGTCGGGTCACGACATGCGTGACTACTGGTATGAAAGCGTGAAATGTGGTGAAATTGTCTTCAGCTACTCTATGAAGGTTATATTGTCACCAAATGGTGATGAGACCACATCAGCATTGGGAGCATCATCAGTATGAGGAAAAGAGTTCTGATAAGTATCCACTGGCATTGGTATGAAAAATGACGATCTTCGTTGGGCCTGACGATGTTGCTGCCAGAGATTGTCTGCATAATTGGCAGGGCCGAGTGTAGGAAAGTTCTCCCAAGTAAGTTGTGGAGGTGGCTGGTGTTTCAGTAGAACATCATTGGTGTGTTTATGCAGAACTCAGGATTCCTTGGAGCCCCCAAAATGGGCACATTTGCTGTTTGGACACATCGGTTTGTCAGTGCAGGGTGACGTCGACCCAAGTGTCTCCCCGGCTCCTTCAGGCCGTTATGCCTCGACAGCGCCCTCTCTTGCATTACCAGTTCTGAAGCAGTGCGGGCACTGCTTAGCGTTCCTTCCCCTCCTTTCCCCTCCCCACTCCTCCTTTCCCCTTCCTCTCCAACTTCCCCTTTCTCTCCAACTTCCCCTTCCTACCCCCCTCTTCCTCCCTTCCCCGCCGCGCCATCAGCGCACTCTGCCGTGTATTGTTCCCGGCCTATATAACCTCGGCACCCAGGATATTTGCCGCAGTCTATCGGTCGTCAGACTCGGGGCTGGCGTCGCGTTGGTATGTACTCGGCTGTGAAACTTAACTTCTGTAATTGTCAGTATTTTGTATGTTCTCTTATTCTTGCTTGCGTGTTGTGGCCGCGCTTTCACTTTTGGATTTTGGCCATGTTTAGTAATGTTTGTAAGTCATCTTGGACCCTTCAGGTCATTGCTTAATTTAATTCTTTGCTTTAGTTTCTTCTGCGCTACCGAAAAATATCTAGCCTTACCTAGATGCTTCAGGCCATGCGCGACATCGTGGATAAGCTCTTGGCCGCTGGCGTAATTTCACCTTCTGCATCTGACTTTTGCACTCCTACTTTTTTAGTGCGTAAAAAAGATGGCGCGAGCTGGCGCATGGTGCACAATTACATTCCTCTGAACCATAAAATTGCTAACGACGATGTTTATCGACTCCCTACTGTCGAGTCTGCCCTTCAGCATCTAGGTAAAGCTAGATATTTTTCGGTTATTGAATTGAATCAAAGTTTTCACCAGTGCCTGCTAGATCCTAGTTGCCGCAAGTATACAGCATTTTCAACTCCTTTTGGCCATTTTGAATTTAATCGTGTGCCTATGGGTGTTAGTTTTGGCAGTCAGGCTATGAGCTGGATCCTTGATCATGTTCTATCTGATCTGAAGTATGATTATGTATTTAATTATGTCGATGGCATCATTGTTTACAGCAACACCTTTGAGAATCACATTACTCACCTGACTGAAGTCCTTTCTCGTTTACGAGGGGCCAATCTCACTGTTAACCCGAAGAAGGTTACACTAGGAAAAACATCTGTTAAATTTTTAAGTTATGTTATTTCACAAGGTACCCTCCTGATGGATCCTGACAAGATCGCCCCTATCGTCCAGTTTCCTAGGCCTGTCAATTTAAAGGGAGTTCAGCGTTTCTTAGGTATGTTAGGTTATTTTTCCAGATTCACTTATAATTTTGCTTCTTTATCTGCTCCTTTAAATATTTTGCGTAAGAAGGATACAGTTTTTGAGTGGGGCCCCGAACAAGATAAATCTTTTCAGGCGCTGAAGTCTTGTATGGCTTCACCCCCAGTGCTCATTCTACCCGATTTAAGTAAATGGTTTGCCGTTCAGGTTGATACCTCGCACAATGCGCTTGGAGCCGTCCTAGGACACCTTGAGGAAGGCCAGATTAGGCCCATTGCCTATGCTAGTCGCTCGCTATCAGAGTCTGAGCAGCGATTAGGTGTCTATGAGAAGGAAGCCTTGGCTTGCCTGTTCGGCCTAGAAAAATTTGAAAGTTATCTTGATGCTCGGGAGTTTGATTTATTTACCGACAACGGAGCCCTTATATGGCGGTTTAATCATCCTCATCAGCTGGGTAAGCTGGGTCGCTGGATTTTGAGGTTATCAAGGTTTCAGTTTGTCATCCATCACATTCCAGGTAAAGATAATGTTATAGCTGACTCTCTCTCTCTCGCATGTTTTGTACCGATGAATTCGAGCCTTTGGAACCCCGCTCTTCTGACGCTACTAAATTTATTACTGCTTTTAAATTTTTTCCTGAATCCTATTTTAATATCAAGGAATGTCAGAATCAGGACCCTCTCTGCCAGCAGGTGCTGAGAGATCTTCATGATAAGAAGGATGTTCCCTATGTTGAGGAGAGTGGCATGTTGTATTTTACAGAAACTTCTGGCAGAGCCCGAAAGGCTGTTGTTCCAGCTGTCTTAAGGCATATGGTGTTAACCTATTTTCATGCATCTCTCCTAGTTGGTCATCTATGAATAGATAAAACTTTTCGCAGAATTTCAGCGCACCTGTTTTGGCCCGAGCTTCATGCTGATGTTCGGAGCTTTGTTTGATCCTGTCTCGACTGCCAGATTTCTAAGCCGCCGCATAATTCTAAGGTGGGTTTGTATGCTGCTGATCCTCCTGTAGCGCCCTGGCATGTCTTACATATAAATATTTTTGGTCCTCTGACACGTTATAAGAAGGATATAATGTATGTTTGGTTGTTGTTCTGAATATTTTCACAAAATTTGTTATTTTATTATCTCTTCGAAACATGAAAGCTGCTACTATTGTTAAGGCGCTTAAGGAACAGGTTTTCAAGTTGTTTGGTCCTCCATGTATGGTTGTTTCTGACAATGCCCCGTATTTTCAGTCTACTATCTATAAGAATTTTCTTTTTGAATGGGCTGTTAAACCTATTTATAGTTCTGCTTATTTTCCGCAGGGCAACATGGTAGAACGACAAAATAAGGTTCTTAAAAGCATCCTGATTTACTTCTACCGGTCTGATCAGACTCTTTGGGATTCAGATTTGGAGTACATTAATGTCGGACTTAATTCGGCTCTTCATTCAGTTACTGGTTTTCCACCTTCAATCCCGTTCCTAGGCCGTGAGCTTACCATCCCCTTACTGAACCAGTGGGGCTTGCCATCCCTGGACACCAGCCTGGATGCCCAGGCATTGGAACATGTACTTGACACAGTTTACTGTAACATTCATAAGGCCCGTAATGCCGTTTCCGACAATTACAACAAGGCTAGAGCACCTCATGGTTATAAGATTGGGGATTTAGTCCTTTGTAGAGCATTTAAATTGCCTAAGTTGGCTGATCAATTGAATGTAAAGTTACTTCCTCCTTTGAGGGACCTTATTGTATCGACAAGTTTTTGGGTGCCAATACTCTTTTGTTAAAGTGCTGTAGGCGCAAATTTAAATTTCTAAAGGCTCACGTAACCCAGGTGAAACCTTTCGTTAAGTAATTTTTTTTATGGGTTTGTTGTAAGTTACAGTATTATATATATTTATATCCTTGTTGTACCAATTATTAATATTATTATTATTATTATGAGATGAGAATCAATTATTATTATGAGATTAGCCTATTGGCCTGTTACATGTTCGTGTTCCTAGGAACTTGTGTTTGACATTTGTATCTGCAGTTTGTATTTGTTGGATTTGTGCGTGGTGTTGCAGCTACCCTTCTATTTTTTTTTTAATTTGGCGCGCCATCCTTTTTCCCTGTTACCCTTGCTTGCTGTGCCCGACTTCCGCCAGCAATCTTCAGCTTCACCTCACCGAGAGACGTCTCTGTGGGACCTTCCGTTCGTCGCCTCCTCCCTACTGGTGGTACCTGCCTGTGAGAGCCCATCGTGCTACTGCCCATCGTGCTACCATGAGCTTGCCTGGCGGCTTCCTCGTCGTGTGGAGGCTCGGTGCTGTCTCGCCGCTTCTGGGTCTTGGAGAGCGACCGTGTTGATTCCGGCTGAGTGCTTCCCGCACCGCCGTGAGTCCATGACTGCCCCTGGCCCTTGCTTGACGGGCTCTGGACATCGTAGCTGGCCCCTTCGTCAGCCTGCTGAGGTACTGTGACAAGGTGCTTCCTGCTGGAGTCCCCTCCCATGCCTGGGTGGTTGCGACTCGCAGGACCGCCTTGCTCCGAGCCCTTGTTCTGGGCTGAACATCAACTTCATGTCTGAATATCTTACTCCATACTCCGTATCAGCTGCTGGCTGCTGTCTACCGCTGTTCCGAAGACCTGCGTAGCGTGTGCCTACGTCCGAAGCCATCTCGTTGATCGCCGCGGCGATTCTGAAGCTTGCTGTTTGATGATGTCTCCAGTCTCCGATGTCAACGTCATGAACTTTCTTCATCGTGTGGATCCTCAGGCTCTCCGGGCAGGGACACTTTAGGGAGGGGGGTTGAAGCAGTGCGGGCACTGCTTAGCGTTCCTTCCCCTCCTTTCCCCTTCCTCTCCAACTTCCCCTTCCTACCCCTCTCTTCCTCCCTTCCCCGCCGCGCCACCAGCGCACTCTACCGTGTATTGTTCTCGGCCTATATAACCTCGGCACCCAGGCTATTTGCCGCAGTCTATCGGTCGTCAGACTCGAAGGCTGTCACTTGAGGCTGGCGTCGCGTTGGTATGTACTCGGCTGTGAAACTTAACTTCTTTAATTGTCAGTATTTAGTATGTTCTCTTATTCTTGCTTGTGCGTTGTGGCCACGCTTTCACTTTTGGATTTTTGCCATGTTTAGTAATGTTTGTAAGTCATCTTGGAGCCTTCAGGTCATTGCTTAATTTAATTCTTTGCTTTAGTTTATTTTGCTCACACCGAGTACTACCGGTAGCTTATGTAATAGTGTGTTTCTGCGGTTGTGTATGGGCATGCCATGATGGCTTTGGACACTTCTTGTTAAGCCGCGTCGTAACAGTAATAGTAATTGTAAGTGTAATATCTTTCTTTCTTTCTTGTTGTTGCCTAGCGGCCCATATGATTGTGCTACGTTAAATGCGTCGTCAGCTGGCCCCATTTATCGCAACATTGTTTTAACTTGTATCTGTGTATTCCCGCAGGAAACGACATATTATATGCATTGTATGCTATATTGTTATTTGTAACTAATAAAGTGCCTTGCTTGTTATTTCGCATTTTTTGACTTCATTTCTTGCAGCACAAGCGCACCACTGTCGTGGGTCGTACTGGAACGACCCCTTGTTGTTTATGTTGATTTTCAGTTGTATCCCAGTAGGTGCGGCTACAGTGCAGTGTAGTGTTTACGATCAGGGATGCACCTGTGTTCGCCCTGGAATGTCCACAAACGACCACGTGTTTTGTTAATAATTTCTACTATCTTACAATTATCGTGTCAGTGTATTTCCTGTTGTAAATACTCACGAGCGGCTATGTTTTGTATAATAATTTGTAAATATTTTCGTAACTCTTAATGACTTGTGTTTACGTCTTTTGTAAAGTAATTTGTGTTTCATAATTCATTAATGACTTGTGTTTAAATATTTTTGTATTTATTTTCAAGTGCAGTGTTCGTAACATGTAGATCTGCAACCTGGCCCGCCGCGAGTCGCGTCTCTCCCACGCCCGCCCGCTTCCCCTTCCCCTCCTCCGCAGACCGTGTATTTCCGGGGGTCCGGGTTGCGGCGAGGGAGAACGTTCGTCCTGCAATGTGTCGGCCAGGCTGCGATAGGGCTTCGGCAGAATAAACTAGCTCGTGAAAACGGACAGCAACTTCTCCTTTCAACCCTCATCTAAATCTCTAACCTCTACAAGTTTCCCTCCTGGTCCCACGTTTCCCGGTCCCGGCCACGTTGGCCTGAACTCCACCATCTCTCCGACTGGAGCTACGCGGGCAACTCAGGGCGAGTTTCAGGACAATTCGCAACAGGGACTTAGGGACCGCAGGGCGAGGGGCATCAAGGGTATATGGCAGTCCTTGCTGCAGTGGTTTTGTGCACACTTCATGCACAGTGGTGTTCAATAATAATCATTATATCCATGGCTATTTCGCTGTGAGCGAAAAAATTGCAGCAGCCGATTGTTATAGTTTTTCTCCACCCGAATATCGATAGGGCCGAGGTGGTGTAGGTTGAGAAGCTCTCGCTCTTGGCTATTTTCTCCATGCAAGATCAAGAACAGGGATGAATAATGTGGCCTATGTTGGATGTTTGGGTAACCAAGATGATTAATTCTTGCTTTAGGGAAACCTGGACTGCAAGGAGTTCAGATATTTCTTCAGGAGTGACACCAGGTGGGAGTTTGTAAAAGACTGCTTTAGCTTTGCTTTCTCCAGGAAATGAAAAAGTGTATGATTGGTCATCACTATCAATTAGGTAATTCATGAGTTTCTAGTGGATTTCCAGGCTAGATTTATCGTAATTAATTTTATCACCCTGTTGCAACATCTTAAAGGGGCCTGCTGTTTTTTCAAGGACGCGAAGGTTACTAAGTCAATGGCTTTCCATTAATGTTCCCCCTGAAGTAGATGGTGGGAATTTTGGTGTTGGGGTAAGAAGTGTTGTTTGTACCGTTTCTCTGGGAGGAATAGAAAGTCTTCGAAGTCATTCGTTGAGTTAAAAATAAGTTACTGCTCTGCTTGGTAGGCATATGTGCAGAAGATGCATGCCTTTTGCATTGTGTGTATTCGAGGCTGTTTTTTGCAGAGTTTGTTGGTTCCCTGTTGCATTTACTATCTTGGATCTTCCAACTACACATATTTTTAGGAGTACCTGAAGTCCAATCAGAGGTAGAGTCCATGAATGAACCGCCATCGACAGATAAGACTTTGTATCTGTTGCCCGAGACACGACTGGATTGTTATTCCCATGTGCCGTTAATTAGTAAATTCGACACGATATATTTCAAATTTTTATTATGATTTTAAATTTTTTTTGTGTGGAAATTTTATTTGCTCTTTTATAGTGTGATTTTTAACTTGTTAGTCTGGTGTACTCCTCTGAGTTAAACTTTGTCTCAGTGCTCTGAAGCCCCTTTCCCATCGGCATATCGGATATTTTGCTGGCCTAATCCCTGACTGGCAGACAGCTTACCGTTTCCCCCGCCTTCAGTCACGCCTCAAGCCTGTAATATCATTTCTCTTCGTGACCCTAACTGCATAGACAAGCCTGTAGCTCGCAGGCGACCAGTTCTCAGAGACGAGCTGAGATTGGCCTTTTTCATCACGTATTAGTGTTATGTTCGCTCCTCTGCAGCCACGACGAGGCGTAGATTCTCAGCGCCGTTGCACTTTTACCCTCCCCCCCCCCCCATTTCCCCGTTCCAAGTAAGACCAATGACCGGTTGTAACCCCCTGGGCACCAGTGACCGTTCCCAAGGTCTCTTCAAAAAAACGTGCGCGCTAAAACTGAGCACAAGCGCTGCTTAGCGACCAAGTCGCGAACTTCTCCGCTAGCCTACCCTCTAAGGCGCCAGAGAGCACCACCTGCTCCCCCTTGAGTTATATGGACGCCAGCGGCGAGTCGATTGTTTTCAACTCAGGCCCCCCCCCCCCCCGACAGAGCGCTCTACTGTCGCCCAGTGATGCCAACTTCAAAACTCCTGCCAGAGTTTTTTTCCGCCCGCATTCGGGCAAGTTCGGAATCTTTCGGCGGCCCAGACCCCCCACCTGTAAGAGCCGGCGGGCACTTTTAATTACGAGACGCGTTTCTCCGCGGCACACTTCGCGCCGCGACTGCAGACGGACCGTTTGATTATCGGCGAGTCGACGAGACTTTGCAAAACTTCCATCCGGCCGCAACCGACTATGTAGTCACCTAATTGAGGGATGCTATCCCTATAATCTTTTTCAAGCAATTTAGTCCGTCTGCAATGTAATAGTTATTTTTTTTAGCTTTTAATTTTTTTTTTTTTGAAATGAAGAAATCATCCGCGTCCTGCCGCACAATTCGCGAGCTCCAGACCCTGGCTGACTCCACGACTACAGCGTTCTGGGCAACTCCCCTGTTTTGGTGAGTGATAATTCGCGGCCCCCCCCCCCCCTTTTTTTCCTTAAATTTTTTTTTGGGCATTTTCTGCCCCATAGACTGCCTGTATACAAGTTCTAATCAGTTTTGATTTGGACTGTTGCAGACAGGGTCGATGACGGGGAGAGATTGATTGCTCCCATCTCGTGGCCCCCCCCCCCCCCTTCTGTTCCGTGGGTCACATTAGAAGAAACTTTTCGACTACCCGACGTGATCGTTTGAAGACCCCGGGTGGTAATGTAAATTCAACATTTCCCCTTCACCTAGTTACGAACTATCTTAAGCGGATGACCAACCCACCAGCGACCAGTGTTTTTCTCAAGAACATGTAGAACAAATAGAACTAATTATCAATGTAATAATCGGATCCATCCAATTTTGGGTGTGAAACTTATAATGCAAATGTTTATATTTCAAACTAAGAATGTAAATTGTTTTAAATAATCGCGGGTTAGCCCATTTTCGTTTCTCTTTTTGTTAATCTTTGAAACTTGTTAAAACCTTTTGTGTGTAAAATAATGGAAACAAAATACTTCATCAGGGCAAATAAAACAGGGAAACTATAGATCAAGTTAATCGTGTAGTTTTTATTTATTGAATTTAACGATCCACCCACTTCCTCCTTGCTTGTTACAGGAAGTTCCTAAATTTTGTTTGTTCCCCACCTCGTGTCGCCTCTGGTAATTCAATTTATTTAACTTTTTTTTATCCAGCAAGTTTCCAAGGCTCCTTTTAAAATAATTCAATTTTGAGGCACGAGGGGTGTTACACCCAAAAGGAATAGTCCCTTTGGTGATACCCGATGTCAAGAAGACCAACATCATTGGAATTAGTGTCAGTTCGAGGGATATCTGGCAATAGAGCTCGCAATGTAAGTCCTGGTGGTGGCTGGCTGGAAGGGCCAACTTCTGTTAATATATCCATGTTGAGCATCAAGTGATAGTAGTTACTACAGGGTGGTGTGTCCTGGATTTCCCGAGATGTTTTCGTTTGGTGTTGAGGCATGGAAGGCTTGTATGCATCATCTGTAGTGACAGCATATGCATGGGCCAGCGAACAGTACTGAAGTGCAAAACCTTGCATAGTAGACATGGTAGAGGTTGGTTTGTCTTGAAGTGTTCATAGTATGGGGATGACATCCCACATTGTGTTTATTCCCAGATGTCGGGGTTATTGTTACAGTCGATGTGCCTTGGGATTACGACATTGGAGTCATGTGAATTTGTACATTTTCGCGATGGGCTAATCCTCTGTTGCTGAATCTGATGGTGTGTCACCACGACTCGGGTGGATGGGACCAGAGGAGGGCGAGCTTCTCCGGGTCCCTGTCCGGGTGAACGGGCGAGACTTAGAGGTGTTGGTCGATACTTCGGCATCTCACACCTACATCGCAGCCCACCTCGTCCCAGTGACCGAGATTAAAGCGTGTACCCAGATGGTACAGTTGGCCACCAGGGAAGCCAACTTGCCCATGCCCGGATGTGTTAAGATAAGGATCAACATAAGGGATCATGTAAGACCTGTGAGAGGAGATCATCCTGGGTGCTCCCTGGCTGGTGCAGTCTATGGATTCGCCCATACAAATGCCCCAGTCCTTGTGCCATGTCACCCCTTTGGCCAACCTCCGACACAATTTTCCCATTGAGTATGTCCCCCTAATGGATAAAACACTGACCAACCATCCCCAAGTGTTTGCAGCTGCTGACCAGCACTGTAGGACCACCATCACTGAGCATTGCATCCCCTGATACCACATCAACATCCATTTGAAAAAGTGCATAGCTTTGGGCCCCGAGAACAAGTGGCAATCGAGGATCAGATCGAAGAGATGCTGGCAGGTGGAGTGATCGAGCCCAGTAATTTACCCTACAACTACCATATTGTCCTGGCCAGTAAGAAAGACAAGACCCTTAGATTCTGCATGATTTTTAAGCCAATTAACAATCCCACCATTCCCTCCCCTTCCCCTCTCATCAACATCGCCGAAGCCATAGCAGGATTAGGGAAGGTTACGATTTTCACGTCACTTGATCTCATGTCCGGGTACTTGCAGGTGCCAGTACACCTGGCTGACCGTCCCAAAACTGTCTTCACCGTCCCAGACGGCAGATGCTTCCAGTTCTGGTTCTGTGCAATGTTGTTTGGGCTGATGGATGCCCCTGCGACCTTCCAGACCATGATGGTCTGCATCCTGCATGGCTACATTGGCAAGTTCGCTGTAGTCTACCTAGATGGTGTGATCTTCTGGTAATGGTTGTAGGAGAACCACGCTCATCACCTCGCACTGGTCCTTGAACGGCTCGCTCGACACAGCCTGTACTGCGCCCCGCAGAAGTGCCACATCAGGGCGGAAGAGATAAATTTCTTGGGCCACGTTTGTCAACGCCGAGGGCTACTGTTCCATGATCGACAGTTATCCCTGAAAGAAGTCAAACAGGCACCCAGGACACGGAAGCAGCTGCAGAAGCTTATGGGGCTGTTGAACTGGCTGCAGTATTTCGTACCCCATTTCACCACCATAACTACGCCCATGTCTAATCTTCTCTCATCCAAGAGTAAATTCAGATGGTCACCAGCTGCTGACCAGGTCCTCTTTCTCGCCAAGCAGCGGTTCAGGGAATGCCACGCACTGCCACGCATGTCCCCTGACAAACCCCTGTTCATACAGACCAATGTAAGTTAAGATGGCATGGGAGCCATCCTCTATCAGCTAAGCGAGGAAGGCCACAAGTAGGCGATAGAGTATGCGAGTGCCAAATTTGGTCCTGCTGATAGGTGTTACCACATCAATGAACAGGAGTGTCTGGCAGTTGTGTAGCCTCTGAAACAGTACCGGCATTACCTCGAGGGACATCCTTTCACACTAAGAACTGACAGCCAGTGTTTCTGCTGGCTAGAGTCCTCACATGTCCTGCGATGAGAAAACTAACTGGCAGATGAACTTTCTCGACATCCTGATCCGCAGAAAATCGTCAGTGACAACCAGGAATGGGATGATCTTCTGCCTCCATCACCCCCATGACCTCACCCCAACCTAGGCCCGCCAGCCGCCTTGCTGTACGTACTGCAAGGACCAGACATACTGGCACAACCACCTGCACCCACGACCATGGCCGAGCTAATCGCACTTGTGCTGATTCCCAACATCACGACCAGCACACCCAAGCCCAACTCGCTGAGTGCGGGAGGTGTATAGTCCCAAACCAACAAAGCTGGGAAGGAATATTTCAAACTCAGGCCCCCACAGAGCACCGGTGGCAGATTGATGTGCCTCCGGCCGCATGTCTGGCCATTTTGCACTTTCTGCACACTCACGAGCTCGCTGGGCACCATGGCGCCGACCAGAAAGGGCGGGAGGTCCGCTGCACATTCTACTGGCCAGGGGTAGTCACTGAGGTACAGTGCTATGTTCGCCATTGCCAGCGCTGTCCGCAGCACAAGTCGCAAAGGCCCGACGGGGTCGAACAACAGGTGCCAAGGCACCCTGACCGAAACTTTCCACATTGTGGCAGTAGACATAATGAGCCCCTACCCCCGCACATCTCTTGGGAAGCGGTTCCTGGTAGTGGTAACTGACATTTTCACCAGATGGGCAGAAGCATTCGCGGTGGCAAATGTCAAAGCCGGAACCATGGTCGCTCTAATGGACTGGGAGGTGTTACCATGTTATGGTTTCGCCAGGATACTCATTACCGACAATGGCATCCAGTTCGTGGGCCACCATTGGCGGATGTCCAGCCAGAAATGGGGGGGTTGATCACCACACCTCCCCCACCTACCACCCTCACGCGAATCTGACAGAGTGCCGTAATAGGGTCATAAAGACACAGTTACGCCTTCTATTGGACGAGGACCATACCAAATGGGATCTTCACGTACCAACCCTGTTTAACTGCCTCTGGTGCCAGACCAATGAGGTCACTGGCCACTCCCAGGCCGAGCTCCTGCATGGGCACAACCTGGTTTGACCCGGAGAGATTGGGGCTGTTGGGGCGGCGGACCTGGTAACAGTCGAGGAGCAGTGGGAGGAGGTGTGGCGACTACAGGACCTATTCCAGGAGAAACATCCCCCAAGTCCACCAACTTGCCAGCCCCATTGTCCCCTGGGCAGCTGGTACACGTCAGATGTCACCACCTATCAGCCAGCAGCCGAATGTTCTGCACGGGCTTGCCCCCCCCTCCAGCGAGAGGTCATAGCTCGACTCGGGACTGCCACCTACCATGTCATGCTGTCCAACGGCAAGACGAACAAGGTCTGTAGGATGACATCCGTGGTGTCAGGGAGATGGCCGCCTCACTTACACCGCCCCCACCGAATCTGCCGCTAACAAAGCCCACAGAGGACCGAGCTGGTCCCAAACCAGGGCCAACAGCGGTATGCGAACCCATTTCACAGGGGACTAATGAGCTTCACGACCCGCCAGGTACAACACCCGATATCTTCCCGCATAAACCGACAGAAGCACCGACCAGGGCGCGGCCTGAGAAGGGCTCGCGCGGCATCAGCCTTTGTTAGCTAGAGCATCTCGTGAACTGCCTGTGCACCAAAAAGACCCCACCAGAAAACTCGGGATACAGACTTGAGACCCAAGAAGTTTCATGCATCACTAGTCCCGCTGTCGGATTCGTCATCACAGAGTATATGGAGCTCGACAACCCGACCACACCTCTCTCAGACACCAAGCCAGAGCTGACATTCCCAGATGAGGCACGAGCTTCAGCACCCACCATCACACCCGTGGTAGCACCCAACGGGTCAAGAGATGAAAGAACCGGTCCCCGACTACAACCTAGCCGAGTTGGCCGCCCACCAAAACGCCAGTTTGGCCCCAATGAATCGGAGGGGGTCACAATTGTACTACTCAGGGGGGATGGGGAGGTAGAATGGGCTCAGCCCGTACAAATGGCACTATCGATGTAGGATGAGGGAAAGCTTCACCAATTTATTTATATAAATTTGTTAACAATTTACAGTAATAATCATAAAAACCATGGAAGGCTTGTTTTGTCTGCTAAAAATTGTTCACTGTGCAACTATGCCAAACTAATTGGCCTTGCCATCACCCGACCTCTGTGAAAGGTCCGGGGGGTACCTGCGGTGTACTCGGCTTCCTCTCGCTGTTGCTCGAGTCCTCCAGGAGGGAGTGCATCAAGGGGGATGTCTGGTCCATCTGCCGTGTCCCCATGTTCGGGTTCGGTCGGGAGTGGTTCCCTGGGGGTCGCCGCCACTCGCAGGTGGTCCCAGTGGATCTTCTGCACGCGGCGGCCGCCCAAGTCCACCATGTAGGATGTCGCCCCCAGGCGCCACGTCACAGTGTAGGGCAGAGGGGAGCGAGTCCGGCGCAGTAATTGCGCGTCGCTGCAGACAGGGGGTACGCTCGTGCGTACACTCGATCGCCGCCCGCAGTTGTGCCGGGTGTCGCGCTGTCTGCGGCGTGATTCCCTGACTGTAGCGGGCTTGTCTTGCGCGTGCTGCGTTGTGCTCCTGGGCTCGTCGCTCGTCGCGCTCCTCCGGTGGTTCTCCTAGGTGCGGTACACCGTGTGTTGCCAGCTCGCCGGGCAGTGGCAGGTAACACCCCTGGATCATCTCGGCGGGGGTCATCCCAGTGGCCGCATTCACGCGCCGCCGGATGCAGAACAGTGCGACGGCGACGTGGCGGTCCCACTGGGTGTGGTCCTCCCCTAGGCGCAGCCGCAGTTGAACTTTCAGATCCTGATTCCTGCGCTCGGTCGGATTGGCCCTGGGGTGATAAGAGGGTGTGGTGTGGTGGATGATGTGTGCCACTTGGCACCACCCTCTCCACCGGGCCCCCAGGAACTGGCTGCCGTTGTCCGTCAGGACGGACTCCGGGTAGCCGAACCGAGTGAGGAACTCGCGCGTCAGGACCTCGATGATGGTGGCCGCCCGTGCGTTGCCGCAGGGGTAGGCTTCTGTCCAGTGGGTGAACATGTCGGTCACGACCACTAGGAAGCGCTTACCCCGCGGCGAGCTTGGGTACGAGGCCATCACGTCCAGCGTGAGCGTCTGGAACGGTGTTGACGGCTGGCGAGGCTGCTGTTGCTGCGTGCCGTCGCCTCGGTGGGTTTTGCGGCGCTGGCAGATCTCGCACTCCCGGACATAGACACGAACATCCCGGTTCACCCCCGGCCAGTGGTCTGGTCCGAGCCTGGGTGTCCGGCGAGGTCATGATTATGGTAGAACCGCAGTGTTGCCTTGCACGCTTCGGGCGGGACGTAGGTCTTCCACTCGTTCTCTTCCCCCGGCGGTCTGTTCATGACCCGGTCGTCCCGGAGCTGCCAGGAGGGGTGGTCTCCTCCGCCCGCTGTCTCGCGGCGCCGGTCGGCGTCCGGCGAGCAATGCTGGGCCGTGAGGACGCGCTGCTCCAGGTCGGCCTCGGTACTGGGAGGGTCTTCGGTCCCTTCTACGCCGAGCGTGAGGCGGGTGCAGGTAAGGCGTCGGTCGGCAGTCGTGCTGGTGTGGGTGGGGGGCAAGATTTCGTCCCACTCCTCCTCGTCCAGCACCTCCCGGCTGCAGTCTGGCTCGTGCGAGAGCAGGTCGGGGAGCTGATTTTCCGCGCCTGGCACGTGCTCTACCGTAAAGTCGAATGACTGTAGTAGCAGTGCCCAGCGGATAAGCTTCCTCTTCCTCCCCTGTATGGTGTGGAGCCAGGTGAGGCAGCGGTTGTCTGTGCGGAGGGTGAAATGCCTGCCCTCCAGGTGTGGACGGTATTTATTCAGAGCCCACACCACCGCCAAGCATTCCTGTTGGTTGCTGTGGTACCGCATCTCCGCCGTGCCGAACTTCGCGCTGGCGTAGTCCACCACCTGCAGTTCCCCGCGGTCGTTCACCTGGTACTGCACGGCTCCGGTTCCCAGGGCGCTTGCATCCGTCTGGAGGACGAGTGGGCTCTCGGGGTCGATGCGGGCCAGTGTGTGGCACCGGGTGAATGCGCTCTTGACGGCCTCGAACGCCATCTGGGCGGGCGAGCCCCAGTGGTAGCGGACTTGGGGTGACAACAGGTCCGTCAGAGGCGCGATGACTTGGGAAAAATTCGGAATATACTTCCGGAGCCAGTTCAGCAGCCCGATGAAGTGCTGCAGTTGCTTCTGGGTGTGTGGGACTTCTGCCATCGCGATCTGCTGGAGGTGACCTAGTTGGGGGCGGTTCCCCTCCGCATTGACCACGTGGCCCAGGAAGTCGACCTGGGCGGCTCCGAGATAGCATTTGGCTGGGTTGGCCGTCAGGTGGTTTGTGGCCAACTGCTCCATCACCAAGCCCAGATGGCTGCAGTGGTCCTCCCAGGTGTCTGAGTACACTATGATGTCGTCCAGCTATGCTAGGGCGAACTGCCCAATGGAGCCCACCAGCACACGTGTCATCATGCACTGGAAGGTGGACGGGGCGCACTTTAGGCCGAACGGCATGGCTCTGAACTGGAATTTCCGTCCGTCTGGCACCGTGAACGCTGTCTGCTCCCGGTCCCCGCGTCGTATGGGCACTTGCCAGTAACAGGACTTCAGGTCCAAGGTGCTGAAGACCTGGGCCCTTCCCAAGTCAGCTACGGTGGCCTCGACGCTAATCTGGGAGGGCGGGGCGTTGACGGTCACGGCATTTAACGGCCGGAAGTCCACACAGAATCGGCTTGTCCTGTCATTCTTGTTGTCCAGCACAATGCACACATTGTACCGGCTGTGGGACGGCTCGATGACTCCGTCGTGCAGCATCTCGTCCACCTGCTCCCGGATGATTCGCTGCTCGCGAAACCCGTAGCCGCGAGGCGGGTCGAACACTGGGTCATCAGTCAGGCTGGGGATGCAATGTTCGGTGACGGTGGTCCGCCCCAAGGTTCCGTCCACGGCAAACACTTCGGGTCGGGCGGCGAGGACCTTGTTTACCTCAGCCTGGTAGAAGGGGGGGACGTCGTGGCGCATGTCCGCCAGGGTCAGCTCCGCGTCCTGTCGGGGGGGCGTCTGTCCTAGGGCGTACACCACGTACCTCTCGGTTCTTCCCAGGTTGTGGCGGGAGGGGGGGGGGGTTCTAGCTCCAAGACCGCATCTTGCTGGACCAACCAGGGGAGTCCTAGCACCACCTCCTCACACAAGTCTTGCACGATTACTGCGGAGGCACTACTATTTAATTCCTGCATACTCACCACGATCTCAGCATGACCCTGAATCCGCCCGGTGTGTGTGGTGGTAGCCAGGCGCAGCTCGCCGCTGCCCGGACGCAACGCGCCTGCGGGCACGAACGCGGGGTGTAATAACACGTCGCTCGCTCCTGTGTCGACGAGCGTGGCATCTGGCCGGCCGTTGACCTCCACGGGGATGCGGAACAGTGAGGGTGAGTCCCGTAGTGCGGTGATCCGCCGGGCTTCTGGTGGGCTGTCACCCCCTCGGGTGCTCGTGGTCGGGCCGCGCTTGCAGGCTCGCTGGAAATTGTGTTCCGTCTCGCGTGCTTCCTGCACGTATTCCGCTACACCGCCGGTGTGGCAGCGATGCAGAAAGGGCTGTAGCTCGTCCCTCACTAAGCCCGTGATGATGGGCAGTGCCCCGGACAGGGGGTGCCGGGCAAGATGCGGCGAACTAATTGGAGTTTAGTGGCGATGAACGCCTCCACTGCCTCGCTGTCCTTCTGCCTCGCCCCATAGAAATTGGCGGAACACTCGACGAGGGGCGATCCTGTGTCGAACCGGTGTCGGAAAGTGTCCGTGAACTCACCCCATGGCATGGCAAACCGGCCCCACATGCTCCACCAGCTCCGAGCGGTCCCTCGCAGCTGCTCGCTGACCCGCTCTACCCACTCCGATTGGTGCGTCCGGCACCCGGTCAGGCGCGCCTCGCACTGCGTCAGGAATTCCCCTGGGTCCTCGTGCAGGGCTCCGGCGAACTCTGGCAGAATCGCTCTGCGGGGCGGCAGGGCTCGTGCCAGGTCTTCCAGGCCGGGCCACATGCACTTGACCTCGGTGATGTCCAGCGCGTGCATCGCGCGGCCAGTGTGCGAGCTCCAGTCGCTGGTATGGGTGGTTGGAGGGGCGGTGTTGGCCGGGGTGGTACAACTCGGTAGGGGTGTGTGGTCCACCGGTGGTGTTCGCGCCTGTAATTCCATCACTGTGCTGTCGTGCCACGATTCTATGAGCGCTTCGACCTTGATTGCCGGCAAGTTGTTATCTGGTGCGCATTTACAGGTCTGTAGAGGGTTCGCCTTCCCCGTTACCAGGTCCCTGCCCTGTGGCCAGTAGCAGACTCGACAGGTGTTCATCTTGCGTCTGTCTGCCATTGCGTCGCGTGGCGCGTCTATGCTGACAGCCGCTTTGTGCGCGCATGTGGCTCTGTTTACAAACAGACTCCTGGCGGATGACGTGGGGGGAGGGGGGTTGGCGTGCGCGCTGATTCGGGCCGCTGGCCGAGAGGCGCCTGGACAGCCGCACAAAAGGGAGAGCCGAGACTGGCCACTGCGAAATGGGGATGCGGATAGCCGTGTGTAGCGGCGGCCGAGGGCGCCCGGACAGCCTCACAAAGCGGAGAGCGCGAGGATGTGATGGAGGGGTTGGGGTGGCGTGTGGGCGAGGATGTTCGCTGAAAGCCCAAAGGGGAGGGGTGGGGGTGAAAGTGAAAGTTGGCGAGGGTCGGCGCGGGCAGTGACGCGCTCTTCCGGGTGGTCCCTTTGTCGCTGCTCCTCCGTGCGCCAAATTCCACTGCGCGCGTCCAAAATGGCCATCTTCTGTCCCCTTTGTCTAATCTTGGTGCGTTTTTCGTGATTTTTGGCTGTAGTTAGGCCCAACGCAAGGGCGTCATTTGCCGTCACCCAACCTCTGTGAAAGGTCCGGGGGGTACCTGACGGGCGCTACGGGCTTCGCGATGCTGCTGTTGTCCAGAGGGGCGCCAGGCTAGCGGACTGCTAGGCCGTTGATGTTGGGTCATGGGTACTCTGCCCCCGCGTGCCCCGCCAGGTACTCGGCTGGAATATAATCTGAATGGCTCTCCCTTGACTGTGAAGGCCGCTGGGCCGTGTGGAGGACGGGAGACTACGGAAAATTAGTGTACACGAGTTGGTGAGAATTACCTTTAATTTAGTCCCGCTACAAAACACTCTCACCAACACTTGGTGACGTCTAGCGGTTACACAATTAACACAAAAAACACAACAATATGCGACACTAATGGTTACCGCGGCAGTCTCGCGGGGCGTGGGTCGATGCTCGCTGGAGATGGCCAGCGCCGAAAGTTAACGGGTGTGGAGGGGGGGGGGGTTCGATGAGCGGGCTCCTAAGTTCGGAGAAACACCTACGTGAGTGCAGCCGGCAGGCGTATGCACGGCGTCCTTAATTAAAAATACGTTCGCTGGAGTCGGCCAGTACCGTACGTTCTGTGATACGATACGTAGCACGGTATCACACTGAAGATGGTCGGGATAGGCCCGGTTCCGCAAAATACGCACCGAGTCGATGTGGGCAGCTGTGAATTAATAAAAGGATTTAATAATTTGAAGATGTAGTATAGAATAAAAATAATCGATGAAACAAACTTGAATGCTGCCCATGGACACACGTCTGTTCCCGGCGCGGAGTGGTTTGAGACTGCCGAACATGGCCGCCTCGCAAGGAAGAGAAAACTTTCTCTTCTTTGTGAGTCGGCGTCAAAAAACTTTCATTAATTGAATTTACTCTATTACCAGTTAAAACACGTTCCAGATGCCCAATTAAAATGTAGTACCTGGTAATTTGTTGCTTAAGGCTTAACAATGGTTTTAATGTATTTAATTATTCAAATTGTGACATCAAGTTGGCGACTGTAAATTTACTAACATATTGTCCCACTGCGAATTGTTTTAGAGGGATTTCTCCTAGTCTGATTTGATCATATTCACTGGCATTTTAATTAAGGGCAGTGGCTGCGGTGACTGTTAATGAGGTTTGTTGTCTGCTCCGTGCATGGTGTACTCGCCCGGAGTGACTACGACCCACTTATTACATGTCGGGTAATTAGTAATTTCGTACTAATGGCTTTTTCCTTAATTAAATTATGGGTTCGAGCCTCCGGGGTTCCGTACCTTTAAATTTCATTACATCTATTGGGGTCACGCCCGAGGCGCTCGCCTGACTCAATCCGGCTGGGCAAGGGGCGCGCTCCGAAAACGGGATACGGTACTGGCGGTGCGGAGCACGGGCTTAACGGCCATGGTCGGTACGACGTCAGCCTGTCCTGTCTTTCTGTTTTGGCATGCGGAATTCGCGCGGGAATGGTCAGGGCAGCTGCGAGCGGCCTGTGGCCTCACCAGTAGAACTCAGCCTTTCGGGAGGGATGCACGCGCCGGAACATGTGGAGCCTTCGCGAGCAACTCGACGCGGACCAGACGAGCTTCTCTCATGCACCGGACAGGTCAGCTACTGGGGCAGCACTATGTACGAGAGTGGTTTGTAAAATAAACCCTGCGAGTGTACTTCATAGTTCATTTCCGTACATTCTGAAAATTTCTGTAGTGACTTATTACTGTGTGTGTGGTGCCTGAGACGACCAGTAAGGGTACAAGGAGTCGACTCTGCCGACGTGCCGCTGCCTTCAGCCATGTGGCCAATATCCCCCCTGAGATAGTCTCGTGTATCAGTGCACATAATTAGTGATTGGTGCCGGGCACAACCGCAATCATTCAACACCTCTCCGCAAGGCAGTGGGTTAGTCGTCAATACATTAAGATTTTTATAACCACTGCAAGTCATTACAAAAAGTTAATTTTTAGGGGCAATTTTTTAGCAATTATTTCGGGGAAAAAATTTATATTTTTTTGGAGTAGGGACTTCTTCGTGGTCATCGCCAATCAATTCACCATAGTTATTTCACTGTAGCTAATGTTACACAGCACCATAGTTTTGGGTAAATATTTGCGCTGCCCAGTTTTTGTGTTATTTTGAGGTTGTGTGCGAGATGAGCATGCGGGAGTTGTAGGTGTTGGTGTGCTGGCGTGGCTGTCGGCTCTTGGGCGGTGTGGTGGATGGTCATGTTGCTCGGACACTCCACAGTACTTTGACGTCCCTCGGCTTCTGGTCCCTGATTCCCCGTTTACGTAATTGTCCTGTTGTGCCCGTGCTGCTCTCGTCGGTGAGGTGTGGGTCCAAGCCAACGTGGCCGGGACCAGGAAATACGGGACCTGGAGGGAGAGTGAGGTGAGAAGGAGGAATGGTAGGCGGTTCCAAGGATAACTCGATGTTAACAGTTCCACGAGCCCCTTTTATTGTAGTTTTGAGAGCCTGCCGCAGCCTGGCAGATCCGTCGCGGAACGAACGCCCTTCCCGCGACGACCTGGACTTTTGGAAGACTGTCCCGAAACAAACTGGAAATTTTCCCACATAACAATGTCCCCGATTAAAGTTGCTCCACAAAGATGCGCAACATGTACGCGGTCCGTTACGTAAAAAGACTCGTACTAACAGCGAAGGTTCGGCGGTTCGTGACTGCGCTTACGCGTTCTAGGACGTTCGACTGGTGACGTTACTCGTAAAACTCGTAAAACTCGACAGGGCGAGCGACTCAACGGATGCAGCTCTGCTGCCACGACAACCCGTGAAGTTACACTGTCGTCGGACCACGAGCTCAGAAGAAGCGCCTCGCGAGCAGCGCAGAGCGGCGTGCACGTCTGTCTTCGATCGCGCTCTGAACACCACTGCCCTTCCCCGCCCGTCAGCGGGCCGTGGCCCGCGGGCCGCAGAGGAGGGGAGGAGAAATCGGCCGGCGTGGGAGAGGCCCCACTCCGCGACGCGCCAGGCTGCGATTACATTACTAGCACTGCGAAACATTTGAGAAGAGTTACAAAATTATTTACACAACTTAGCGAGACGTTAATCAAACAGCGAATTTACACATCAGTTAATTAGTTATGATTACAAAACATATAAAATTATTGAGGCCCGTGATTGTTTAAAAATACATAAAAACCATACTTATTTACACACACAAAGAAGCTCACTGGCATGCTAGGGCGCACGCGGGTGCGTCCCTGGCCATCGCACTTAACAGATGGTTAACTTGTATCGCATGGGAGGACGTTGACGAGGCATAACGGCCTGGAGGAGCCGAGGAGACACTTGGGTCGACGTCAATTTGTTGCCTGGATGCCCTGCTATAATAGCCTCCTAATATTGCATCTTAACTGATCGTTTTCGATGTATTTTACCTTTAAGTGATATCTTAATAACTCAATCTGAACCAACCAGTAAATCTATGTACTGCTGTATTCTGCCATTCAGGCCCTAAGCTCTGGTTAGCATTGTAGCAGGTTTTTTAGGCATGTACATAACCATTGTACTAATATTTATAATTAGTATGTTTTATGATTGCGACAGGCATTAGCGAGATGCAGACTGAGTATTCGTGTCTTCAATAAAGCTTGTGTTAAGTCTCAAATTAAATTGTTATTCTGATAGCAGTGTCTTGGTAGCTTACAGCCTGGTTTAGTTCCGCTGTACCCGAATCGACAACACATCCTTACAGCCTCTTAGGTGAAACCTGTTTTCGCTCTGAGAAGTCACATGTTCTTCCGACTGTGAGCTGGTGCATAGTTATTAATATCGGCTGTCACCCAACCCTTTTTCCCCCCATTAAAAAAAATACAAAACATAACTTCCTTCATTCTAAGATGGTAGTCCTCGACTAGCTGTTTACTGACTTACAAAAAAATGAGCGTGATATTTTTTCCAAGCTCTCGCGGATAAATTTAGTAAACAAAACCTTGACAATCCATGAATAATAACTGTAACACGATACTTGTTGAGTTGCTAATCCCTACTCCCACCCATTTTCGTGTTATCCTTTTTATTTATTTTTTTATTGTTATTCCATTTGAAAAATCGGAGGCCGTAATTACTGATTACTCTGACTCCCGAATTCATGAGTCATTTTACAAACGAATTAGACTGGCTGGTTCACATCTTTGTTCTTCCTGCACTTTGAATTCTCCTGATCTGTGATCTTTTGAGTAGGTAATCGACTGTGAAAGCTTCGATTCTGTATTTAGCGAACGAATATGCTTTAGTTCGATACCCCAGTTTTGTGAAATTGTGATCGCTGACTTAACCTTCATGCTTCGAAATAAATGTAAGGTGTTATAAAGTATATAATATTATGAGGTGTGGGTGGCTTTTTAATACATTGGGTATTTTTATTAGGGTTAAATTAACGCGTTAATTTGGAATTAAATTTACACAGGAGTTCTGTATTTAAGTATTGATGACGTGGTGTTTGTCGGCTGAATAATCATACAATTGTGGAAGATATTTGTTTTCTAATTTGCTACGTGTAGTACAATACCGAATCCTCGCTACATCTAACAGAAGAGATAATTAGACTTTTTGAAAACGTTCTACATTTAAGTATCTGCCATGAACTCAAAAGCTGTGGTGTTGGTTACATGAAAGCAACACTACTGATTATATTTTTGGGGGCTGAAGCATCATCTTTGATTAGTTATGTTACAGTTCGTCGTATCTTAGGAATGGCGTATTGTCGTGAATATGTGGACGTGCAATATAATGACCATACAAGTTCAACCTTTGTTGAATTGACCATTGTTAAAATAAATGACAAACTATAAGAGCTAATTTTAAGTTCATGAAACGCCCTGAAGATTTTGGAGCTACTAATGATAGTAGTTGAAAAATACTTCGGTATGTTTTCTCATATTTCATCAAATATTTATTTGGAAGAAATGAGGTTTTATGGGAACAAGAGAAAAATAGAACATACTGGCTGGAGGCAACCTGATCCTGGAGACTGACATCAGCTATATGTTTTCTTTTACTGTGCTTTTCCCGATTGATAAATATTTGAAACTTTTAAGCTTGGGGATAACAAATTTGTAGCTTGACTGGCTGCATGATTAAAAAGGTGTTAACCTTTTACTGTTAAAAGAACTGTTAAAAAGTGGTTTGCAATGTTGGCAGATTAAAAGAATTCCTGTTGTACTTAATTGTATATGAAAATGCCTACCTCGTGCTGTTCAAAAGATGCCAGGCGATGCGAGTACAATCTAGTACTTGCCGATGTCGAAGAGAATTCAAGAGCTGAGCTTGAAAAAGAAAGTGGTTCATCAAAAGGTTAGGCCACTTTTTACCTATAATATATAACTAATAAGTTTGTTGGCATCTTACATTGTATGTGCTTTTTTTGTTTTTGTAGGAGCTTCTTTAATTATTTTTGGTATTTAAAATTTTTTTGCATGAGCATTAAAATCAGGAAAAAATTATTTATTGGTATTGATTTACTTAAGTAGTAGAATATTGCTTCCTGGAGGTAAGGACTTTGTATCAGATGAATTTGTGGGTGCGCAGGAATAAGGGGATAAGTCAAATGTTGGCAAAAATGTTTTTTTTATGGTATGGAATAAAGGAGAACAATCTCTACAAAATGGTCCAAATGGGTTAAGTCTAGCACCCTTGTGTGTTATTTTATGGCACTGAACTTTTGGAGTCACATCACAAACTGACATTTTTCGTGCGTGAAAAAGGGTATAAGTTATTTACAATGACATTTTGACATATCCCCTTTATCTAAACTTTATTTAATTATATTAATTGCCACATGAATTATTTCCCATATTTTAATGCTTTCATTGGGTCATTTCATGGTAAGGATTGTGAAATTTCAGCTTAAAGTTACACTTTTTGAAAACCAATAAAATATATTTTAAGTTAGTAATTTGAATTTGAATCTCATTTTATGCAGATGTTACCTACCTCACTTTTCCAACACAAACTGTGTCAAAAACATTTCCAAACATGAGATTGTGACGTATAAACACGAATCTTTCACATGTATAATAAGAACAGTAAAACTATTGGCACCAAGTGAAACTAAATGTTTGCAATTTTATCATTATAAACATTTAACATTATAAAATATTTAATTTTAAAGTGTAATTACTTAACCCATTCGCTCACTTTATTTTTCACTACAAACGCGGCCCTTTTACACCAATTAATTTAGTCCAAAATAACAAAAATTATCATGAGAAAAATTACTGTTTAAAAATAGTTTTGATTACAACATATTAAAATTTATTTTAAGAACCACTTATTACAGAACTGTGCATTGATTAAATAAACATATCAAACCATAATTAAGATTCAATAATTGGTTTTTGTATGATAAATCTCAAAACATTCTGGCACGTGAAGTGCAACCACACAGCGCTTGCATTCCCACCGTGTTTCGCTCCTTTTATTATGAGCACTGCACACAACACAACGTCTGGATGGGTTTTGCTTGCCAGGATTCGCTGGAATGAATCTTGGGAAATGAGCCCAGTGAGCAGCTTGAAGCCTCATTGGAGTGTCACCCGCAGATCTGCGTCCCCGCCGTTGATAGTGTGGCAAAGTCAGTGATGCCATCAGTTCTTCCATGACATCAATTCTGAATGCACTGTACTTGGCCTTTTTTCCAGTAACTGACATCCACAGCAAATATGTGTTGTAAAGTGCCATGTCCATTACATAAAAGAAAACTTTTTTGTAACCTTTTACATACCGCCGCATGATGGGAAAGGATGCTAACTGTTGGTCCTGCTTATCTACACCTCCCATCCAAGTATTGTAGTTGATTACAACTCTCGGCTTCATGACAGCCATCTTTGTTTTCCTGTCTACCTTTTTTGTCATAGCATAGTCAATTTCACTATTGCATGTAGACAACACTAAAACTGGTTTTTTGTCCATCCACTTTACAACGCTCATACTTTCACTGTACCTGATCATACTTTCCCCTCTGTGCAACTTCTGTTTGAATTCAGTATCTTTAGGCATGTTTTTTCTGTTATGCCTAACAGTGCCAACAGCATTAGTTCCATGATTATGTAACTCTTCAAAAAGTTTTGGTGAACTGTACCAGTTATCCACAAACAGTGTGTGACCAACCCCTTGATATGGTTCCATTAGCTTCATTACAATAGCTTCACTGGCTAGTGTAGCTTGTTTGCCTTCTGTTTTCCCTGTGTAAATAGAAAAGGAAAAACAGTACCCAGTTTTCGAGTCACAAAGTTTGTATATTTTTATTCCAAACCTAGCTCGCTTTGAAGGGTTATATTGTACAAAACACAAACGGCCTCGAAACTTCATCAGGGACTCGTCCAATGAAAGGTTTTCCCCTGGAAAATTTAGTTCAGGAAATTTTTTCCTGAAATAATCTAGCACTGGTGATATTTTACACAAACGATCATGTTTGTTCAGAGCATTGTTGTTTTGGAAGTGAAGATACCTGGAGATGTCCAGAAACCTCTTCAAAGACATAACTTCACGAATGCCTGGTGTACGAGTCATACCTTTGCCACTCCAATATGAACGAATGCTGTGTTTTTTTGCTTGTGCCATCATAACACACAAAGTGAAGTATGCTTGTATTTCGTCACAAGTGGTGGGAAACCAATTAGAATTTGGTTTTACTGCAATGCACTCTGTGGCATAGTCATTGGTTTCAGTGCAGATTGGCTGCCACAAATCATGATCAAACACTAACCGAAAACAGTCTAATTTTGTAGGGTTTGATGGAAAATTGTGAGTGAGTAAAGCCACTGGATTTACACCAACATTACTGTGAAATGGTATTTTAGTTGTAATTTTATTACCTTTTTCGTTGGACCATTCGCGAGAACCGATAGGCGCAGATGTGTCAGATTTTGACAGATTGTCGCCTTGGCCGCACTCTTCTAATTCAGAAATGTTCACTGATGAAGAATAACTACTTTCACTGTCACTATCATCTGACATTTCCACAACATCAGAATCACTTTCATCCACCGCATTGCTAATGTCATCAAAAATCCGCTTACGTTTTGAACACATTGTCACGTGTCACCAAAAATATATTTGTTTACAGCAAAGATTAGAATAAGACTTAACCACCAAAGCAAAGAATAATACTTAGGAAAGAGAGTAAACACGCATTCTAGTGAAAAATTGAGGAACTAAATTTGTAAAAAAAGTTTAAAAATGCTATGGATTTTGGACGTCTGTCAGACCGACTCGTGCACGAAGGTCATTTAGGAATGCGACGGCTGACAGACCGATCTGTGCACGAATGGGTTAAACAATATATAATTTTTAAATTTGATACCTTTAGGTATATAGGTAGGCCTATACCTATAGGTATGCTTGCCAGATGCCCTGGTTTGACCGGGACAGTTCCGGTTATCAGACAAAATCCCGGTGTCCCAGCCGGTTTATTTCACGTCCTGGTAAAAATTAAATTTGATTTTATATATGACCAAAAATTTCTAAAAATAATTAACTAGGAAGGATTATGTAGGATAATTACTTTGTGGTTTATTTCTGTACTGTATGAAAAGTGAAAACTATAGAAGAGTGATGGTCTGGGTAAATATGTAGTTTAGCGGTATTTATGAAAAATAATGTTAAAAATCAGAAAATACTTTTATTCTATGCTCTTTAACTTCCTCTTTTCATTAAACCCGGCGGAGATAAGAAATTCCAAATACTTTAGGAGATATCACCGTTCTTATTTTGCTATACAAGACCTGTGCAATCATTTTTTTATTGCCATGTGTTCGTGAATGCCGAATTAATTAAAATGGTGGATTAGGTCAGGTCAGTTACATTTTAAATACTTTCAAACTAAGCTGACATTAAAAATAATGTGAATTAATTTTAATAGTTCGTTAGTTTAAAGTATTTAAATTGTAACTGTCCTGACCTAACAGACAGGGACAAAGGATGAACAGTAACAACCCACGTAATAGTTTTTTTTTTACTTATTACTTGCGCAACAATATCCAAATTACAAATAAAACATTAAAATTTGAAACGACGCGAAAAAAAAAAATTTCATACTTGTAAACAAGAAACAATGTTGAATGCCGCATGAATGCACAGGTATTGTGATAGAAATTAAAAAATTCGATATCTCCTAAAGTATTTGGAATTTCTTTTCTCCACCAGGTTTCATGAAAAGAGGAAGTTAAAGAGCATAGAATACAAATATTTTCGGAATTTTAATCTTTTTTTAACAAATATCGACCAAATATGAAAACTAAAAAATTTGATACTTAGCAGCGAAAGAGGCAACCTTTGCTTACCACACAGCAAACCATAGCCTAAGTTTCAATTCAAATTCTTATTCTTCAAAACTAATTTCTAAGTTTTTGAACCTAAATTCTCACTCGAAAAAACTAAGTGTGAGGCAATAGTTATGTCATAGCTCCTTTAGCTCAAGAAGAGCTTAAAGAAGACTTGACCAAGTCAAACTACATGTCTCTAAGTACGGATGCATCAAATAGAAAGGATATAAAACTTGTGCCAATTGTTGTGCAATACTTTAATCCTAATTCAGGTGTGCCAGTAAAGCTGTTAGATTTTAAATCTGTGGCAGGTGAAACATCTGAAATTCTTACAAATCACTTATTCTCTGTCCAGTTGCAAAATGATTTGAACAACAAAGTAGATGGCTTTTGTGGAGATAACTGCATCACTAACTTTGGTGTTGTTAAAAGAGAAGGGAAAAAAAATGTTTTCCATCGACTTAAGAATAGCCTAGGACGTGAAAACAATGGAATCGGATGTGGAGCACACATTGTGCGCAACTTCCAATCAATATTGAGGTCTTACTGGTGAAGATTTATAAATACTGTAACTAAACTAAAAGAATTAGCTATGTGAATATGCCGAGATACAGTACCGTAAACTCATTAAACACTGGAACACCCGGTTTCTATCAATGATGCCCGCGCTGGAAATTTTTTTACACATTTTTGAAGTTCTGAAAGCTTTTTTTAAGACCAAGAAATGTACCCATCAATAATAAAAAACTTGTTTACTGATTTAACGGGCGAGCTTTACTTGTGGTTTGTACACGGACAGCTTGCATTGTTTAACAAGGCCATGCTAGTAACGGAAAAAAGATAATACTACAGCTTTTGAGGTTGCTGAAGCTCATAAAGCTCTCAAAAGAAATCTGACAAAAAATGTCTTCAAACTTTATCCCTATGTATGCTAAGAACATCTTCAGAAATCTAGCTGAGCAAGTCCGTAACAGTGTGAAAGAAGAATTTGATGGCTTTCATGAAAGATGCATTCCATATTTTCACCTCGTCAAGAATAGTTTTGGACACACTGAACAGTTTTCATGGGTCAATCTGACCCAAAAAAATACTGTTGATTGGGAAAATGCTGAAACTTCTGCTGAAATTACTAATAGCAGTCTTCTTGATGTACCCCATATGAAAATAAACAATGATCAGCTGTTTGATGAAGTTGTGCTTGCTAAGGAGTATTTGCAGTGAAATTGGGAACAGTGAAAGCAAGAAGAGATACCGGAGATGTGATTATTTCAAGTGAACAAAAATGGCTCTGGTTGTTTGGTCACTTCAAGGAGAATCACATGGCAGCTCCCAATCTGATCAAAATTGTTGAGTATGCCTTTTGTTTACCTGGGACATCAGCACCAGTTGAGAGAGTATTTTCTTTGATGAACAACACATGGACTGATGATAGGGGCTTGATGAAGGCTTGATGACATGTAAAATTAATATTGGATTAGCTCGTGAAGATTTTTACAACAAGATTAAAACCAAAAAAGACTTTCTAAAAAAAAGTCCTAGCCAATGAAAAATACATGTAAATCTTTTTAAAATTTTTTTTCATTATTCAAAGTGTTTCTTCTTACTTAAGTAACTTAAAAATATTAACATGTAAGAAATAAAATGTTTTAATTATAAGCTTGTGTCATTTATTATTATTACCCCTGGTTTAGGTTCCTAATCAGTAACCATTTATTCATAGCATTGAGAATAAACTACCCTCTAAAACACTCTTAAAAACCTGCCAAGGGTGTGTACCCTTGAATACCCGCAACACTGGGGGGCATTCCGGTGTCCCGGTTGAAAATTTCAGAAATCTGGTAAGCCTACCTATAGGTACACCTGGATATATTTTCTTCTTGAATGTGCACACTTCACACTTATCGTGGTTTCATGTACGTAGTGCTTATTACATAAGCTGGCATTTTATTATTAGCCCAGGCACAGCCAATATGAAGGTCATTCGTTCGGTGAGACAGTGATCTACTTGAATTTTGTATTTCTGGACGGTTAATTTTGTTTATAAAATCTACTTACAAAATTTTGTCCTTATTTGCTGTATTAGTTTTAATATTCCAAAATTGCTATCGTTGCCTATCTTTCACAAAACAATGGATCTTGAAAAAGTTTTTTTTTTTTTTTTTTTTTTTTTAAGTAATCTGACTACAGGTGTTGGTAATTGTTTTACTTCTGTGTTAAAGTGAAATTTCTGCCTTACAATGTAGAGTTTTCTTTAATTTTGAAGAAAAGCCACTTTTCCAGAATAATATAATTAAAAATTACAAAAAAAATTTTTTTTAACTCCTGACATGTTTTACAATCGTTCTCTCAGAGGGTGTTGTGAAAGTCAAGTAGGTAGTTTACAAGTAATTCACTATTTTAACAAGTGGTTAAGCTAGGATTACATAGTACAAATAGCTACTGTTATATTGTGAAAACAGTTGGTTGATTTGCTACGTTTTAAAAATACTTGATAATAGCGTGAATGGTTGGATATATTAAGTTAAGCTGGAATTACAATAGCCTGTTGTTGCCTCAGTCCATTTGTTATCCATCCATCGATCACTTGACCTGTAGCCAATCGGGTAGCCAAACAAATTCTCTCCACCCATCTGTCAAAAGCTTGGCAAAAGGGTAAAAGTTTTGTATCACGTATCCAAGTTTATCCCTTGATTCTAATGGCATGATCCTGAATATATTGATCCTGTGATACATGATGCTTGCAATTTTAATTTAGTACATCAAAAGATCCTGAATATAAAAAAAATTGTGATGTAACAATGAATTATGATTGTATTATCAGATCAATTAAAAATCCAAAAATGAATTTTTTTTCACTTCCTAACATTGTTTGTATGATAATATTTTGGTTATGTCCAGGATCTTTTGATGTACTAAATTGTTAGAGAAACCATCATGTACCACAGGATCATTCATAAATGATCATGTCATCAAGATCAAGGAATAAACTTTCTTTGGTTTGGTTGCACAATCTAATGTCACGAGAGTACAAGCCTGTGGAGTTTGTATTTGTACGTTCAGATTTTTTTATAATAACATGGTGGTTGTTAAAATTTACGTGTTGAAAATATGTCTGCAAGACTCATATGAAATAAGTCTGTCATTATCATTATCTTCTAAAAACATGTATATCATGAAAGTGTGTTAATTTTTTCATCTTCTTTATTGACTATGTAGTCATTTTTCTACTATCATTTAAACTGTAGTGACTCTGGCTACCTTTGAACAAATTAACATGATTGAAAACTTTTTCATTTTCATTCTTTCCTTTTTGTTCTACAGTTTTCAAACTTTTTTTGCAGATATTCAACCTATTTCTTGGTATTGCCAAGTAATGAAATGAATGCTTTGAAACATACAGGCACATATATCATGTCATCTTCATTTTTAACTCTTACTTTAGAGCTGTATGCAACAGTATGAGAACTATCTTCATCTTACGTTTTTCTGCTTCTTCTGCGTTGAACATTATAAACATTTATTAGCCCCGATCAATCACTAACACTAGCCAATGAATTGACGTATTGGATAATGTTTTGCCAATTATCTTCACTCAGATTATCGAAACACTTGAATCTTGAGCAGTTCATGAGTTTAAAGGTGCAACTTTTTTTTAATATCTTCAGTTCTACCGGTCTTCTTTCTTTTCTTTATTGATTTATTAGTAAAACCACTATCGTTTTCATCCTTATCAGAGTCAGAAAGTACCATTAAAATAAATGTTTAACACACAAAGCCATCAACAATAATGCGTGAAAATCCTAACCTCAAAATCACAGCTTTCAATGTTTGTACAATCCTTCTTTACCAGTATGTCATGTACATTGCCAGCTTTATTCCCATCAGGAATAGACAAAAAAATATTTTTAGCAACATCTGTTAATGTAGAAACTAGTGATTAAAAACAAAATTGCCATAGATAAAATTTGTTACCATGTTTAAAAGACCAAACAAAAAATTGTGACATTACCTGTTCTTTGCCTGTACCCTTCATTTATCAGTGACTTAACTTTTAACAAACTGGCATCCGTACAGCTTGGAGTGAGCTGGCTATAGTATCTTTACAATTAAAATCTTTTACTTTACTTTCAGTTGCAATCCCTTGCCCACCTTGCAAGGCATTGCAGATGGGTAGTTGGGAAAGTCCAAAAATTCCAACTCCAGAATTAATTTAATTACAGTAAAACTTTGATTAATCACTTGTTTAACCATCAGTTTTATCATCCGTTATTTTCTAATAAAAAAAAAAGTGTACCAACAAACAAGCTAACACTGTTAAAATGGTCCATGGATTACTTTTACACTCTACCGTATAGAGATGGAAGTGAAAAGTGGCTATATTGTATGTGGAAGGGACTAATCGTCGGTGCGCCACATACCCATCACTAACCAATCGCTATTATTTTTACAGATTTTCATTTTATTCTCAAGCCCATAGTGAAATCACTTTACTGTACATATTTATTAGGAGATTTCTGTTATCCGTCTTTTTGGTAATCCGTTGCAGCCCTGGTCCGAACGGTGACTCTTGGTCAAAGTGTTGTGTACTTAAGTTGTAACCCGCAACTCTTCCAGGCCTGGGGAAGTTAGAAATGTGACCAGTGCTAATAGATCAACAGAAAACAAATTCTAGCATTTGGGGTTGGTGCAAAAGGTGTACTTTGTTTAAACTCATAATCCAAAAGCAGAATAAACAAATTTTTTTCAAAACTCTAAATAATTGTTTCATATAAAGCTATCATTCCTTATACAAATAAAAACCTTTGTGCAGATTATTATTTACCTCATACACATACTAAACATTCAAATAACTTAAACATGTACATATTCAAACATTTATTTAAAACTAGCTGCCCGACCCGGCTTCGCACGGCTATACTAATGGAAAAAAATTAAGCCACATCTCCCATTTACAATAATGGTAAAATAAAAAAAATTCAGTGAAAATTTATTAAAATGCTGTATAATGTACCGGAGAGAAAATGAATAGCACCGATGGTTTCCCGACTCGTGCACGCAACGTACAACTGATGTACCCGTACTTCGCTACGGCAGATCACTCTTGCGCCGCTCATTATACATGCCCCTCCTTGTGGGTACGCCACTGCCGCGCGATGCCCGTTGCCATGGAGACGCAGAAGGCATGAACAATGCAAAATCCTGTTCTCATGCAGACAAAGTACCCACTGTTGCCTGGTTTTAACCACCCATGGGATCTAATTTTCGGAAAATGTCATCCTGCGTGACATAAGGAACATTACTGTGAAGTTTCAAGTCTGTAAAATATATATACTTGAAAAAAAGGGCAATAAAAAGAAATTAAACACAGAGAGAGGAAAAAAAACAAGGCTAAGCTGAACACTAAACACAAGCTGTTGTGGATTGTAAAAAAAAATACTTTTCAATTTTATTCACAACCAAAGTTGAAAAATTCACTTTTAGTTCTTGGCAGTTAATTCAGCGTGAAAAAGCAACCAAAAAATTAAGAGTCTCCAGCTCGTACTTTGTTACATGTTGGCCACGCAGGCTCGGAGCAGGAGTCGTGAGTTCCGCCTCCACTGGCGACAGACACTTTTCATCGTGAACTCGTCTCTCTTCGCCTCGCTCGTCCGCAGTCGTGGGAACATAATTGCTCGCGGGCCGCCCAGTTGAAAATACAGCATTGTACGTGCCGTGCCATGGCCGCCACGTGAAACCTTGTTCCACATGTAGCAATGCACCTAAATTATGGTTCTGTACACAAAATCACGGAATAGCAGGACATTCATTAGGTGACTTTGAAAATATAGGCTATTACAGTTAAATAAAAACCTTTCTCTAAAAGACAAATAAAAGTAAACAAAATAGACTAAATACAAAGGGCCAACGTGAAAACATTTTAGTGAAATTATTAATATTAACGAAATAATTGCTTAAAAAAGAACGTAAAAAGAACGTGCTTTCAAAAAAAAATTAAATATTAATACAAAAGGAAAGGCATCAACATTGCGCCTCATGTAAAACTAATCCAGCTTGGCTGCAAAATGTTCCAAAATTGCTCATGCACGAGGAAGACTTGCAGTGGTCTCTGTGTTGCCGCTTGGTGACTCCAGTACAGGCAGCCCTGGGCCACACTGACCCTTATTGGTTCAGCCACACAGGCAGTGTTTACGTCCACGTCAGTATCCCAGGACCTCAGCACAAGTTCCCTTGTTCAGTTCTGCTGATCAGCTGCGCTCACGTGCAGTTCCGAGACTCTCATTGTGACTCGTACAGCATAGCATTTACTACAGTGATAACATTGTCTTTAAGTTAACACCTTTAAATTTAATTATTTCTAAAAACACATTAATATTATTACAGTACTTAAAAAATTTTTAATACAGAAACTGCAATCAAAAATGAATTAAAGGCGTTTAGCTTGCCAAATTTGCAAAGAACATAAAAAGTCAAAACTTTTATTCTAAAAATTGACGAAAACATTAAAATTTAACAATTTGCAGCCCAGTAGACTCACGGGTTCAACCAGACTGCAAGCTGATAAAGCAAAAGTGTAATTATTCAGAGAGGTGTAAATGTTGTTATAGAACAGGACTAACCACATTCATTAACTTGTTTTTTATTGATAACAATCATTAGTGTAAAGGCTTAATATATGCATAACAATGTATGTATGTGAACAAAATGTGCTCTATTAAGACGCATCAAGTCCGCAAGAAAGTTACAAATATAACGTGAACCATTATGAAGTGAAACCTCAATAAATGCAGCATGAAAGCAACACTGGGAGTATACAATGTTACAGTAAAATAGAAGATTATTAAAATACAACAGTATTCAAGGAGTATAAAACCCCAGCGGGCTGCGCAGGCCATATAAAAATTGATTCAAGCAAACAAAACAGATCAGACAGAATCAAAACGAATAATATAACTCTAAACGTGGAGGATCGGTGCGGCCAGGGGAGAGATTACACAAGCCCGATCTCGATATTGGCTCGCACAGCAAAAGGTGCGTATGGCGTTAAAGGGCAAGACAAGGCGGCCAATATCGGTGCGGCGTAAATAAAGTACAGAAGTTAATAAATTTTTCATTACAAGGAATCAAATGTTACGTTTACCAGTGGCAATGCAAACCACGTAATAAAACTGGCAGTATAGCGAGACACAAACAGAAATGCCCATACTACAGCCCAAAAGGCTCGAACAAACATCGTGGCTGATTAAAGTTAACTTTACAAGGGCGAAGCAAATGTATGTAAAAAAGGGCACGGCCACTTCGTGCAAGAAATTTAACGTTACTGTATGCAAGTTACCGTCATCTCTGATACTGACCAGTACACACAGCTCCCCCGACCGCAACCGAACGACCCGAGACGAGAGCTCGCAGGCCCTTATAAGCACAAGTAGAGGGCGCTGGAGCTGCGGCGGAATAACACACTACAGGGGAAGGAGTGGTGATGCGGAGGGGAAATCCAACCAGAAAAAGAGGTAGTGGAGAGGGTGAAACGACGAAGGAAGGGGAAGGAATCGCTCAGCTGTACGGCGACGCAAGAAGCATATGCTTCAAACTTGAAAAAAATGTGACCAGCAGGTTACACAGTTACTGCTTCTGACCTCTTAATTTTATTTTTAGACTCGTCAGTGGTCACAATAATTTCTAAACCATACAATCCTTACTGCAGCAACTTTTTTCTAAGTACTGCTTGTTAGAGCTATGTACCTTAAGCTTCGATACAGCTTTCCCCATGCATGCACAAATATAATCTCAGATCTGAAGGATTACGTGACTGAAGAGATAGTCAAGTCAGCTCAACAGCTTTCTGCAAGCCCTCTTTCTGATAGCATCATTTTGACATTTAATTTCAAGGTATCTTTTTGCATATTTTTACACTTAATTTCAAGGTCTTATTCATTTATTTGAAGTTTTTTTTACCCCTCTTATTTTCACGGTTGCATTCTGTAGCAAGGTAGGCTAAATATTTCATTGGGTCCTCTTTTAATTTCTTCTTATGTTTCTGCAAATATTAGTGCCATTGTGGAATGAAAAGTGAATCATTTGTAAATAAAAATTAGAAATTTCTGTGGTGAAATATTTATTCAGTGGTTTTAATTTACATTTATGTATGATCAAATCTTAATTGGTGGATGGTACTCATTTATTGGTATTATTATTTTCAATTGATTTATTGCAACCTTATAATTATAAAATTTATGTAACATATGACTGTAATACCCAACATAATTTCAGTAGTTGTATTAAAATTTTTGTGAATTCAAAATCACTGACTAATTTGATTTGTGTGTAAATGGTGTGACCAAGAGCGCCAAATTCTTTAAGCACAAATGAAATATAACAATTTACTTTTCTATATGAAAATGCTTCTTCTACACCAACACACCTTGTAACAGCACACACACACTAAATAGGAAAGATATTGAAACATTATGGTTATCAATATGATGCTTCTATAATGCTTTCATATATGTTCTTCAGCAAAAATTATATCTCCAAAAATAGGCCATTTCTATAATAAGAACCAAACTTTGTTGTAAAAAAGATTGAAATTTTTTAGTGTTCATACACAAAACACAAGCACTAATTTTCAGTTCTTTTACATTAATATTTTATATTTACTGGCTTACATTACTGTGGAATGGCCTTACTGACACAATGTCACATAATAAATAGAATATCATATTGCATTATATTTAAGGTAAGTTATCTAGAATGTGATAGTATAGGCCTAAGGCTTAGTTTATAAACTATGCAACCAATGTGAGATGTGAGAAGAAAAAAATACAATTTGTTATGTGTTTGTAAATAATGCAATATGCAAGGATTTTGAAGATGTACTATTATGTTTATCATAACATTTCAATCCAAATTGAAGTTGCAGTGGACCAAGGAACCCAATGGAAAATTTTACTCAAAATACATTCAACTGGAATGAACCAGATTCGGAGTGAGGCAGGGCCGTTTCAGAGTGTCTGGTGGCCCTTTAGTACCGGGAAGCCTAAGATGTACATCAAGGTACTGTCCCTGCCCGAACACGTCCGAATATTCACCTTCGGCCAACCTCGGGTTTATTTATATATATTTATATTTCTCTGTTTATTTTAATGTAGCTATACTAACCTAACTAACCGTCCATAGTGTTTTAAAGTGTTTTAATGTAGCTAACCTAACCGACCACTTTTAATATTTGAATTCATTTTTCCTGCGCAAAATTAAAACAAATCCCGAGGTTGGCCGAAGGTGAATATTCGGGCGTGTTCGGGCTGGGACAGAACTTGATGTACATCTAAGGCTTTTCTTTAGTACCAGGCAGATCCAGTGATGACTTGAAGGAGGGACTGTATTTTTAATTGAAAGATAAAGAATGCCATAATTTTTTAACGTTAAAGACTTTCAACTGTTTGCATACACAGGTAAAATATACATCATTAGTGTTTACCAAACAATATCCTACAACTTTTATTAACACCAAGTAATCTGTTTAAAGTATGTTTACTTAATGAGCATTGAAAATCTGTGTTTGTAAAGCAGTAAGGTATGATGTATTGATGTTTATTGGCATTTATTTACAAATAGTTCAAATGCCAATAACAAAATTCAGACTCTGTTAGCATACTTTCTGCTCTGCACACAAATAAATTTGATACACCTAGATACTTATACAAAACAGCACTCATAAAAACTTCACCATAGTTTTCTTATATAAGTAAAGACATACCTCCTGATTAAGATTTTAATTGTAATATAATTTTTTTTGTTTACAAATGACATAAAATAGTTGGTGCAGGTTTTTTTTTAAATTTAAAAAAAAGTAGGTGCAGGTTTATTTTAAAATTTAATTTTTAAATCACAGCATCAAAAAATGTATGCACAGTTACAATACTACTGTATTGACTGAAATAAATTTAACTTTAAACCAGGGAATGGCCACATTTGCATGGTAACCGGGAGAAGCTGGGTTTTTTCCCCCTTGATGATTGCACAATGTTTGTTAGACACCTAAAATTGTTTGAAAAGTAATGAACACACTGACAATACAGTGAACATGTTGCCAATGTGCCAGATATGTCACAGTGAAAGATGTACAATATTTTTTTTTGCCAATTCTGTCACTTATGTATGGTGATAGATAGTGTGAACAAAATAGATTTGTACAAAAATAATGATTAGTATAGAAACAAATGAGATCTAGTAAGTAATAGCCAGCTTTTATGTGTATTTGTGATCATTACAACATAATGAATGCCTCCAAGTCTCTAACATGTTTGTACTAATACTCTGGGTTATTGCAGCAATGGCAATGCAAAATGAATTGAACAAAATAATAATATTGCATTTAAAGAATTTAACAAGCTTCTAATATGATTTGATGCTGAATTGACATACATTTAAAATTAAATTGAATTTTCATGAATATTACTATCCTAATATTTGAATACTATTCTTGGATATGATTTTACGATTGCTTTAAAATGATAAATTATCGGAGCAACTCAAATATTGTGAATAATGTCACCTAAAGAATAGTTTTGTAGTGAAGTTTAATAAGAAAAATTATGGAATACCGACTATAACACCACATTTGGTAGGATGCACACAAAACCTGTGTTTCGACAGCTCAGGAATACGGTAGAGATGAAAGTTGGTGCTCTTCGGACTTCTGAGGAGTCTCGACAGTGTTCAGGATAATAAGGCTATAGCGAATAAGAAGCTGGATATCGGGGAACTGGAACTCAGTGGCTGAGGACTATTAGATATTAGATATGAGCAAGGATCACCGACGACGTCAGTTAGGAACAGTGGAGCTCGACGACCTTGGCGGCTTCACAGAATTCTTCACATACCAGAAATAGTAATCACCCGACACAGTCATCATTACACCCTACGTCTTGGACCAGACACATCATAGCCAAGTTAGCCGTTATTGCGGCTATCATGAAATCTTCCTGTAGGAATTGGGAATGCCCCTCATACGGGAGACGTCTTGCTCTTATTCTCATTAGAACTTAACTCTCCTCATTGTTATGAAAAAAAATTGGTTGTCTGTAAAGTCGGTTTACGGACGATAGTTTAACGTGACATCATCATAACAAAACATTGATGAAATGATTGCATACTTTTATGAATAAAATTGAATCATTTTTATTGAATTATCACTATTTTGTATGGATACAAAGAAGGAGTGAAATGAAATCTACAATTTAATTGATAAATTTACTTTTATTTGCACTCATTAATTCAAATATGTTTATTACTTTAATGAAGAGATTATTTTGACTATAACTTTTATACATGTTTGCTATTTAACTTCTTCCAATCTGTGTTATTCTGCTAAGGCTAGGACGATGATAGGAAAAGTAGGAAACGAATTGGAGTGTTTCAAGTTTAATGTGCCTCGAAAAAGTCAAATAGATGGTTATTCCAATCAAGTGGAAGAGAGATAGATGCGGCGCAAGCGTACAATGAGTGTAACGGGACACTTTCGTGCGTGCAGCCAGCGTTCATCGATTTATTAGACGTCACGTCAAAAAATATTTCAATTTGTCTAGCCCACCAAGGTTGCTAGGAGAATAGGAGAAAGACTGCATGACACTATTGCTACCTGGACAACTTTGTAAAGGTGTAGTTTATCAAAGAATGTGTGTTTAATGCAGATATATGTTAAAAAAGAATATTCAATCATTAAAATATGGAAGTGAAGACAATCCTATAGTAAAGTAAACGAAAATCCATGATGAAATGATAGTGCTAGTGATGGGTTGCTCACTCTGTACCTGTACCAATCTGAAACAAAGATGACAATTTTTATGATTAAAAATTTAATACACATCTTCTCAAAATAATAATAAATAACATATGCTCAATGGTTACAGAGCGGCTCTAATTTAAGACTAATTACATATTACTTATCATAATTACCTTAAAAAAATTAACACATTGAAAACAGTACAAATTTTAACATGAACAATAAAATGAACACAATAACACTTGTATAAACATATTGATGGGAGTTCGTTGATATCATTTCAATAGTCTTAATTAACATCCTCTATATATTTACACTTTTATGCTTAAGTGTGCTAATTGTTAAATAACAATGTATATGGAGAAGAAAGATGATAATAATACAGTGAAAACCTTTTACAATCTATAAACAAACAACAAATGAATTAATTACAGTCATTACATAAAATACATACAGAGGTAAAAATTGTTTACAACATTAACTCAGTGCTGCACACATTGCATTACTCACTGATTGTAGGCTAATGTTTGTCAGTACGTGTTTTGCAAACAAGTTAAATTGTTGTACTTAACAACACTAGTGTTTTAACTTGCTTATCAAATAACTAATTGAGTATTGTCTTACATTTTGTATTTAAATTTGGTTTAGACAACTCACCAATAGAAATACTGTTTTTCTTAACACATTTTACTTAACCTGGTGTACCATTCTGCATATGTCACAGTTTATGTTGTGTACACTACATAACAATAGCATAATCACAAGGAGTTAATAGTTATCAGTTTATTTCATATCATTGTTTTTATGATCATTTTTTAATTATAGAAATAACTCCTCTTAGTTTTTATAACTAAGCTGGGTGCTCACTTAACAAACCTATTCCTACATTGTTTAGTCAAGCAGTTTTTGGCAATGTAAACTAGTAAGTAGGTTTTAACTTTACTCTATAAATCATCATGTACAGAAAAGTAAAGAAAGGTTTTATGAAGATATGTTCTTTGATTACTCAACAAATACTGTTGGTATGAACAATATTTTTTGATAATAACAAATGCATTCAAAAACATGACACACACAGTTTACAACAAATGTCTCTTATATACAACAATAATTTTATTTTGTTACATGCCCACCAGCAGTCTGGGGACTTTAGTGTGGTGGTCACGACATATACATGCAAAGGACAAGTGCATGGGCACTGCGCACCGGTAAGCATAGAGAGCAGGCGGGCATGACCTGAAGGGGGAAATCATAAGTAGGTCCTACCGCAATTAGTCTACCTGCGTATGCAGTCTATACCACTTTACCACCCACTTGCAGGGACTACAACAGACACAAACACAATCATAATGTGACAAAATAGTAGGATAAACAGACAAGAACAAGACAATTAATGTTTAAAGTAGCAGAAAAGAATAACATAACAAAAAACATGAGGATTTTTTGACATATTAGCAATTACTAGTAGGTAATGAAATGCTAGATATAAATATATTAAGTATCAAAATTCATAACAAATTTGTTAGTTAGAAATTAATTTATAAAAAAAATATCCTAGACTCTACACAAAGCTGCTAAAATAGGACTATGTATTGATTTAGGAAAAACTAAGGCTAATATTTTCTAGAATATATTTACAATTAATTTTGGAATTATAGCAGTTATAAACAAAAAGAGTTTCTAAATTTGCTCTTCAGTCTAAAAGGGAAGTTAAGGTAGGATGAGAAAAATTCTTTATATTTATTAGTTTGATAATTTTGTTTTGAATGTTTTCAATCTTGTCATTATCAGTTTTTTGGTATTAATGCTATTCCAAATTATTGAGCAGTATTCTAATTTCGATTTAATTAATGCCAAATATAGAGAATAAAATCTGAATTAGCATGAAGAGTGATGTACTTAATTAGAGCTAGGGTTCTTCTGGAACTGAAAATTCAATATTCTATGTGCTGATGAAAATATCATTTGTATTCTAAACTGCCTAGATCTTTTATAGTTTATGTTTTGTAAATTGAAGTGTTATTTAATTATAGACATAATTAAATGGTTAATATTTTCTGGTAAAAGAATGTAGAGCTAGCTCTACTTGCGTTGGCCAGATCATCCGTGGCAGAGACGTTAGTGGCAATTTGTTCAGGATGAAGTTTTCCGTAAAAGGGACTAATTAAACACTCACTGAGCCAGAATACTGTATTATTGATTCTATTATAGTCTTCTTCCAAAACAGACGCATGAACGAGGCATAACAATTAAATTGAACGGTTGGGTAAACAGATTAACAAAAAGCACTGTGGTTTTCTTAAAGTCTGGTTTGGAAATCGTTTTGAGGGTTGAGCTATTTCTGATGCCTACTGGCTTTACTATTTTCTTGCAATCTTGGTCCTGTTTTGTGTCTGAGCTACCACTGAATTTGGACTTATGTCCATGTTACACCAATGTGAAGCCCTTGTTTTCAACCTCCTGGATGTTATTGTTAGAGCTCATGACGTCATGGGATTTCCGCAGCGTTGGGAGTAGGTCATTAGTTGGACTATGGTTACTCAAGATGCCAGAGTTTTTACCTGCTCTGCTCTCTTGCTGTTAGTTGGTTTCTTCAGCACATGACTACAAGAATTTACAGAATCATTCTTCGTAGACAGACTTTGTTTGATTTGGAGAAGCTGTTGTTTTATCTCAGTGTTTCAGCAGGTGAATCAATAAGTAAAGTTTTAAATACCAGGTTTTCACTTTTTAATTGGTGTATTTTAACACAAAGGGATTTCACAAATTCAAATAGTTCATCCATATTCGACACTTCCAACTTAAATACTTCTTTCGTTGTTGACTCCTGGCTTCTGGTTTCTTTAGATACCGCCTTTTTAGGTGGAGACTTGAACAGGTTTGTGATTGAGTCCTGATCTAACTCTGGCATTAAAGCAACCTTTTGGGGTAGTGAAAACTCCAGAAAATCACATTGATCTATTAACAAAGTTAATGTTGATTAATAAACAATACTAGCAATGAAAACAATAGTGTATTCATAAAGTCTGGGGAGTACGCTCGTACACATCTGTTGGTTATGAACACCGGGCTGCTACTGTCAGTGAAACTGTATATACAACAATTATGTCCTCTTTTTACAAAGGTAAGTGCATTCATTATGTGTACTGTCAATAAATAAACTATTATATAGTTATAGTGTAATTTCCTCTTTGTATGACAGGTCGTGCAAGGAACTAGTAGTCACATTTTTTAACTTGGGCAGTGGAAATTTTTTGTGTAGTGTTTGGTAGTAATTGAAGAAGACATGTAAACTCACGAAAGCATAAATGAGAGTGGGAATGAGATAGAATAAGATAGGACAGACATCATCATGCTGATAGTAAGTAAACTACAAAAATTATTTTGAGCAAATAATATGCTTGAACAAGCAAAGAAAAAGGACCTACAGAGTAGTTGTGATAACATTGCGACTGGAGTATGATGACATACTCTAATGCATCCATTGGAAGCTATTTTTGACAGACTTTGCAGACGAACAGTTAAAAAAACACGTAGCTCGTAGACAAGCATTTTTGCACAGTAGTTCTTGAAGTAATGGGAGGTCTCTTGTAGAATGTGATCCACAGTGAAGTAGACAGCAGAGTATGTCTAATTTCTAAGTCTTTGTTTTTTGTTCTCCTTATGGATGTGAAAAAAAAAATGCATGGCATTGCTAAATTATTAATATCCTATTGCATAGGATGCCACTACCCATTATGTGTGTGTACATCAAAATTCAACGTCAGTGCAATTGCTGCACAAATGTTATCACTGTCCTTCAGCACTTGGTGTATACAAATTCATCAATGCAGATCTGTCTGTACTGGTCTACCTTTCCCAATGGACACAAACAAATTAGCCCCTCCCAATGTTTTATTGCTTCTGCGATGCAACATAAATCTGCCCTATATTTTTCATGGTAAAATGTATTTATTTGCCATATAATAATCCTGCTTTCTGCCGTGATTCACTTTAAAACTATTGATCCATATCTTTGTAGATGGTATAAATTATTGTAAGTTTGGCTACTTGTATGGTCGTAGCTGTGTCGCTATTCAATGCTTTAAGAGTATAACAATTTTCCTTAATTGTGTCACAAACTCGATAAGGTCCTTCATAAATTAGGAATAGTAGTTTCTTAGTCCCTTGCTCCCAAATTTTTGCTGACTGGATTCGACAGTTTCCAAACTAGGTCTCCAGCTTGTTCATCCATAACATCTTCTGTCCTCTTCTACTTTGTCCTGTGGTGAGGTGAAGACGTGCCTCAACAAACTTTTCTATTTGCTCTCGTTCCTCTTCTATGTTATTTGCATCTTAATTTGTTCTCCTTATGGTGTCACTTTCAGGTAGTAGTGTGGTCGGTATGGTCTCCAAGCATTCGATGCTTAAGATCTCTCGTGGGGTTAGACCAGTAGACATGTGTATAGTATTATTTAAAATGCACTCCACCAAAAAATATGCGATCATGGAGACAATAAGCTCTCAACATATTGCCTATGTTATGCATTTGTCTTTCCACTGGATTGCTTTATGAGTGTAGCACTGAGTAATGCCTAAGTTTCTCAAACCTTGTTGCCAAATTGAACTAGCGAATTCTGTTGCTCGATCCGACCAAACACATTCTGCTTTCCCTACAACTTAGTGAACTTAGAGAAAATATCCATTATTACCAACATATACTTTACTCTGGCCTTAGAAGTAGGCAAAGGTCCAAATAAATCAATGGAAGTTGAAGTGGCTTCTCAAGCAGTATGGCTTGATTTCCACTCTATGTTTTCTGGACATGTTTCGATTTTCGACATAAGTCGCAGTTTGTTACGATGTCTCGTACTGACTTCTGCATATTATTCCAGAATACTTGTCGGTAAGGCCTCATATAATTTTACAAAACCAGCGTGCCCTAAACTTGCATGCATTTCGCAGATTATCTGGTTTTGTACGGTTGTAAATATTACAGGTTTCCAGTAATCCTCCATGGGTGACTTCTGTATGTTACAACCGAATAAAATTTTCTCTTTGGACATTCTGTATATTTAATTAATTTTATGGTTTGAAGGTAATTAAGATAATTTTTGTCGAACAATTTTTCGTAAATCGTCAGTCTTGTGTAATTTTCAGGTTTCTGAAAATTAACATTAGTTTAGGGTTTTTTTCTGAGCATGGCATCATAATATTTCCAACCAAGAATTCTTTAGTAGAATTTTCATTCTGCGGGGTTTCATCCAATAAATTGGGTGCTTGGCTTAAACAATCGGCCCTCATACGTGATGGATTTCTATGTCATATTCCTGCAAAAGCAACCACCATTTGCTGAGATGACTACCAAATGTTTTGCCTGTTCTTAAACACGTTGGTGCCTGGTGGTTGGGCAGTAGTTTAATATTTTCGCCAAGGTTTAAGTCCCTAAACTTTTGTAATCCCCAGACTATTGCCAAAGCATCTTTCTCACTGACTGTATAATTTTGTTCAGGAGCAGTCAAGGTTCTGCTGGCCATCGCAACACTTTCCTCATTGTCATGTTGTGCAAGCTTAATGCCCAAAGCATAAGCTGAATGTGTCCATGTATAATAAAAATGTGCAACCTTGAACGGGGTGATTGATAATGTGTTCCATTAGAAATATGTTTTCAAAGCTGCGAACAAATGCTGTTCAGCTTCTGTCCGCAACCAGGTCTTACCCTTATTCAGTAGTTCGAACAGCGGCAACGCTACTCTTGCGATTTGGTCTGAGTAATCATGATAGAAGCCCACGACTCCTAAAAATGCTCACAGTTGTTTAATATTTTTCGGCACTGGGACGTTCTTGATTGCACTTTATTTGTCCAGCATTGTCCTAATTCCTGTTGGTGTAAGCGATATGCCAGAGGAACTGCTGTTCCTCTCTACAGAACTCCAATTTGCCCAACTTCATCATAATGCTGCTGCTTGTAACTTAGAAATAAAAGTATGTCAATGCTGTAAAAATTCTTCAAAAGTGACGGATGTGAGTAGGATATCTTCACATACGCACGTGTAAAACTTTGGCATTCCGGACCCAAGGTGGCATCTAGATATCTGGTGAACTCCGCCACTGCATTACAGAGTCCGAATGGCGTGACCCCTATAATGTATTGGTGAATACAGAACAGAAAGGCGGTATGTTATTGGGTTTGTTGTCTTGAAGGAATTTTCCAGTACCTGGCTGATAAATCTAGGTATTCCGAAACTTGACTCCCTGATACAGTCTGAGAATGTCACATGTGTTGTGAGGATTTTTACAATCTTTCACAGTGATGCAATTGAGTTTGCGTTAATCCAAGCATAACCTGATGCTACTGTCCTTCTTTCTGACGCACACCATCAGGTGCACTTAAGGACTGGCCTCGCATTTTATGACATTCCATTCTAACATCAGATTCAGATATTCCCCTGCTTCAACTATAAATTTTGCTGGTATTGAGGAAACTTTGCGATGAAAAGGCTCTCCTTTCACAACAATTTTCGCTTCGTAGATATTATTACGTCCTGGTTTTATTGGGAAAAAAACAAGCTTGTGGTTTAACACCAAATTAAACAACTTGTGCTTCTGGCTATTCTGGATGACCTTTACTTCTAGTACTGCTTGCATAATATCTTCTGCGATTGCAAACATAAACTGCTAACGATCATGCTAGATGTTTGATGTGGGTGGGATTTCTTGCTGCAGCAATTCTACAAGCTTATCTGACACCTACTATTTTGTTGGTGGGCAAGGTGCTGTCAGTAGGCATAATAACTAATCATCTGCCAAATCTAGAAGAATACTCTACCTGGTCATAAAGTCGGTGCAAGTATCAGTGGTTTTGCCAGACCCTTAATGACTAATACTGAGGCTATTATATTCTGGTTAGACCTTCTACGGTAATCACGACTTGTCGATTTATCACCGGGCTGGCATGTGATGTCACGCCTAATTTTTTGAAGCATGGCACAGGTAACATCGGTAACTTCACTCCTGTGTTCTCTATGCATGAAACGAGGTTCTCTTTAATACAGCTTATTTCAGCATTGCTATCAAGCAATACCTGCTCGTGTACTCCAAAAATATTTTAATTAATTTCAGGAAAAATATTCTATTTTTTTAAATTCTATTTACTCGTCATGCTAAAAAATCACATTCATTTTCTCGCATTGCAACTGCACACACATTTATTTTATTTACTGAATGGACTACCCCTTTGTTACTTGTGGAGAGCGGTGCTCAGGGTCTATCCTCACCGATTATTACAACAAATTATTACAGTTTTTGAAAATGAAAACATGACCAACTGTAGTGTCTTAATTTCTGGAAAAAGATAATGTGAAATTTTCAGTAATTTTGAAAATGTTCAATTTCCTTGTTGGCATACTTGCTGAGGTCTATTTATATAGACATTGCTTAAAAATAAACTAAAACTTAAAATTTCCTAATTTCAATATTTATAATGTAACAAAGTATATAATAATACTCTGGACCTGGAAGTTAACATCAGAATATTATTTTTCTCTTAGAATTTAATATCTGATAGGTATCCTGAATTAGTTATCTTAAAAATGAGACTGTCACAAGGTAGAGTTTTTCACACCTCTGGAGCTTCATGCATTCATTAAATGTTGTAATCTTTGAAGGGTGCTGGATTGTTGGTTTGATCAATTCTGTTTTTCACTAGAATGTTGAATGATCAGGGAATTTTTGTGAAATAAATGGCTGGTTTCACAAACACATTAAAATAGCCCCTGAACTAGGGAACACGTATACACCATTATAATACCAATCTCTGTAAGGGCCATTTTCTTTTATCTTTCTTAAAGAAAATCATAAATATTTCTTGAGTTAGTAGAATGAATGTGTGTCTGTGACTGAAACAGCCAATCACAATTCATAGTAAAACTATGAATTCAAATATGTTTTTATGATTTTTTTTGTGTGCATTTATTATTATCAAGTATGTATTTTATTTTAGTGTCTGAAAGTCAAAATATGTATATAAAAAAATATTAATCTTGTGCAAACTACATATGTAGTTAAAGCTTCTTGATAATTGTTAGTAGCTGTTCTGATGATTTTAGATAAAATATACAAAACTGAAGACATGGGGGCAAGGTTGTTTTTGATATTCTTGAATAAGTTTATATATGGGTCATTCTACGATAGGCTGTCCAAAATACATATGGGGTGTGGCCAAGGATACAATTTTTATTTATTTTTATTTAAAATGTAAATTACGACTTTAATCCCTTTTAAGTATATATTTACAGAAGGTCAAGTCAATTTACACATTTTTTATTAATTTTTTATAAAGCCAGGGTAAATACATAAGGCAGGGTAAGGACATTAATACCAGGGTAGATACTTTTCTGATCAGAGGAAAATTTAACGTCATAAAACAATTATTAAAATTTACTGTTATCAAACATTGTACTCAACTTACAATTAGAGTATTATATTTATATTATATTCTTTGTTTTAATGTGAAACTAGAGCTTCTTTAGTGTCTTTGACATCAAATAAATTTACTTTAAGTAACAAGTGACATTGTAGTTTCAACAAACAATAAAATATTCTTAATCATCAATTATGATTAAGAAGTCTAGCTTCTTCTGGGAATAATGAACGTTTTCTAAACATTGTACTTAACTTAAAATCTGAGTATCATTTTTGTAATACAGCCTTTTCTTTTTAATCTGAAACCTTCAACAAATTATAAAGTATTCTTTTATCAATACGAAATAAATAGACTAGCGCCTTTTAGGTAATAATCAGACTTGTGATAGTGAGAATAATTTTTATATTATCTATACTTATACTTAACCTGTCATTAATTGAATATGCAAATTTTACTCAAGATATAAAATAAAAAATACCATAACTTATTAAATGGCATGTGAATCACAGCTTCTTTTTCTGTCAAATTCGTTTTTTCAATCTTGAAGGCAGAATGCTGGTGCACAATGTTCCTTTCATGGTGAAGGAAAGTATTCAAATTGTTTTTTAACTGCATGATTAAATCACGAGGATAAATCTGGATCGACTTTTTAGATATTTTGTCACCTTTCTTGTCTTATGCGTTTTTGGATCATTTATGTTTTCAGAGACAGATTCCCACTTTGGATAGAAAATTTGAATACTATTATAAAATTCTTGGTATTCAAGTCCTTTATTTTTGCAAGTTGCACGTTCTCGCATAAGACATTGATCGTTATACCTGCTACAGCAAATTCTAGTTAGTAGATTTTGATGATTTGATACCGATATAATTTTGGCTTGTAAGAGAGCAGTAAGAATCAAATCCATATTAGCATGAGTAATACAGAGACATGTATTACGTTTGTGGCAATTCGGTTGTACTATCCAAAATGGCTTCAGGCGACAGAATAAAGAATATGAAATCGTGATACTGCACTTCTCCATGAAAGACTTATGAAGATTGCTTAAAGTATCAAAAAGAATTCTTTTTTGTTTGCGGTCTCCTTTCTTCGTCACATAATTTTTCTTCCTGCAAACAGTAATTTTTTCTTAATTGTGTTTCTGGCCTTTGGAGAACTAATCACTTGTTCAACTTTGCTGTTGGGAGAAATTTCTTGAGACTTTTTTAATCTTTGTAATCTTTTCTTGTAATTTGACAATTTAGTCTTTAGATTTTGTATTTTCTCATTTTTTAAATTTTTTTTCCATTTAAATTTTTTTGTCTTCTAGCTCGGTCTGATTTAATTTTAGCAGCTATAATTCTTCTGTAAGAACTCTTGCTGTATTTGAGCATCATCTTCCGAATTTGAAGGAGATACCGCTGCATTCGTAATATTTTCATGAGCAAGTAGTTTCCTACGCTCTCTTGCTTTCTTCTTCCATATTTTGCTTGCCTTACATTGCTCTCTGGGAGTCATTTGGTTGACAGTTTTGATGATTCCTTTCTCCTTTTTTAAATATTTTTCCTTTTCTTTTTGTTGTAATTTATACTTTTCGGGATCATTTTTAATTTTTTGATAGCATAATTTCTCTGCTTGATGCTTCTTCTCTAATTGTTCTTCACGTGTTAACTTTTTGTGAGGTGCCATGATCTGAAACAGTATTACAGATAACAATACAATAGCAATGTATTATTAAAATCGTTAACTATATCTGAATTAAAACATTAACTATCATTAACAAACATATAATGATCCAAAGTATCTGACCTGGTCAGTGAGTATTTCCCCTGGTAATTATCTTGCCAGGGGAAATACAGCAGGGGAGAGATGTTTTCATTATTAACTTAATTGTTTTGATTAACACACGTTAATGTTGGATTAATATTATGTCACACATTAGCTATCACACTCTTGTTGAGTTGTTACAATTAATTTAAAGTAAATAAAGTGAATTATACAAATAGTACGACTTACCAGTGGAGAGACAAATTCACCTTGCTGAAACAACTGCATGACGCTATTACGTCACACCAACTAACCTACAACAGTGATTTAACAGCTTCTTTGCTTTGTATTACTAAACTGTCATCAATGTGTGCCCTTGAGCGCCATTTAAAAAATGGCAGTCTGATATTTTTATTTGTTTTAGCGAATCGGAATTTACCAGGGTAGATATACAGAAAAAAAGCGGGACAAAAAGTAAAGTTTAAAAATTATTAATAATAAACAAATATTATTTCTTTTTCTTTATTATACTTAAGTATACTTTTTTAAATTTGTGTTAAATATATTTTAACTAGGCAACTATGACAAAGAAAATATATGAAGTCAGTATTTTTAACAAAAAATGTCGAGGGAGACAAGCCAGGGTAGAGACTTTTTCAGACTTCAATTTGTAATTTAAAGGAAATAAGCTTAAATTGGGCATTTAATCATAATGTAATTGATAAAATACATTAATATGCAGCAATTTATGATATAAAATGACAAGATATGAAATGAAAAACCTATTTTATATCGATTGCCGTGCGAATGACATCTTATCGTAGAATGACTCATATATTCTCATCTTAAAAACCTTGCACAGAAGAAATTTTCATTCAGATTTTGAAGAAATAGGATATTATTTAAGTGGTTAGTTGTTGGTCACGGTTGACATTGAATTGCTTCAGCAAAATTATTCAAGTTATTATCATTATCTTGCTCTTCCAGCTCATGTAGAATACTTTTTTTTAATGTTTTTGAATAATAGATTGCAAGTAAATTTCCCCCTAAAGAAAGTAAAATATTTAAGATGACTGTTATAGTTAATGAAATGATGCAAGGTGCTAAGAACTTTTTGCTATATGCCAAAGTGAAACTCATTTTACTAGTATTAATGAAATCGGTTCTCAGAGAATTGAGAAACAAGCCACTATAAAATTTTAAAATATTTTTTGTATTCCTATTTTTGATAATTTATTTGGTGCATTAAAATAAAACTATTTTATGTAAATAATGATTAGTTTAAATTTAATGTGTTTGAAATAATCAGCAAGCTCCGCTAAACAATGTTATCAACTCTGCAGTGCACTATTTTTTCAAGTTGTCTGCATATGGTTTTTTGATATTTTTTAAGAGTTAATATCAGTGGCTATACATGGTAATCTAAAAATATCTAAACATGCTAATCTAAAATTATCTTAAATGCCAGACACCTAATTATCTTAAATGCCAGACACCTATCAGTTATTGTCCATTTTACAGAATGCAACTGACATGTGTTGTAAGTATTCAGTTGATATTCACCACAAATGAAAAATTGTACTTTTGTTTGGTTTGAATTTTATTTATAAATATCAGTTCGGTAGCATTATATGATTTAGACACATGTTGAAATATGTATTTCTTAAGTGTGTTGAGAGGTTTCAATTTTTATTTTATTTTTGTGACTTGACTTGCCATCTTGTCATGAAGAAGATTAGTAGACTTTGAGTAATATAACAAAACAATTCAAGGGAGTTAGAGAAGGAAGTAGCTATGCCATTTGCATGGAGTGATTTGGTATTCTATGAATAGTCAAAATCTGGTTTGCTGAACCAGGTTTTATTTTCTGTTCGTACCAAATGAAGGTCTAGTTTTTTTACCACCACATCCCCTAGCCGAGTGTACAACTATCATCAAGGATATGTATAGAAATGGAATTGTTTTTAGTTCATTTTTATGGTCTTTTTCATTCTAGAAAATTAAATTAATTATTATTGAGGTTTTTTTTTATGAGAGCCACAAAAGTTGGTGGGATAGTTCAGATGCAAAAACATAAAAATTCTTAAAACTTGGTTGGATGATATTGTTACGGGGCCTGTCCGTCCTGGTACTGGTCTCGGAACTCCCACCCTCGGTGTGTGACGTCACTAGTGGTGAGGCACTGGAATGTGGCGTCTACGTCAGTCAACCCCTGTACTTTCCACCCGGCACATGTCAACCGTGTACGTTCTCGGCTTGCTGGCGACACCAATGTTCATCTAGAGGGGTTTCAGCTGGCACCTTGCTGCACAGTGGGGTCGTCATTACGAGATATTTATGCAGGCTTTTGCAGATTGTATAAAAGGCCCTGGCCAACAAGTTTGAGAGAGTTCAGCATTGTTGGTGGTGATAGCAGCAGGACTTACAGGGTGATAACAACAGGAGTCAGTAGTGATACCATTGAGTTCTTTGGTTAGCGATAACAGCAAGCGAGAGAGTTGGAAAAAGGTGATGAGCAGTTGTAATTATTATTCTTCATAATTTTGGTGTACATGTACGATCAAAAATTTTAACTTTTTTAATAGAAACTAGTTAGGTCTGTGACTAGTATGTTGATTCATTCATAGTCCTAGGTGTATTTCTGGTAATTTTTAATTTATTTTATTATTTTTAAGTTAGCATAGTCATGAATAATCACCATAGTCTTTAAAAATACTGACTTGAAAATGTCCTTATAGTTGCAGAAATTTATCTATCATTGCAAAGTTTTCTAAATTAACCAGCACCAATTTTGGAGACAAATGCCTTCAAAGGGTTTTGGATGATTTTTTTGTACACTCAGACTGCTTTCACACGACACCAAAGATTTTGTTTTGGTACAGTGACAATTTGACTAATTTTTTTTGCTACTTTTGACGAGGCTACCTAATGTCAGTGACGTACTAGATCGTGAAGTACTGTTTTGTAACACTGCAATGTTGAAGTTGAGCGTTTCATCCGTTGAATGTAGCAGGAAGGTGTTTGATGAAATTTTATTTATACTTTAGTATCGTTGTTAAGGAAACTACGTACCTAGAGTGTTTGAGGCTTGAGAGGTAGGGAGTGATAGGGGACATTGGCATGTGCATTAGTTTCTCTGTCACCTCTACACGTAAGAGACCTATCTGGCATGTAGACTTGAGCCTGAGCAATTGATCAGCTTTGTTAATCCATTACATTTTGCAATCACAGATGTGCTGAGCAATTACTCAGCAAATATGAGTCCCATTTCAGATGGGAAAATAAACTCTCTGGATTTATTTGCTTTTGCAATGCAACTCTAAGTTGGTTCTGTTGTTGTTTTGGGTCAACTAGCTTAACTTGTAAACTGTTAAAAACCAATTTTCACCAAAAGAAAATAATTTACTGTCAGCGTTTCTGTACCACATGTTCATTTGTTTTTGTTTCTGACTAATGGCCTTCTAACTTTTTTGAATCAAGGGTGAATTGTTTTCTTAAACTCAAGTGTTGTGAACAGCACTGTATCATTCACATAATATCTCTATTATCGTTATGCTGACTTTTTTCATTAGCATTTGTTTGTTGCTATTTTGCTAATAAATAAATTGACTTAAATAAAATTACCTACATTTAACAAAAAATGGGTTTTATTAATTGTCAGTTAAAATCTGCGACAAGTAGTTTTTATTTATGTATTTAATTAATTAGTTTTTATTCCATGGATCTTACATCATGAAGTCAAGGCTCTGGGATATTGAACATTTTAAGTCATGAATTGCTATTTACATAAATTGGAAAAAAACCATACATGTTTACCTCCTTAAAATATAATACATGTTACATGTCCAGAAAATTTACTGTACAGTGTATACAAAATAATGGTGAGATGAAGTTAAGGTAACTGTTTTCATAGAGAAAATTTCGCGCACTATTTAATATATGCAATAGTTAGGATGTCAGGTCAACAAAACAATTGTTCTATTTCTTGATTTTTAAAGTTTATAAAATGCATTTTTTAGACTAAGAAGTTATGGTACAAAATTATATCAAAACACACTAGAATAAAAGTATTAAATTATAGCTGTGACATTTCCATTTTTCTTAAGAAAACAAAACGATTTTGCAATAAATAAATAAATAAATAGTAATTTTTTCTAACAGACTGTTTTTTCTTAACTAATTTAGCAATATTGGCTTTCTAGTGCCTGATAAAGCAATTAAAAGTGAATTTTCCTAATGGACATCAGTCAACCGATTCCTTATTTATGTTCTTTATCTTTGAGATGCCAAAAAGTGATGTTATGAACTGAGTATGATTTTGGAGGTTTGGAAATTGTTCTTTTTGAATGTATTTTGAGTGAAATATCTACATTTATAAATTGATCTTACAAATATATATTACACTTTAGTTAAATAAATTCCATTTCTGTATTATTACGTGCTTCTTCAAAATTTACATGAATGGAATGAAAAAAAATATTTTAAACAAAATTTCATTAGATTGGATAGTGTATTTCTGTATTAATCTTAATTTTAGTCTTTATATTGGGATAGCAATGGAAAGTAAGTAAAGGTTGTAATAAAAAACAATGTGTACTGGAACTTTGTATGTGGGCCGCAGATTTTACTTGGTGGGCCGCAGGTTGAAGACCACTCTTTTAAAAAATTCAGGAACAAGGTCAAACATTGAAATTCATATTGAGGGTGTCCCCTTCAGTAATGTAATTTTCTGTCTGTTACATCCATGGTGACATGGACATGTTGACTGCTATATGGCTCGTCTGTTTTAGTATCATACATATGGGAATGTTGTTGCATTTGTACACATACTCACAATGGTATGTTTTGTTTGCAGGCCAGCGGCAGTCTTCACTTTCACCACATGTTGACTGCATTAATAAAGGAGAAGAAGATGAAATGGTTAGTTTCATTATTTTTTCTGTGTTATTAAGGGATAAAAAGTTAATAAAACATGAGAATCTTAGGAGAATGTTATCAACTTTGAAAACACGGCATTGAGCTTAAATTTGTTATTGTAGAAACATATAAAAGGCATAAGAAATTGGAGTTGATATAGAATTTATAGTAGTGAAGTCCAGTTAATGTAGAAGTATTAAAAAGTTTCAATGAGTCAAAGTACATTGGTTTTGTGTGTGAGGAAGAGTTGGCATGGATAAGGTTGAGGAATATTGCGTACAAGTAGAGTGGGCAAGATGGATAGCCATTCGAGACGTGTGATTGGAGGAGCAGTGCAGTGACGCTGTGGGAGAAACTTCCAGCATCCTGAGAACCCACTGACTTACTGCTAAGTATGCCATGTAGCCCACTTGGGAAATTATGCTAATCTGTTGGGTTTATGATGTAAGTCACATTGATGCACTATGGCTCTCTAACCCCTGAAAAAAATTTATATGCTTTACGGAAATGCACAGTATAACACGTGCAAAAAATTGGAAACACAAAATTATATATACATCATCTGTGTGTGTTTTGTGTGTTTGTGTGTGTTTGTTTGTGTTTGTTTGAGTATGTTTGAGTGTGTTTACCAGTTTCACTTTTCTGTTATACATAATCATAAAAAACAAAATGTTATTGACAAATAACTTTAGGATACAATTCAGCATCACATGCCTTGTGTGATGGTGCAGTGCTTGTAAATCAAACTAAGTACCAATTTTTGGAAGTTTCATCGTGTACCATTTGTGGCTTAGTCTGCTCACCACTCAGACATGATGACACAGAAAAAGTCTTATTTTGGAAATATAAATTTAGATGTAATTTTCTGTTTTTGTTTATAATTATTTTTAGAATGCACTTTCCATATTTTGTCACTGATTTTATTAACAAATATTGGTCAAATAAAACCTTCCATTTGGTTAGTGTGAATCAGGCATGTTTCCATACAACAAAATATGCTTAGTTTCAATAAATGTTTGGCATATTATTAAAAATTGATATATAGTACAACCTGTCACGTTGGATCAATTGGAACTGAACCCAATCCAATATTATGACAATCTGGGTTAACTGGGTGAATTGGGAAAAAAATGACATTGCACTTGCAGAAAATCTCTCTTCTATTGAACAAAACAATTTTGAAACATATTTACAGGTTACAAATACTTGAAAACACATAACAAACACTTGTGTGGGGTGAAGTCTGCTTCTTGGAAAAGTGACTGGTAAACTTTTGCAGCGTTATTGTGGAGTGGTGCTTGTGAACCGTACAGTCACTTATACTTTTGGTTAATAGAAGTTTGGTCAATGTACCTGTCTTTCCTGTCACTCGAAATAGTTCTTTTGTTATCTAACTGAAACACTGTTCTACCTGATGCATAACTACTGATTGTTCAACATTATCCTCATCTGTCGCTTCACAAGTTTGAGTATCTGTATATGAACAGGATGCTATAATTTCCTAGACCATGACCTCTGTCATTGTCTCAACTTTCGGTATAATTCACATCAATATCAGAACAACATTCTTCAGACTGTATTTCATTTAAGGTTGTTTTTGTACTTTTTCTTTCCACTTGTGACAAAGCTACAATAGTGCCCAGCTAAGACGACAATGATTCCATGCATATACAGAAAACGGTTGAGAAAATTATACCATGGGATGTTGCAGGTAGCTGGTCATAAATTTCCCGGTTATGACTTGATTTCCTTGAAACTGTTAATGGTTGTTTTTAAATAAAAGCGTTTGAAATTAAATTTGCAATTTATTCTTCTCCAGTTGAAAATACATGTCTGCTACACAATTCCATAATGTGTACGAACAAAGAACACTTTTTCCGATTGCTACTCACAGTCCTTTGCCTTCATGAAAGAATGTTCCTAGTGACATAATGATCTCCTAGGTGCTGAAACACGGAACTGTCGGTGGACCATCTGGCCACCCTGGGCCTAAATTCTAGTTACAAAGTCCAAAAATATATATACATAAAAAAGCTAGAGCTACATAAAATGTGACATGGCTCAGTCTCCAGACGTGAAATTGTCCACCTCTCTGTGCTCATAATGTGTTTGTGAGCTGCCACCCCGCATGAATTTTCGGCACAGTTCTTGGACGACGACTGGCGAGTCTACACAACTGCCTGCAGCCGTGCAGGCAGGAGACAGCCACGTCACATCACCGACCAATCACAACATACATCTTTACGAGGACACAATACCATGTAAAATACATTACCCTCACATCTAGAAGTTACTGTAAAAAACAAACCTACAATTTCAAAGTTCATTTATGATTGGCTGGCACAATACCCTGATCATTTTACTGTTCTTCCATGGGAGCTAACATCTGCTGTTTTTCCCATCATAATAATATATACAGAAAGCATCAGAAAGTCTCAGTAACTGATTAACTGTCTGGGAAATTGGCACTGCCGTGTCATGCACCTGTCTTTCATCCTTTCTTTTAGAAAAAAAAACAATATTCTAGAAATGTTAGAACATACTTTGAAATACACACACAAAAATATAGTTATAAAAATAGCATTTAAATAAAATAAAACACTGCAAATCACACTTAACGTAAATAGTAACCTAGTCAACATTGTAAAAATAGGTAAAAATAGTTATAAGGCTTTTATAAATAAAAATAATTAAATATGCAAAATATTACAAAAATATTAACAGCAGTAAAATAACAATCCAAAACTAGGTAACAATAATCTCTTAAAAAATATTCTGAAAAATAGGGATGCCACACACTGGTTCTATTTGGTTCTCTGGCAATTCACACACGCTTTTTCAAAGCTTTTAATATGATTTTGTGAAGCACTTCTACTCACTTGTTCCCAATATTTGGCAACCGTTAAATGAGTGATAACTTTGAATGACTTGAGAATCTCCACCACACCATGTTCTCCATCTTCTACGAGTTAGATTAATATTGTTACTATTTTTAATGTGGGGGAAAAACTGATTTCGTAAGGGATAGCCCAATTAGGTTTTATTACAGTTTTATTGATCACTAATATTTACATTAGTAATAAATAATTTTACTTAAAATGTCTGATCACAAGTCACTAGCACTTAAAAAAGTTAATTCTCAAGTCACTCATTGTCTGTCAAGTTACACAGTCCGCACTCCTCACTGGGCCGCACTTCTCGCCGCACTCCTCGTGGAACTCACGTGGCACACCCCGCGGAACTCTGTCACCGAACTTGTCGTGGAACTCAATCGTGGGACTCTGTCGCCAAACTCTCGCTGCACCCGCGGCACTCATGGCACTCACATTCACAGAACTCGCCACTGGTTCACGCAGCTCCCTTCGCTGAACTCTCGCCGCACTCTGTCGCCGAACTCACCGCGGATCACCGTTGCGAGGTACTGTCGCCAAACTCTCGCCGCACCCACGGCACTCATGTCACTCACATTCACAGAACTCGCCACTGGTTCACGCAGCTCCCTTGGCTGAACTCTCGCCGCACTCTGTCGCCGAACTCACCGCGGATCACCGTTGCGAGGTACTGTCGCCAAACTCTCGCCGCACCCACGGCACTCATGTCACTCACATTCACAGAACTCGCCACTGGTTCACGCAGCTCCCTTGGCTGAACTCTCGCCACACTCTGTCGCCGAACTCACCGCGGATCACCGTTGCGAGGTACTGTCGCCAAACTCTCGCCGCACCCACGGCACTCATGTCACTCACATTCACAGAATTCGCCACTGGTTCACGCAGCTCCCTTGGCTGAACTCTCGCCGCACTCTGTCGCCGAACTCACCGCGGATCACCGTTGCGAGGTACTGTCGCCAAACTCTCGCCGCACCCACGGCACTCATGTCACTCACATTCACAGAACTCGCCACTGGTTCACGCAGCTCCCTTGGCTGAACTCTCGCCGCACTCTGTCGCCGAACTCACCGCGGATCACCGTTGCGAGGTACTGTCGCCAAACTCTTGCCGCACCCACGGCACTCATGTCACTCACATTCACAGAATTCGCCACTGGTTCACGCAGCTCCCTTGGCTGAACTCTCGCCGCACTCTGTCGCCGAACTCACCGCGGATCACCGTTGCGAGGTACTGTCGCCAAACTCTTGCCGCACCCACGGCACTCATGTCACTCACATTCACAGAACTCGCCACTGGTTCACGCAGCTCCCTTCGCTGAACTCTCGCCGCACTCTGTCGCCGAACTCACCGCGGATCACCGTTGCGAGGTACTGTCGCCAAAACTCTCGCGGCACTCACTGTCGCAGGACTCGTCGCGGGCTCATGCGGCACCCGTCGCTGAACTCTCGCTGCACTCCGTTGCTGAACTCTCGCCGCACTCACGGCACTCACCAGTCTTCACCGTTGCGAGACTCTCTCGCCCCAAAAACTGTCTTGGAGGCTGGCATCGTTGCTTAAGTGGTCTGTAGCGCCCTTCTCGAATTGTCGAGAGCAGCCATGACGAGTCACGTCATCCCGGGGCAACCCGACGCCGAAAGCGTCGAGAATAGGGTCGCTCGTTCACGCGGAGGCCCGCAGAATTTTCAAGGCTGCTCAGCGATAGATAACGGTGCAGAGGCAGGACGGAGGGGGGAGGGGGAAGGGATGACTCTTGTAATCCAACCAGGCGTGCGTGGTATGCCTTACAGCAGTGGGCCGCACCTGACATGGCCAGCCAGCCCCCAACCTGTCTGCGTTCATAACAATATCTACCATGTAGGCTCGCTTGATGTCTTCGCTGACTGTACATTAGTTGCCAAGAGTGTTGACAAGTCAGTTAGCAGGACAGCTTTGATAAGTGTGTATCTACTCATTTTTTTTTGGTCAATCAATGATGATGCATGACTTAAATTTTTGAATGTGCAGGGATTTTGGTTATTCTATTAAAAAATTAAAATGCTTGTTTTTTGCTGCATGCCATTATGGTAAAATAATTCTTTACTTTTGTAACTTTTTGTTTATTTTAAATTTTACAGGGATGTTTTACTCTAACAGCCTGTAGAATAAAGCCGATTCACCAGAACTGTAGATTTAATACACCATGCTGTTTTTACTATGTGTAAAACCAGCTTAGACTGGTATTTAAATTAGGTTTTCATTCGTCAACTGTTTTTTTCAAACTGAGGCCTTTTTCTGGAATAATTTATTGTCCTTCACATTGGTAAACGTAGTTGTCTTTCAGCACAACACTTAGTCCAGTATTTTATCTTATGCTTTCTTTTTTTTTACATTTTCTCCTATTATTCAAACTTCCTTTGGATATTATTTTTAAATAAAAATTTTTAGTAGTTTAGTTTTCCTTTTCAGTCAGACACACTATATGTTCAGTACCAAAGTCAGCCGTAATCTTCTTTAATCTATGTATTCTACCCAATGCTTCTAGCCTTTTTTCCATTGTTACAATGCTTTTACATTTTGTTATCATAAACACTGCTTCAACTTAATCTTGTACTCTAGCTCATTGACTTGTGAAAACACGTGAATACAACTGAACCAAATCGAACCTACAGTTGCAGCTAACATGACATGACATGACAGATGGTGTGTGTTAAATCACAGCAGGGACCTGTGTATGTCGCCTTTCAACTCCACCTTGCTCTGCGGCATGGCTTATCACATCATCTGACACAGTCCCAGCAAACATGAAGTTGTACAGTACAGATACAATTGTGCACACCTACTAAAACAATAAAACTGCCGGTAATTGTTCTGCTTATTTGTTTCTTTGAACCAATCCAGGTTTCTCAGAGATCTGATAGACTCTACAAGGATCTTCAGTACTATATTTTACCAAAATACACATTTACAGGGATGTGCT